>NC_088930.1:12720000-12777500 GCF_038396675.1 Hydra vulgaris
ACTGCATTTCTGCATAACAGCATTTGCATGAGTTTGTTAAAGAAAATTCACAGGAAATAAAAATTGCTTCGAATAAGCAGAAATTTTTAATAAGTGCCATTTCGAATAACCGAGAGTTTACTGTATAATAAATAAATAAATATGTATATATATATATTTATATATATAAATATATATATATATATATATATATATATATATATATATATATATATATATATATATATATAATTTATGTATATATATAGTTTTTATATATTTATATGTAATTTATTTATCTATATATTTTATATATAATAACAATAATCCATTTATTTAACCATAATATATGAAAATTTACAATAATATTTATAAACTCACATAAATAAGGTTAGGTGTCACTCACAAAGTTAAAAACTAGTCAATGGAGTGATACCTGAACCTATAACTATAAATTATATATATAAATAAGTTATATATATATATATATATATATATATATATATATATATATATATATATATATATATATATATATATGTATATGTATATATATATATATATATATTTTGTTTTACTTTTTAAATTTAATAATAATTATACTAATTTAATAACATTATTTTTTTACATTTGCTTTCAGACTAAAGATACAAGTTTTGTTTTTTGATTTAGATTCTGTATCTCAATGATATCCTGGCCTATCGATACAATATCCTGTTAATTGTATTTTTATATATTGCATAAATATATATGCAAACACTCACACACATAAATTTTAAAGTAAATATTTATATTTTTATATATATATCTATAAATTGTATATGTTAAGCTTTTTTATATTTATCATTGTATATTACTGTTTGTATTAAAAATTGATTTTGGAAATATTGCGAGGGCTGAGTTCTACTCACAATTTAGTTTTATTTGCCAATTCAATATATATTATAGCCACGTTTAATTACGTTTAATAATATTTTGCGATATTTTATACAGCGCATTTAAGCGTTGATTCAACGTTATATTTCAACTTTTACTCGACGTCTTTGAGTCACTTTAAATTGACGTTTTACTAACAACGTTACAAATCCTTCCAAAATAGACTGCTTTAACAGCGTTTATGCAACGGTTTTTAGGTAACGTTTTTTCAACGCTAAGTTGCGACGTTTATTCAACGCTTTTTATGTAACGCTTTTTCAACGTTTAGTTGCGACGCTTTTGTAACGTCATTTAGTAACGTTTTTTCAACGTTACGCAATAACGTTTAATTAACATCTATTAAACAACGTTACATATATTTGCAAAATCGATTACTTTTTCAACATTTCCGCAACATCTTTTGCGACCGGTTTTCAACGTTGAATCAACGTTGTCATGTTTGCTGGGTCTAAACATACTTGCTCCAAAGGACAATTATAAAATGCTAAATCATGTATTTCGTGTTTACGATAATTGAAAACTTTGTTTAATAAAATCGTTGATAAACCAATCATTGCAGATGTATAATATATCATGAAATTCTTTCACTTTTTCCGCTGAACACCAACAGCTAAAACAAATAAGACGATAGACATCGTATTCTAGACAATCACACATTGCCAAAATACCAATCTCTTCTTTTTGGTTTTCATAAATTTCTATCACTTGATTTTTAGATAAGTCGAGTTTGTTAGAAGCTCTCGATATAATTTCTTCTACTTTTGTTTCCATTTTTTTTCGTAATTTAAAAAAAATCAATATATTTCATATGCCTTTCTTAATTCTACATGAATAAAACAAGAATTCATATTACAAAATACACAATTAGATGAACATTCACATTGATCAATTTTACATAGAGCATCATATACACTCACGCTTTTTACAAATAACATGACTAAATTGTTTATTATAGCCAAGTTTTCTTGCCGCTTTTTCACAAATTTGTGAATCATGTTCGTCTAAAACCCACCATCGCATTGGGTTAAATAACATAAACAAATATTCCTTTTCCATTAAATACTTTTCAATGCTTTTTTTTCCTTTTCCTCAGAATAATTTATAACTTGTACTTCTTCTGGTTTTATTTTACGAACTTCTTTTACAAAATTATCAAATTGTTTTTTACTCATTTCAATTTCTTTACTTGTTTGAAAATCTTTTATTGGATATTCTAACAAGGCAATTCTAAAGTTTTCATACCTAGCATCGTCAGTAATGATAACATAACCACCAACATTATTTTTAACAATATCCATTTCTGCAAAAACGAAATCTATTTTTAATATGTAATCTATAAATAATTTTACAAATTTTTATATAATATTATAATTTTTTAATATTTCGAGTAGTATTTCTTTAATATCTTCTTCGCGAATATATTGTTGAATGTGATCATAATTTCTTTTACAAGATTCCCAAAGATTATAACCAGTACAATTTTCTTTCGAACAAGAATCTGCACCTTGCATTAACATTCGCATTGCTTGAGTATCATCATGAATAACAGCTGTTTTTAACAAAAGTTGAGTGATGAAATTTTCAACATGGAGTTAAAAATCTGACATTTTTTATTATGTTATCTAAAAAAATACAATATAGATTACAAATAAAAAATACATTATTTGTCATCAAGTTTCTTTGATGTGTTCATCGCGTATGCAACTTAAGTTAATGTTGACAACATTAACAAGGTTCTACATATCAAAATGGTGAGTTTGGTGGCATAATAAGTCTATTTGATGGTCGTACCACTATACTATTTTCCATTTTTTATTATGTAATCTAAAAAATATAATAAAAAATTACAATACTTTTATTTTCTCATTAAACCGCACACGTTGTTATTTCTGAAAGTTTTGTTTTCATATCACCATAAATTAATTCTTGGCAAATTTCTTCAATATAATCACTACATTGTTTACAAAGATTATTAGTTTTACATTGACAATGTCCTACAAAATGAACAAGTGAAAGTGTTTCTGACGAATACATCGAGTTTTTTAGCAGCTTGTAATACAATATTTTCCATTTTTTTATTATGTTATCTAAAGAAAACAATACAAATATTGCATCATATCTAAAAATAAACATTTTAATTTCACTCTTAAGATTAATAATTTTTCAGATTCGTTTTGAAAATGAAAATGATTCATTATTTCTTTACGAAATTCAGGAACATTTTTTTCAATATATTCAATAACGTTTTAATAACGTTATTATTTGTAGTAAATAAATTTTATACAGCTTTAATATAAAGTTGTAAAGTTTTAATTCTTTCTTTAAAATGATCTTCCTTAGCATCTTCTCGTATTAATTTATTCATTTCGTCATTAGTTTTTTTTACTTTGTCAACATTGACATTATATTTAACAAAATATCTCACTAATTCATATTCAAAAGCGATATCAGCATTATGTTTATCGAGTTTTTTTCGAACATGATAAATATATTTTCCATAATGACATTTATCCAGGAAATTCATTTCTATTAGTTAACCTAAAAAACAATTACAAAAAAATACAAAGTTAAAAAAATACTAATTATATAAATCAGTTAAAAAAAATTACAAGTTGGTTATATTTGTAAACATAACAATAAAACAATTTTTAATAACTTTTTTTAAATTCAATCGTTCTTCATGTTTTGATAAATAAACAAATTTTTAAAATCGAGAAATTTCAAATCGACAACAGTTTTTATGTATGAAAGCATAGAACTATCTCTTCTATCGAACACTTTTTTTTCCTTGTTAACAATAAATTGATCTTCATCAATAGCGATATTTGATATAATAATCATGTGTGATATTAATTCAGACAAAAGATTACGAATGTACAAATACTTTTTAATTGTCTCATTATTTTCATTGATTATATTTATGACTTTTTCCATTTCGTGTAATATTCCATCTTGCCGATCATTATTTTTTTCAAAATCAGACAAAATAACAAAATGATAATATAATGCTTTAGATAATTTCTCCAAGTTGCTCCATAGATGTTGATCACTAGTATTGACATTTTCACAATGATCGCAAACTCGATGTGGCAATTTTTAATAGTGATATTTTGTATTATATTTCACAATACTTTAATAGCTTCTTCATTCCAGACCCAGACGGCACATCTGGTTTTAATCTCGGATTTAAAACCCGTATAAACACGTGTTTGTTACGATCCAGGCGTAAACCAAAAACACGTGGATTTCACGGGAAGTTTAACTGGAGTTTTACACGTGTTTTCTGAGGTTTCAAACACGAGTATTTTTATGTTTTAAATACGTGTTTTTGAGGTTTTAAACTCGTGTTTTATGAGGTTTTAAATTCGTGTTTTCTATAGTTTAAAACGGACTTATGACATTTACTAAAGTTTCCAAACGGAAACTTTATTTAATGTCATAAGTTAGTTCAGGCATAAGTTTTCTAAATTTATGCCTGAACTAACAGCTGTTCAGCACGGTTTAATGATAAACCAAAAATACGTAGGTTTTGTTAGACACGTATAGCTTTAAACCGTTTAAACCTTTTTTTATATATACTACATTATATTTACGACAATTTTGTTGTTTTATTTTTGTTCTTTAAGGTAAATTATTTTACAATAATACTACAAAGAAAAAATAAACAAAGAAATAAAAAACCAAATCATTAAAAATAAGCTAATAAAAGACGCTTGGCACATGGTTACCATACATAATATTTAATTTCGATTGATCGCCTCTTCCGTCATTATAAAATCTAAAATCGTATAACAATACGCTTTTGCATTTTTACAAACAATTCCAGTAGCATCAAATGTTCTTTTTAATTTTTCTTAAAAGTCGGGTCTCGAACTTTACTAATTCTTCAATTGAGGTAACCTGTTCAAATTTAATTTCATTCAATTCAAGAAGTTTCGTTTGTCTGATTTTTTGGTCGATCTGTATTGGTAATGGTTTTTGATGATTCGCCTTAATCTATTTAAAAAAAAACAACAAGTTTTATAATTAATAACAAAATAAATGATTATCTTAGTCTATTGTTTTGTATTTTACCTAAATAAATGCACTATAAAAAATACTGTTTGAAAAAACCAGAGTAATGATTCAATGGAAGAGTAAAATTGATTTTTTCCTTATTAATCATGCTTGTTTGTGTCTGTACATTTAAACGGAATCGACCCTTCATTCTTCTTTTCAAATTGTTTTTTAGAGCCACCAACTTCAACCTAAATAAGAGACGCCCTTTAAGAATTTATGAAACCCATTAAGAAACATAAATCATCAAATATACTATTGTACTTTTTAAATATTATAAACTTTTAAATTAAATGCAAATAAGTTATTACTTTGGAAAGACCCAGAAGCCCGAGTATTCACAAGTATTTTCATTAGCATTTGTACCAGGATGTAAATCCTCTCTTAATTGATTTTTGCTTATAAATATAGAAATCTTTAAAGGTTGATTCGAAACCATCTCATTTAGGTTTTGTTGCTTGTTAAAGTGCAAATATCCTGTTTTAAGATAAATTAGACTAATATACACTCAAATATAGGTAATAAATATAAATATAAGTTATACATAAATTTAAAAAAACCAAATGCACACATGCACACTGTTCATTAATAGTCACCTACCTTAATCAACATTAATATTATTATCTTCATTAAGTTTCTGAAGTCTTCTTTAAATATATTGTCTTCATCTAGATTATGTGATAACAGTAAAACTCCTAAAAGATAAAATTTGCAAAATCAAAATTTACCAGAAATATTAGTGTCATTTAAAATTTTTTGAAGTTAAAGATAAATAACTAGAGTTTTAATACAAGTATTTTCATTAACAGTTGTACCACGATTAATATTTTTTCTCATCGTCTTTTTCGTTGAACATGTGAAAAACTTAGTAGTTGACTTTTAGTAGAATTAGTAAGATTCTTTTAGTAGATTATAAGTAAGTAGAAGACTTATAGTAGAATCTTTTCAATTTATTTTTTTTTGCTTATTAAAACCCACATATTCTGGTTTAAAAATGTTATATATATATATATATATATATATATATATATATATATATATATATATATATATATATATATATATATATATATACGAACACACAAACAAAACAATAAAAGTTCAATATGTGCTAATGCATATCACTGGCTAGTGAGTCTAAGAAGATAGTCTGCCTGATAAAAGACCCTTACCTTTATCAGCAAAAAAAATATCATTTCTGCAATCAGATAGACTATGCAAGAAATTTTCTTGCTGGCTTCGGCTCATGCCATATTTTTTATACTGCTGACTCTTTTTTGTATCTTCTCAAACAATTAAAAATTAATTTAACATTTACATAATAATTTTCAAATATAAACAATTGATTTACAGATAAGTAAAGTTACTTACGGACAGTATTTTGCAACAAAGTATTACTAGATTTTGCTGTCAATATTGGTAGAGAAAGTTTATTCAATGAAGCATAGGTAGTATATTGGTGCAGCCTCGTAGCTCGAAGACAAATTTAAACATTCAGGAAATAAATTTCCAGCTAAAACTGATCGATATTTTTTCATATATTCTTTCTACTATGCTGAACTTGTTTTTTTCATTTTTGTTAAATACTTATCATTAATAGGATACCCTATAGCATTTAGTACACACACATTTATATAGGAACAACACTAGTATTTTTCAAATATATATAAATAATAACAATACTAATAGTAATAACAATAATACTATTACCACAAAAAATGTATTTTATATATATATATATATATATATATATATATATATATATATTTATCGCAGAAATACACACACATATACAGATACAAATACACACAAATATACATACGCCGAAATACACACACATTTGTGTGTATATGAGTACATATTACGTATACATAACATATACATTTATTTATAAGTGTGTGTATGTATGTATGTATGTATGTATGTATGTATATACGTATATATATATATATATATATATATATATATAATATATATATATATATATATATATATATTTATACATACATACATAATATATAGACTTATACATACACACATATATACATATGAATACATAAATAAACACATACATATTTTATATATGTATTATACATACATATATAAAATATACATTGTATAAATTATATAGATACACAAGTGTGTATGTATATAGATACACGTGTGTATATATATGTGTATATATATATATATATACACATATATATACACACGTGTATATTTATATATGTGTGTGTGTGTTTGTGTGTGTGTATATATATATATATATATATATGTGTGTGTGTGTGTATATACATGCTAATACTTAACAAAAACTGAATTTATTTAACATATAAATATTCTCGACAAATGTTTTCCTGAAAGTTCTTGTTAGACACTCTAAAACCTTCCGAATTATAAAAATGCAATAAATTTGAAAAATCGCGTGCTTTTAGTAATGGTTTTACATTCGTTGCAAAAACTTTTGATAATTTAATGCTCCATTTTTGTAACTGAAAAACCATCACTAAAAACTTAATATCCAAACTGGTTTTTTGGTAAAATATAGTAGTTAATTTCACGGAATCAAAACCCTATTCTTGACACGTGTTATTCTTAGTGTTTTCGGGAGTTTTAAACACGCAACAGAAACCACGCGTAACTTTTAAACGAATTGTGCCGTCTGGGGAGATTCATTTTTTAATAAGTTTGCTAATAAAAAAAATTTTACAATAATAAAAATGATAATAATATCTACAAACACAAAACACTACTATGAAAATTTTCAGCTTTCATAGTTCTTTTTATTAATTTTGAAAAAGTTTTTCTCAAATATTGTCTACATTTTAAAATTTGTTTGTCTTTTGGTGATAATGACATTTTGCATTTCTGCCAATGATAAAAAATATCCATGAATTTGTTACACTCTGCAAATATTTTCGAAAGGACTTTAAATACATGTTGTGTATTTTTATATCGTCCCAATGATAAGACAATAAACCGTCATCTATATCGCGAATACAATTCCTCATTTCTTTTAACTTTTCTTCATTCATTTCACGAATATCGTTGTTCTGTAAAAACTGAATCAAAGCTTGAAGCAAGTTATACATAGCACCGTTCTCTTTATTAATCATATCCTAAGTCTTCATTTTTGCAATAGTTTCCGTATTTTTTTATTTTAGCTAAAAAATTAATTATAATTCAACAGATAAATTATTAAAACTATATTCTAAATCCTGATTATAAGCAATATGAATATTTGCAAAAGTTGATATTGTTTGCGATCCAGATTTGAAATAGTGTGCCATGCATCCATGATTTCATAGCAATCCATTTTTTTAATTAGTTAACTAAAAAAATTTACAAAATTAATTAGTTGTCTAAAAAAATTACTTAGTCTTACATTTAATATACAAATTATTTTCCAATAAATAATTATCAACGTTTGCTTTTTTCATGATATTACAATAACCAAAACCACATCTTTTGGAGGACGTTAAAAACAAATTTTATTCTGAGTAAAAAAATTTTTTTAAATTCGCCATTAGGACCACATATCTTAAATGATATCATGCGGTTTAAAAAAGGCCATTTTCAAAGAACATCGTAAGGCGTAGATCGCATAACAATATACAGACCAACTTCATTTTCATTGCATTCGTGTTTATCACGTTTCGTGTTTACAGTTAATCTCATCGCAAATATATATTTTTTAAAATAAAACGGAGCACTATAACAGGATTTGGTACCACCTTGAAATTTATTATGAAAATCGTTTATAATCCATATTTTATTACCATATCCGTTATCATACAACTCTTCTAAAAGTGAAATTCTAAAATCTAAATCTTTCATTTTTCCATTGTACATCTCGTTCAATACAAGAATCGGATTATTAGTATAAATGGTCATAGTAGGTCTAACATTTTCTTCTTTCTCTTGTTTAATCTCTTTTACTCGCACTCCGTCAGTTTCGATTTCACTTTAAGTTTTACTATGATTATCTTCAATACCACACGCAATAGTGTCTGCCATAATCTTAGTAATCTAAAAAAACTAACAAAGAAGTTACAAAAAAATTATAAAACTATTTTCCTGTCGAACTAAATCCACCATTTCTTTCTACGTCTTTAATCATCCACCATTTCTTTCTACGTTTTTAATCTACAACCATCAATTTCTGTAAGTATTTTTATGGCTTTAAATGTTTTCAAAAATCCCATTTGAGCAACAGCATCTCCACGTTTAATAATATCATCTTCTTTCGAATAATTACAAAGCAACACTTTAATTTCATCTTTATAATCAGCGTCTATTATTCCAGGTGCATTGAATACAACAGCACCATTTTATAAGCAATACCTGATTTGGAATATATTTGTCCTTGTAAATCTGCATCTATTTTATCAATAAATATACCACTACTTACTAAAATAAGTTCGTTCGGCTGAAGTATATAATACTTTGTGCATCCCAAATCAAAGTAAGCACTTTCTTTTGTTTCATAATAAGACCATTCTTGTGTATCTCTTATTTTTTTCATCTAAAAAAAATTATATACAATGTTATATTTAAAAAAAATTAAACAATACATACATTATTTTTGAGTTCAAAAGAATAAACTATATGTTCCCTCTTTTTTCTATGAGAAACAATGCAATTTTTACAAAAACTTAATTTACAGTAGAAACAATTAAAACAATATAAAAATATATTTTCCCAAAGATTACATTGTCCAAACCAATTATAATAAAAATCAAATCGAGTTAAATCGTTTGCATTTAAATGTCTATTAAAAAGTTCATTTGAATATGGCAACAAAGGAATACTTCTATGAAATTCAGTGTCAATCCTCATTTGATAAACTAAATTATCGACATGTTTTACTAATTTTCGATCCTATTCTTCTACGAGTACGGCTTTTTCGAATTTAATACTACCATCGAAATGTTTATATTTTAAATCAACAATTTCCAATCTTGTTCTCTCGTAGTATTGAATTTCAACATCCTCCTTTTTTTTACAATCTAAACACATTTTTTACTCTACCTTTTGAATTATTTGTCAGAAGAAGTTGTTCTTTGAACAAGACATTTTTTTCTCTTTTTGTATGAAAAGGTTGTCATATCAACTTATCCTAGTTCATTAAAATAGAATTAAATTATCAAAGTACAGAGTTTAAAGTTCAAATGGTGTCATCATACCACACTTTGAACTTTAAACATGTATGACATCGTAATACACATAAAATTAACATTCTTCAAAAACTTGTTTTGTTCTAGTTTTTTAATCCCTCTTTTTCAAGCCAAAACAGTATAAAAGGAGCTCATTTTGATTTTGAATTTATTCAAACACAACTGAAAAAATGGAAGCCGATTTTGAAACTGCTTATTGCAATGATAATAACTATGTTAAATTTGCCGATTTAGCAGCAGGAACTTTGTAGCTTGTAGATTTTAAAGAAGAAAAAATATGAAAGATAAACAATATTCTACTGTGCCACTCAAACCTCTTGCTCATTTTAATTATGTCAAAAAAGAATTTATCTACAAACCTAAAAACGATGGATACGAAGTCCTACTCCCGTGGAAATATAGAGACATGTGCAATCTTAATAAAATAAGTAATTTGTTCAAAGGCGAACTTAAATTAACCAAAGATGACAGGAAATTCAAAATTTCTAAAGGAGAAATTACTTTTAATGTTGTGATTAAATTTAATCACAACAAATTGACACAAAAAATGTTGGAATCTTTGATGGAAAGTATGCAAACTGCTCAAAACAGAGCTTATCAATCCATTGCTTATCCTTAAACAAGAATATTTAAAAAAGTCGATTTTAACGGATATACTATTCGTGTGGCAAAAGAAGATGATGAGATTCATATTACAGAATACGATAGATTGTTGTCTGTAGAACCTTCTTTCATCAACACCATCAATAAAAATGGTCAACATAGAAGTTATATTATGAATTTAAAAAAAGCAGGCGATTCGTTAGCTGACAAAGGAACGAGCGAGATGAAAAAAGCTAAACTTGAAGTAGAGGGAAAAGAAGATTAATTTTTTTTGTAAATTTTTTTAATCGAAATAAAAAACCTGTTTTATTAGTAAAAAAATTGTTTTTAAAATAAATTCCTATATATAGAGTTGTAAAAAAAATTCTAGTTCTTTTTTGAATGAGAGAATGACTAGCAAACAACTCGATGAAAGTCTGATCAAAGCAGTTCAACTTTTTTATACTGATAATGAATTACATCCTCTGCTGTATGAATTTCGTCATTTAAATAACACGTATGAAGAGTGGCAAGATATTATATTTTCTTATTTAAAAAAGTTCAACTTGGAAATAAACTTGGAAGAAGAAAAATTTGTTGATTTGTATTATTTTTTCATAGCTAAAGACTATGAAAATTCTCTTCATCTGTTTGAAAAAGCATCTCGTCGATATATGACTTTTGCAGCACAATCACCTTCGTGGATAAATAGCTTGTTTGAAGTTTGTCGTATGATCAATTACGAATTTTTAAATATAACAACGGTGGAAAAACCAATATGAAGAACAAAAAAAAAAATATGGATGAGTTTGTTAAACTTTATAAATTTTATTACAAGTCAACAAAAAGAAATCATAATAAATGTACTTCGTGGAAAAGCAAACTTAAACTGTCTTTGAAATATTATTTTTGTTTCCTTATATGACCAACAAATGGGAATGTGACGACGTGAGGAGAAATTTTAAAATATTAGAAAACATTTATCCTGCTTGCATGCAATAGCTCTATTTTTCGCATCACGAAAAGCTTTTTCATAATGGATATTATACCACTTACACGCCTACACCTATTTATGAATATTTTATAGATAAAAAAGTTCATTTAGAAGGTGATAAAGTTTCTATTTATAAAGCCTTTGATCGCTGCAATTTTCACGATAAAAGTTTTATAGCAATGTTTCCTCCAGCTCAATGGTTTTTTTTTTTTTAAAAGAAACTTTAACATGTCGATCATTTTATACACGATGTTTATACGAAAGTAATTACGAAAACCATAGAGCAGTATCGAGTCAACCTATACATAAAAACTCTAATTTTGCCAAGTATTATTGGTAACACGTAAGAAGGATTATAAACAAGACATTTATTATTTTTTTTTTTTCTATTTCAAAAAGTTGGTATTCAAGTTTGTTAATACGAAATATATTGTCAAAACATTCACATTTGTCTTTTTTTTAAATAGTCATACAATGCATATTATCGCTAATCAATTTGATAAACCCTCTGTAGTCTTCAACACATATATCTGTTTGTACAAAACCATTAACATAATCTTCTAAAAATATTGAAAACATGAACGTTTCGTAGCAAAGACAATGTTCCAAAACATGTGTTTTTGATAAATAATGTAAAAACTGTTTCATACACAACGGTTCGTTGTTCATATAATAGGTAGCATGCATATTTTAGAAAATAGCAATCGATTCAAATCAAAAGTATAAATTTTACTTTGCGTGTCGAATGAGTTCAAAACGTATTTTTCAATATTGTCTCCTTTGTAAAATACGATATTCAATTTCTATTTATTTAACTGTTCTTTTAAGTAATCGATTACAGAACAACAAAAATAGTTTCGGCAGTAAATTTAAACGATGGGTTATAGCCTAATCCGTGAATATAATTAATTAAGTTTTTTTATATTTTTTATCTAAATTATCAAACTTTAGGCATGGTATCACTTGCACGTGAAAATATTATTTATCGTTAAGCGATCTTAAACAAAGTTCTTATACAATGACACCCCCACGCGTGTTTTTCCTTATTTGATATATATTCCATATCCAACTATTACATCTGCAAAAAAGGAGACTTTTTAAAAAAGAAGCGTATTCTTTTAATAAAACAAATAAAAAAGTATAAAAAACAGTTTAAAAAATTTTTATCCAATTTTTTACTAAAAAAAATGAATCGCGTTGATAGCATCATTAAAAAAATCCACAACAATTGCGCTATTTGCGCGCTAGATGAAGTATCTAAAAGAGTCAAACATCACGAAAACAAGTCTTGAAATTCTTTACCCTCATCTGATCATGTAAAAGAAAAACATTAAACAGATAAAAAATCAATTGAATTTCTACAAAATGTTCTTGATTCTAAAAAAATAACACTAAATTCTTATAGTATTGAATAATGTTTTAAAAACAGTCAATTTAAAAATTTGTTAGAAAATCCACAACTCTGCCCTATTCATCTCAAACAGTTTGACGAATTGAAAAAAGAACATGTCGACAACAACTTTATAGCCAAATACTATAAATCCAAGCTCACTGTTTTGTTGCTAGAAAAAGATATAAAACCTACTTTCGATCAAACAGATGGCGATCAAACAGATGGTTTCGTAGAAACCATCTGTTTGATCGCCGTCATTATTCAATACTTTTATCACAAAAATAATACCTACCGTCTCCTCTTTTGATAGAAAAACTAGATGGAACTTTACAAAAGAAATCTGTTAAGAGAAACATTGAAGGAATTGTAAAGGAAGGAACCAGCAACAAAAAAACTTTATTTGTTAATATATTACACGCTATTGTGACAATATTTACTGTGAGTTTTTTTAGTTTAGAAAAATAAGAATAAATGGCTACTGATAAATCTTTGTCTCGTTTTTTTAAAAACTCTGAATTTAAAATTTTTTTTATCGGAGTTTATGCTTTTGATAAACTCAGTCAAACGCAGACTCATATTCATATTATGAATATGAAAGAAATGGTTCTTGTATTATTTACAACAATGAAACTTCAAAAGAAGCAGAACAGCATTGGAGAGCGTTGATCAAAATCAACAAAGCTCATTTATTTTGTTTTGATAGTTTAGGAGAAGAAAGTGTATCACAACAAGTTCTAAACTATTTAGGATTTAATAGGCATTTTTTTGAAGCAGTAGAAGAAGTAAAAACCAACGTGCAAATCAACGCTATTAATATTACACCCGATCCTAAGTAAAATGTTTCGATCTCATCAAAATCAAATTTCTTCGTGTTTTACGATCTCATCAACCATGTTTGCGCAACATCGCCACACATGCGGCGTTATTTTCTTGATCTCATCGAACTGCGTATGGCTTTTTCCGTTCTGTATGGGAACAAAAATGGTTAGTTTTAATTCTTCTGTTAGATTCACTCTAACGAAAATTGGCTTTTCAAAAAACCAAATTTGGTTTTACGGCTTGTCCCAATAAACGAACCAAATTTGAATATCTAGAAAACCAATTTATTCTGGTTTTACAATAAACCAAATTATTTTGGTTTTCTGAAAAACCAATTTGAATATCCAGATAATCAAACTAAGTTGGTTTTCTAGAAAACCAACGCTATTTGGTTTTCTGGATAATCAAAATTGGTTCGTTTATTGGGACAAGCCGTAAAACCAAAACTTGGTTTTTCGGCAATAACGATAAAGTAATATTTTATGCTTCGCACGAAACGCAATTTTCGCATTTATGATTATTTTACATAACTTAACTTCATGAGTTATGCTTAGCAGAAAATTCGGCCAGAGATTACAATTTAATACAAAAACTAAAGTTTATTAATTTATTACCATATTTATGTATATTTTTGATACGTATTTATATACATTATATAAATAAATGGTGTTATATATAAATCGTATTCTATATAAAAATATTTATGTACTATGGAACATATTATTATACTACTATATCATTTGAAAAAGAAAAAAATTATCTATAAAAACAACTAAAAGTTTGTAAGCGAGTTCAATAAATAAACTTGATTTAAAAAAAGGTTTTGAAACAAATTAATAACATTAGTATATTATTGAGTTTATAATTTATATTACAAGTTCATACAACTAGCAATGTTTTAAATGTTGTTAGGAAGTTTACTATTTCGTTCGAAAACGTAATGTTCTAGAAAAGACAAGGTTTTTTGGAGTTTCTTTGGATATGCGATATCAAAAATATAATATGAACAGATGACAAGACAAAAGCCACAAGTTATAGCAGGAACAGAATTGCTTATTGTCACCCCGTCAACTACAAGACTTATTCGTGTTGGATTTATAGCATCTCCCTCGATTTTCAGAGCTGGGGTAGGATAGATTGGATCCTAATAAAGAGAAGCATAATATTAACAAATATTGAAAATTGCATTAGTTAACTTTATTTAATTATATATATATATATATATATATATATATATATATATATATATATATATATATATATATATATATATATATATATATATATATATATATATATATACATATATATATATATATATATATGTGTGTATATATATATATATATATATATATATAAATATCTAATAGCTTAAGTAAAACTGATGATTCTAGTTTTATGAGAATACTTAAATTGTCATTACATAATAAAAATAAGAATTAAAACACCATCGGCGTTTGTTAGTTTGATTTCTTTAAAAACGTTCAGAATAGAGTATCAGTGCCACAACTGTTTTCTTAAATACAAATTAATATCGATCATTGTGTACCAAGTCGTTAAAATCGCATAATACTCGGCAACCATTTTGAATTACAAAATCAAAACTTTCAGTTTACTTTTAACAAAAGTTTACTTTGCTTCTCTCCTTGTACAAATTGAAAAAGCCATTATGCTTATAAATGCAGAAAGTAATTCTTTTGTTGCTTTTGTTAATTTTACCCTGCTTCTCGCATAAGCCACAAGATGAGTGAGTTGAAGTGATTGAAATGAATTCAGTTATACTTTTTAATCATATATGGCAACTATTTTCATCATGCAAATGCAATGAGTCTCCGCCGAAATGTAGCTGCTTATTAAAAATAAAGAAAGTCACCTTTTTGTAATCTTTGATGAGATTTACATTGAGTTTGATCAATGACACATACAATCAAAAATTTTTCCATTAAGGTTAAAATTTTTCATTTTGATGATGTGATCGACATTTTTAAAACATTTTGATTTGTTTCAAATAAATTTTTTCGACAAAGAAATTGATTTTCAAATAGCACATAACCGTTTAAAGCGCAAGAAGAAATCAATAACGATTTAGATAAAAAGCTGGTAAGATATACGCTTTTAATTGATGGCTCACCTGTAAACATTATTAGAAGAGCGTTTACAAACGAGAACTCAATAACCAAGAGTATCAATCTGTAAAACAGTTGGCGCATTAATAAACTTTTCCTTAACAGCTTTTTATTTTTATTCGCTGAAAGCGTTCAAAACAGGTTCACTCCGTACCATATTGGTTATGATTTATAATAATCCATTTTCCGTTCACAAAAAACGGTATAAATTTGCTATATTATCAATAAATTTTAGTAATCTAAATCATTAAATATACTTATAAAAATACATGTATATTCTCATCTACACTCATTAATTACATTGACATTAACAACTCTTCTTCGAATTTACATATAAGTAAACTATATTTTAATAAAGCCTTCCAATTATACTATAAAAAATATGTGATCCCTTTCTAAAATCGCCGTAAAAGATAGCGAAAAGATATATCTTATCGTTTATGTGCAAGAATGACTCGTGTAAACTTTCAGAAAATAGTTTACAATTTGTCAGAGACTTAGACTTATTAATTCTTATTTTTCGAACAAAAAAATGCAGAAACTTAAGTTAATTTTTTCTAAATAAAATTTACGAATCGTTCATAAATGACATCAACAAGAAAAGTAAGTCCAACATCAAAAGAAATTTATCATTAAAACGATGAGTTAACATTCCCCTGATGACGGTTTAGCAAGCATCCGGTTTTTTTTCGAGGTGAGCAGCTACTAGAGGGTTAATAAATAAGATAGATTTAACACTGATGAAAAAGGTTCATAAAATTGACAGATGCTTAAAAATACGAGTTCAAAATATTACTAAAATCAATTGGGACGCTCCCCATCAAATTAGAAATTATCACTACTTTTAGAAAAATCTACATCGCTGTCATCTGAGTCTGAACCTAATTCTTCATCAAGCTCTCCCAAGAACTGAACATTCGTTTCACTTATAGAGTCTGAAATAAAATACCGAAAAAAAAGCTCAGACAACCAATGTTTTTTACTAACTAAAGAGTCTATTTTTTTCAACAATATAGCTTTCCAACCATCATCGAAAAAACTTTGTTCAAGTGATGCTAGATCTTCTTTGTATTTAATAATGGTACTGTTGTAAAAATCTAATACATTCTGCATTTTATTTTTTAACATCTCGATTTCTTCAATAGCTCCACAATTTAATTGATACAACTCATCACATTTTTGTTTAACAGTTATCGCAATCAAAGCCTCTGGTTCATCATTGAGGGTTTTCCTAAAAGCACTCTCCAAATTGGTAACTTCGTCCCAAACAATATTATTTGGTAAAGTATTACTGGGATATAATAAACTTATAGAGTTAAACTCTTTGATTGCATCTTGCAAACGTTTGTTGTTTTTATTTAACTGTTTACTTAGTTTTATAGCTATTTTCTGTCCATCTAAACAAAAGACTAGAATTACTGATTTGTAGTATTGCAATTTTATATTAGCTATAGTATATTATAATATAAGTATATAAGTTTTACAAAACTTCAACTTTTTGTTTTTTACTTTATAACTATTTTAGTAGACAATTTAAATCAATATATTTAGCCAATTAAAAGCTTTATAACATGACCTTGAATGTTAACTTCTTGCCTGCATTTTTTTTTAAATTACTCAGCAACAACCTTTGAAACGCAAAACTTTAAACCCTTTGTAGAATAAAATTTCTCTTTCTTTTATATACTGCAGATATGATGTCCTTAAAAGTATGAGTGGTTGGATCCCAACGAACATTAATTTTTAATTTCTTTGTTGTTAAGTTCTTTCTCAAGTCTGAAATTATGAAATATAGCTTATATTGTATAACTAATGGTGAATATGTTTTTAAATTTTGCTTTATCTTTAAAAATAAAAAATTACCGCTCTAGTTTCATAAAGCTCTCTAAATTTCTGTCATTGAATGCAATATCATTTCTGATAAATTAAAATGTAACTAATAAAACTCAATCAAACTCCTGTAATGTTATGTAACATATTAACAATATGAACAAGATGTGACATTCTGAGAGTTTTGACCATTTCACTAATGGAGATGGGCCATGAGTACAAAGATCAGTTATTTTTCTATTATAATCATTTTAATTAATGAAGGAGGAGGAAAGGCACGGGCTAAATGTCCAACAGTTACATCATAAAATAATAAACAGCATTTTACCTCAACTTCCACCAATCATCCAAAAAAAAAGCATAAGATTCAAAATCACTCACTAAAAATATTACAGATATTTACAAATATGACCATAAAGCTACAAATAACTCAACAAACAGCCTAAATAAACACAATATTAATCCAGATTAGTAATTTATTATTAAACTGAAAACTTTTTCTATTTTCTGAATTCTATACTCTTCCATATTAATTTCTGCTTCTATCCAAGATTGAATAATATCTCTGTTTGAAACTAGTTAGTAATTAAAGTAACTGGTAATATTTATAAATAAATAAATAATTTAAAAAAAGTCATCACAAATTTTATAGAATATAAAGTTACTTTAATAAAATTAATTTAATACAAACTTATAGAATTAGACAAACCATTAACAGATTTTAAAGTTTGTTCAAGTTCAATATTAGTGGTATCTCTAAATTTTAAAGCTGTATCATATCGAGCACAAAGTCTTCTACCTATAAAAATCCACAGATTGATTTCATAGAATAACAGAATATGGTTATTACTTTTATTATCATAATTATTTTGTAGTATTATTAGTATTAGTAGCTGCAGCAGCAGGAGTAGTAGTTGTAGTAGTAGTAGTAATAGTAGTAGTAGTAGTAGTAGTAGTAGTAGTAGACATGGGTGTATCTGAAACTTGCCTAATGCATTAATAGAGTACTGGGCATAATGAAGCAAACCAAGTGAAATTGTGTCTGCTCTATGACTGGGTGTTTGTCTTTGGTAATTTTTGAAAACCGTCTGAGGGTAGACCACAGGCGCTCCATAACCTCAACTAAATAAAAAACTAATTAATATTATTATACTGGCAAATTTGTAGATACGTTTACCGATTTTTATTTAAATAGTAATCCTTCCATTAATTAAAGCACAACCAAAAACTCCTGGTTCATCAAGTTTTGCGTTAGCTTTTTTAGATCTCAGTGAATTTATTGCTTTAAAATCGTTACATGCCTAAAAAATGTTGTTAAAGATTCAAGTTTTCACATTCTTTGATAAACAATAATGCTGAATATGCAAGTTAAATCAGCTATTAGTGAAAAAAAATACCTTTAACTCTTGCGATGATAGCTTAGAGTTACAACTAACAACAAATTCATCTACAATTGATTGATCCATCAGATAAAGATTTTTGAGAACTGTTTCATAATGACTTTTCCCTAATGAAAACTTTCTTACCAGTCCAAACAGTGCATCGAATGATAACACTAATGACTCCTGAAAAATTTAATTCATACAAATATTTAAAATGTAAATTTGAAAATTATTCAAAATATTTAAATTAATAATTTTTTAACAAGAAACAACAAACATTTACTTAAAAAAATAATAAATGCTAAAGTTTCTTTAAAAAAATGAGATTATATACAGTGTATTTTACACAATCAATGTATTTTACGTACTTTAGGACATGCTGGACATACAGATAACTCGGCAAAGTTCTGAAATCTTGACTTGAAGGTTTGAAAGTCATTTTTAAACATAAGATAACTTAAAAAACACTCACCAATTAAAAGTTTATATACTGTGTCAACCTAATATTAAACAATAATTAATTTTACGTATATTTCATTTGGATATTTTTCTAATTTTTTATCTACCTGCTAAATTTGTATACTTTATTACTTTATAAAAGAATATAGATTAAAAAAAATATGTAAAAAAAAGATTCAAAGATTTGTAAGAAGATTTATATGTATTCATACAATAACTTTAATATAATCAGCCCCTTTTGATTTTGTAAACAAAGCTTTGCAGAATGACTTAACAGCAACATTCCCATCTAAAAACAATGCTTCCATCAAATCCATTAACTCATAGCTGAATGCTGCAGTTGGACGGACAGAAGAACTAAGCCAAAAATTATTTTCCAGCAAAAGATCTACAACACTTGGAGAACACAAACATTCACCTACATATGACTCATGTTGCCTACCTAAGTTATAAAAAAAAGCAAAAGGAAAAGGCCACTATTCAAATTTGTTTCAAAAAGAAAATTATGATAACTTAAATTGATTAACAAAATAATTTAAGTTATAATCATATTTTTGAAACCTATTATCATAAACTAGTATTAATTAACATTAATACCTGAGGCATCAAAGACTATCACTTCTTTATTTAAAGTATTTACTCATTGACAACCAGATGACTTGATGATTTGTCGCTCACCTTTATAAGTCTTATAGTACCCAGCCTTAAATTTGTAAATAGTGATATGTTTAATTACATATAAAAAGTAGATTATTGCATTTCTTTAATCAAAAGAAAAATAGCATATAAAAAAAATGACAGAGTATTACAGTGTTAGTAACAACTATTCTAAACTTTATACTGTTACTTTAAAAAAGAATCTATATATACAAAATTTATCCAAACCTTTGAACACCAAATACGAGCTTTATGAAAGAGAGAAAGTTTATGATGCATATTCTCCCAACAATTGTGGCAATACCAAATATAAAGACAATCTGGACATTGAATTAATTCACCATATACAACAAGGTATATTAAGCAAAGAATCAGAATTAGAATCTTTATTTATATGATTGCCATATCTTGATGTTAAGAGTGATATAGATGAATTATATAACCTAAAAGTTAGAGCTTGTTTTTTCAATACATTCTAATTTTCATCTTGTTTTTTTGCAATATCATAGTAAGGAACTTGCTTTCTCTTTTTCAACAACTGTTCAATGTCAATGCTATCTTGGTTATCTTTACAAGTAAGTGCTACCCCATTGCTTTTGTCACCACTTGCTGTAACATTACAAGAAATCTTCATTATGTTTACTTTAAACATTAATACATTAATGTAATAATCAAAAACAATTCCTTGACAAATTACTCAAAATTCTTGAAAAAAACTTCCATAGAAAACATTTCAGAGTATTTAAAAAAAAATAGAGAGAAAACGTTTTGTGAATAATTTTATGTTTTCCAAAAAAATAATTAAAATTATATCATGTGGGCCATTGACACAAGGCTTCACAAGATTTAGTTTAAAAGCAGATTTATAAAGATCCATTTTTAATGACCGTATTTTTACTCAACTTTTTGTATGATTTTAAAGAAAAGAAATACCGTTAACTTCACCAACTTGACTTTGAAAACTGTTTGAATCATACCACTTTCTTATAATTTTCATTTTATTTTTACCAACAACATTTATTGTTATTTTCCTTCTAGCTCGAAAGCTTCGCGACCCTCTCGAAGACATAGTAACGAAACTGGCAAGAAATATAAACAGCGTGTAGCAAGACAGTTCGATGAAATCAAGAAAATAACGCCACATGTGTGGCGATGTTGCGCATACATGGTTGATGAGATCGTAAAACACAGAGAAATTTTATTTCGATGAGATCGAAACATTTTACTTAGGATCAGGTGAATATTAACTATAACGAAGTTGAAATTAGTTCTTATATACAACAAACAAACCATTTCCCTACAGAATGGACAGCAGACAATCACGGGTTTTATTGGTTTACTAAATTTATTTTGAAATACAGCGCTATGACCGGCAATCAAAATCTGTTTTTTTCATAAAACAAATTTCCTTCTCAATGTAACGATAGCAGTTTATGTGGTGCGTTTTCCGCTTATTTTGTAGCTCTTTTATTTCGCAGTGAAAATGTTTTATATACTGATCAAATTTGTTTACCTTCACTGTGCAGATTGTTAAATTATTACTTCTTCGAAGTAACAAGTCTTCATACTTCACCACTAATTCAAATAAATCTCTATTTATTCTTTCAATTTATAAAAAAAGAACTCTTTCAATATCTCGATGTTACTGCTAAACAACTGTGACAACATATGAGAAAACAGGAAAAACCGGAACGAGAGCTTTTGTCTATGAAAACAAAACAAATTCCTTTGGATTATGATATTTTTAAAAAACAAATATTGGCTCCAAATGCAATTAAAAGATATTTAAAAGATGCTGGGTTCTTGAGAATGAATAACGAATGCACGTGGGATAAAATATCACTATTAGTTATTAAAGTTATTCCTTTTGTCATGAACAAGGAATATATTTATTACATGCAGCAAAATGAAATGAATCTAATTTACTTGAACAATTATTCTCGATTAAAGACTGCCAATCAATTTTTAGATAATCCTATTGATGATGTCATGACTAAAAAAGAAATAAAATGACATGTCGCGCTGAATTTATTCTAAACAATAATGAAGAGATCTTCGAACACGTTACTAGAATAAATTATAAAAGAAAAATGCTCAACATGAAATGGTTATGGAGAATTGTTTTTTATCGTTTTTACAGAAAAAAAAATACAGAACTATTAAAACATTGCACTATGCATGTGCTTAGTAAAGAACTGTGGGTTTTTAACAACGTTACGATAAGAATCGCTAAAGTAGTCCTTCATAAAAGCACTTGCTTAACTTGCAATGGAAGAAAGACAACCAACATAGAACGCTATAAAAAGCAAAAATAGAAGAAAAAGAAAACAATTATTTATTTGTTCATATTTATTCTTTAAAAGATTTTAAATAATATTTTTTTACAATTGTGTTTTTTAATATACTTCAAATACTTTGTCGAGTGGCATGTAGAGGTTGACGGGTTTTTTAACAACAGGATTCGGAGCGCTTGTAACAGCTTTTGTTTTTTTGCCTTTCCATGCTTTTTTTAAACCATATAACAGCGAACCCACTTGTAATGCGTGGTTACATTTTTAGGAGTAATAAAATCAGCTATTCTTTTTCTGCGTCTTCCACGTCCTGTTTTACTAGTATTCTTTCTATAAACTATCTGATTGTTTTTTTAATTTCGTTTCTGATATTTTCTTCTATAAGCCATGTTTCATAAGATTTTTTATTAAAACGTATAAACTTTTCAAACGATATTTCGAAATCTTTTTTTTCTCCGTTTTCATATATAAAATCAAATGTAAGTTTTTATATAAACGAGTAGCTTTATTATATTCGTTAGGATTGAAAATCCAAAAATGACTATCTTCACCACAACCATCAAGTATTTGTCTATAAAACTTTGCCAAACGTGGATAGGAATAAAACTCTTTTACGCAGGTTATAAAATCCATTTTTTTTTAATTAGACTTTCTTCTTCAAGTAACCAAATATCAAATAGCTCTTTAATTACATTAACAAAATCCTCATATAACATTTCAAATTTGTGTTTATTTCACCTTAAATAAAATCAATATGAGCGTTATCATGAGATCGAGTTACTTTAGTTTAATGGTAACAAACCCATCCAATCGAAAAAATAATTTGAAATTACCCTGGACTTGTTTTAAACTATCATTGCCTTTCAAGGTAGAAGCTTCTATAATAATAAGTGATTTTTAATATTCTTGTATTCAAGTAATAAAATTCATTTTTTTCAAATGAATTTTTTTATATAAAAAAACTACATTTATAGTTTTTTTTTTTTTAAAAAAAACAGAAAAAACACTATTTAATATTTTGTTTTAGTAATTTATTTTTGGTATTTCATTACCAACATAAAATACTCCTTTATCTACATGAGAAATAGTATATATCGTATTTACAAATCCAAAATCTAAAATAATTCCATTTAATAAGGTGGATACTTTTGTGTGTCCATTTTTTTTATCACCACTGATAATTTCAGCTGTTCCATCTTTATATTTCACTGTTAAGATATAATCGCCATAATCGCTTGTATCCGTTCTTAAATTTTTCACTGTGTTTTTTTTTCTTTTTCACATCTGCTAGCAAAAGAAGGTAATCCTTCAAGTTATCTTTTACATAGTGATACAACGTCTTTTGAAAACATCTTTGCAGTATTTTTTATTATGCGTTCTTCTATGAGTTTTTTTGCATGCTTGAGGTGAATTCATTTTAAAATAAACAGTACCAGAGTTTGACTTTTTTTATACTCTTTTTTTAATCCTATTAAAATATCGTCTTAAATATACTACCAAGTATGGGTATACCTCCTAATATGTTAGGAAACCTTTACCGCGTTTTGTAAGTATACGTTTTCTACCTTTACCAATTAAAGGATGAAGAGCTCTAGGGTGAGCTGAGTGTTTTCAATGAATAAAAATATATCTTTTAGTTCCCCTATGTCTTCTATGTCTTATTTTTTGAAATATTTTGTTTCTTTGTTTATTACGGCCGACTTTTGTTAAAACTAAACGATATATCGGTTTTCCCACTCGATTCATTTCTCGATTTTGTTTATTGTTTATATATTCGCTTTTTGTTTTTCGATAACACATCAGTGCTTTTCTACAAATTTGACGCTTTATTTTTTCAAGTTTTTTTTTTATATCTTTTACGTCTTAGAGTTCTCATTTCCGTATTATTAGGATCTATTAAGGTGGTTCACCACTAAAAAAAAAAATCCCCAATTTCATAATTTCAAATTAAAAAGTGTATCAGAAAACAACATAAAAAAATAAAATAAAACATAAGTGTCATTTTACAACAATTTAATCCTAAAATTGCTAAAATATGTCAAAAAGGTTGCAAAATCAGTTAATTTTGAACAAAATTTTGAAAAACGATAATTAGGAAACAATTAGAAATTAGAGCTTCATATTTGACAAACAGTTTAATGCACATAAAATGAGGGACCTGAACCAAAATCACTGCTATATTCTTAGTAAAAGTTAAAATTTTTGATTTTTTCGGCAAAAACATTAAATTTTGGAGGGTTGACTAATGAAAGAAAATAGTAAAATGACAATAGTTCATTAACTACTTTGTTTTTAGAATATACTTTGGTTCAGGCCCTCCATCATTATATGTAGAACATGTCTTGAAAATTTGAAGCAAAAAAATTAAGTTATTCAAAAGTTATGAAATTCCATAAATTAAAAATTTCACAAAAAAGTGAATGCAGAAATACAACAATAAACATTTTAGAACTAAAAAAAATATCAAAAACTTCCAGATAAGTATGATTTAAAGTTTCCAGTTGTTGCTCTTCATCTTGTCAACCATTATTTATGGCTATTTAATGCATCCTTCTACTTTTTTTTAAAAGAGTCTTTTTTATTCATACTGGTAACACGTTTTTGATCCCTACAAAATGAAGACACTGGATTTTACACCATTTTCAAGGTTGAGCTTACTCATTACTCTCTGAACACCAGCAGTTTCCTCATTAAAATGCAAACAGGTGAGTTCACTTCCAACTCAAATGAAGCTTTGTGAATAAAAACGTTTTTAGGCCTCTAGACCATACAATACTAATAAAATTCTCATGAGAAATCTGTGTTTGACCATGAGTGTATTTTTTCAAAAGGTTGTCATCACTCAATTGTTTAAACTCTTGCTTAATGATATGATAAATCCATACTGGCAAATTAACTTTAGGTTTGTAAATGCTGTAACCTCAAAAGTTTTCTTTCTTGCTGGAACTAACTGAAACACTCTCAACATTTTCGTCTTCTTTTAGGGTAGGTGTTTTGGTCCGCTGGTTGCCATGAAACGCTTTTTTTCTTTTTAAACTTTTTTTCTGCTGCTTCTATTATATATAATATTCTAATACTTTAAATTATTTAATATAAAACTGATGTTTTATACTGAATAATAAAAAAATATACAAAGCTTTTAAGTTACAATAATAAATTATCAGGAGATAGTATCTGATAAATCATACAAAAATAACAACTTTCATACACTGTTATATTCTAAACTTTTGTCAAACCATGCTGGCCTTCTAAACTAATGCGTGACTAACCAAATTTGACAAAAAAACTTAAATCATGTCAAAGAGAGAGGGCAACTATAAACATGTTGTGTACAAAATGTGTTGCTAGAGGCCGTTCCTATGGAAAGTTGTCTGATAAGGTCTAAATAAAGTGAAATATCTCAAAAAATAATCAAGATACATCAAAATGGACTTCAGAAACGTTTACAGCTATGTTGAATTACTATAAAACAAAAGCAATCTTAAAAACCAACTTTTGATAAAATTTATTTTTTTTTAGTGGTGAACCACCCTAACTCGTTTTCATCAAATGAAGTCCTATCAAAAAATTCAAAAAAAGCATCTCTATGAAAAGGGTATTTCCCATTCACTGTATATTTGGGTAATTTAGATGTACATTTTGGTCTTAAATTACTTTTAAAAGTAGGTTTTGAAAATAAATTTCGTCTTACAATCATACGCGAAAAAACAATATCATCTGCAGCCATTTTTTTGACTTTTATTTTTTTTTTGACTTGCAAAAAACATGGTGTCACCCTGACACAACCTTATTTATTCTTGTTACTTGTCCTGTTTATACCACTTAAGAATGAACTATGTTCTGTTTATCAAAGTGTAAAGTTTTAAATCATATATATATATATATATATAAATATGATGTACCGCTATACAGTCTTGTTACTTGTCCTGTTTATACCACTTTAGAATGAACTATGTTCTGTTTATCAAAGTGTAAATTTTTAAATCATATATATATAAAAATATGATGTACCGGTAATTATATTATCCATGAAGGCCTAAAACAAATATTAGTACATTCTCCGCATATTAGAATTAATGCATTCACAAATATGAAAATAGTGATTATGCTTATTATAAAGATCGTACTTTAAAGCTTTTTTTTTCATTAATTTTTTAATGGGCGCAAAAAATTAAAGTGTAAAAAAAGTTAAAACGTTTGAAGTGCAAAAAATAAGTTTCATCATTCCGCATAAAAAATGTTTTTTTTTGGCTCCTGACCCATATTATAAGCGTTACAATAACCCTCCATTTGTCACTAAACAAGGGATGTTATTTCTTACTAGAATTTATATATATGTACGGTGTGTATATATCAAAAACTTCCAGATAAGTATGATTTAAAGTTTCCAGTTGTTGCTCTTCATCTTGTCAACCATTATTTATGGCTATTTAATGCATCCTTCTACTTTTTTTTAAAAGAGTCTTTTTTATTCATACTGGTAACACGTTTTTGATCCCTACAAAATGAAGACACTGGATTTTACACCATTTTCAAGGTTGAGCTTACTCATTACTCTCTGAACACCAGCAGTTTCCTCATTAAAATGCAAACAGGTGAGTTCACTTCCAACTCAAATGAAGCTTTGTGAATAAAAACGTTTTTAGGCCTCTAGACCATACAATACTAATAAAATTCTCATGAGAAATCTGTGTTTGACCATGAGTGTATTTTTTCAAAAGGTTGTCATCACTCAATTGTTTAAACTCTTGCTTAATGATATGATAAATCCATACTGGCAAATTAACTTTAGGTTTGTAAATGCTGTAACCTCAAAAGTTTTCTTTCTTGCTGGAACTAACTGAAACACTCTCAACATTTTCGTCTTCTTTTAGGGTAGGTGTTTTGGTCCGCTGGTTGCCATGAAACGCTTTTTTTCTTTTTAAACTTTTTTTCTGCTGCTTCTATTATATATAATATTCTAATACTTTAAATTATTTAATATAAAACTGATGTTTTATACTGAATAATAAAAAAATATACAAAGCTTTTAAGTTACAATAATAAATTATCAGGAGATAGTATCTGATAAATCATACAAAAATAACAACTTTCATACACTGTTATATTCTAAACTTTTGTCAAACCATGCTGGCCTTCTAAACTAATGCGTGACTAACCAAATTTGACAAAAAAACTTAAATCATGTCAAAGAGAGAGGGCAACTATAAACATGTTGTGTACAAAATGTGTTGCTAGAGGCCGTTCCTATGGAAAGTTGTCTGATAAGGTCTAAATAAAGTGAAATATCTCAAAAAATAATCAAGATACATCAAAATGGACTTCAGAAACGTTTACAGCTATGTTGAATTACTATAAAACAAAAGCAATCTTAAAAACCAACTTTTGATAAAATTTATTTTTTTTTAGTGGTGAACCACCCTAACTCGTTTTCATCAAATGAAGTCCTATCAAAAAATTCAAAAAAAGCATCTCTATGAAAAGGGTATTTCCCATTCACTGTATATTTGGGTAATTTAGATGTACATTTTGGTCTTAAATTACTTTTAAAAGTAGGTTTTGAAAATAAATTTCGTCTTACAATCATACGCGAAAAAACAATATCATCTGCAGCCATTTTTTTGACTTTTATTTTTTTTTTGACTTGCAAAAAACATGGTGTCACCCTGACACAACCTTATTTATTCTTGTTACTTGTCCTGTTTATACCACTTAAGAATGAACTATGTTCTGTTTATCAAAGTGTAAAGTTTTAAATCATATATATATATATATATATAAATATGATGTACCGCTATACAGTCTTGTTACTTGTCCTGTTTATACCACTTTAGAATGAACTATGTTCTGTTTATCAAAGTGTAAATTTTTAAATCATATATATATAAAAATATGATGTACCGGTAATTATATTATCCATGAAGGCCTAAAACAAATATTAGTACATTCTCCGCATATTAGAATTAATGCATTCACAAATATGAAAATAGTGATTATGCTTATTATAAAGATCGTACTTTAAAGCTTTTTTTTTCATTAATTTTTTAATGGGCGCAAAAAATTAAAGTGTAAAAAAAGTTAAAACGTTTGAAGTGCAAAAAATAAGTTTCATCATTCCGCATAAAAAATGTTTTTTTTTGGCTCCTGACCCATATTATAAGCGTTACAATAACCCTCCATTTGTCACTAAACAAGGGATGTTATTTCTTACTAGAATTTATATATATGTACGGTGTGTATATATCAAAAACTTCCAGATAAGTATGATTTAAAGTTTCCAGTTGTTGCTCTTCATCTTGTCAACCATTATTTATGGCTATTTAATGCATCCTTCTACTTTTTTTTAAAAGAGTCTTTTTTATTCATACTGGTAACACGTTTTTGATCCCTACAAAATGAAGACACTGGATTTTACACCATTTTCAAGGTTGAGCTTACTCATTACTCTCTGAACACCAGCAGTTTCCTCATTAAAATGCAAACAGGTGAGTTCACTTCCAACTCAAATGAAGCTTTGTGAATAAAAACGTTTTTAGGCCTCTAGACCATACAATACTAATAAAATTCTCATGAGAAATCTGTGTTTGACCATGAGTGTATTTTTTCAAAAGGTTGTCATCACTCAATTGTTTAAACTCTTGCTTAATGATATGATAAATCCATACTGGCAAATTAACTTTAGGTTTGTAAATGCTGTAACCTCAAAAGTTTTCTTTCTTGCTGGAACTAACTGAAACACTCTCAACATTTTCGTCTTCTTTTAGGGTAGGTGTTTTGGTCCGCTGGTTGCCATGAAACGCTTTTTTTCTTTTTAAACTTTTTTTCTGCTGCTTCTATTATATATAATATTCTAATACTTTAAATTATTTAATATAAAACTGATGTTTTATACTGAATAATAAAAAAATATACAAAGCTTTTAAGTTACAATAATAAATTATCAGGAGATAGTATCTGATAAATCATACAAAAATAACAACTTTCATACACTGTTATATTCTAAACTTTTGTCAAACCATGCTGGCCTTCTAAACTAATGCGTGACTAACCAAATTTGACAAAAAAACTTAAATCATGTCAAAGAGAGAGGGCAACTATAAACATGTTGTGTACAAAATGTGTTGCTAGAGGCCGTTCCTATGGAAAGTTGTCTGATAAGGTCTAAATAAAGTGAAATATCTCAAAAAATAATCAAGATACATCAAAATGGACTTCAGAAACGTTTACAGCTATGTTGAATTACTATAAAACAAAAGCAATCTTAAAAACCAACTTTTGATAAAATTTATTTTTTTTTAGTGGTGAACCACCCTAACTCGTTTTCATCAAATGAAGTCCTATCAAAAAATTCAAAAAAAGCATCTCTATGAAAAGGGTATTTCCCATTCACTGTATATTTGGGTAATTTAGATGTACATTTTGGTCTTAAATTACTTTTAAAAGTAGGTTTTGAAAATAAATTTCGTCTTACAATCATACGCGAAAAAACAATATCATCTGCAGCCATTTTTTTGACTTTTATTTTTTTTTTGACTTGCAAAAAACATGGTGTCACCCTGACACAACCTTATTTATTCTTGTTACTTGTCCTGTTTATACCACTTAAGAATGAACTATGTTCTGTTTATCAAAGTGTAAAGTTTTAAATCATATATATATATATATATATAAATATGATGTACCGCTATACAGTCTTGTTACTTGTCCTGTTTATACCACTTTAGAATGAACTATGTTCTGTTTATCAAAGTGTAAATTTTTAAATCATATATATATAAAAATATGATGTACCGGTAATTATATTATCCATGAAGGCCTAAAACAAATATTAGTACATTCTCCGCATATTAGAATTAATGCATTCACAAATATGAAAATAGTGATTATGCTTATTATAAAGATCGTACTTTAAAGCTTTTTTTTTCATTAATTTTTTAATGGGCGCAAAAAATTAAAGTGTAAAAAAAGTTAAAACGTTTGAAGTGCAAAAAATAAGTTTCATCATTCCGCATAAAAAATGTTTTTTTTTGGCTCCTGACCCATATTATAAGCGTTACAATAACCCTCCATTTGTCACTAAACAAGGGATGTTATTTCTTACTAGAATTTATATATATGTACGGTGTGTATATATCAAAAACTTCCAGATAAGTATGATTTAAAGTTTCCAGTTGTTGCTCTTCATCTTGTCAACCATTATTTATGGCTATTTAATGCATCCTTCTACTTTTTTTTAAAAGAGTCTTTTTTATTCATACTGGTAACACGTTTTTGATCCCTACAAAATGAAGACACTGGATTTTACACCATTTTCAAGGTTGAGCTTACTCATTACTCTCTGAACACCAGCAGTTTCCTCATTAAAATGCAAACAGGTGAGTTCACTTCCAACTCAAATGAAGCTTTGTGAATAAAAACGTTTTTAGGCCTCTAGACCATACAATACTAATAAAATTCTCATGAGAAATCTGTGTTTGACCATGAGTGTATTTTTTCAAAAGGTTGTCATCACTCAATTGTTTAAACTCTTGCTTAATGATATGATAAATCCATACTGGCAAATTAACTTTAGGTTTGTAAATGCTGTAACCTCAAAAGTTTTCTTTCTTGCTGGAACTAACTGAAACACTCTCAACATTTTCGTCTTCTTTTAGGGTAGGTGTTTTGGTCCGCTGGTTGCCATGAAACGCTTTTTTTCTTTTTAAACTTTTTTTCTGCTGCTTCTATTATATATAATATTCTAATACTTTAAATTATTTAATATAAAACTGATGTTTTATACTGAATAATAAAAAAATATACAAAGCTTTTAAGTTACAATAATAAATTATCAGGAGATAGTATCTGATAAATCATACAAAAATAACAACTTTCATACACTGTTATATTCTAAACTTTTGTCAAACCATGCTGGCCTTCTAAACTAATGCGTGACTAACCAAATTTGACAAAAAAACTTAAATCATGTCAAAGAGAGAGGGCAACTATAAACATGTTGTGTACAAAATGTGTTGCTAGAGGCCGTTCCTATGGAAAGTTGTCTGATAAGGTCTAAATAAAGTGAAATATCTCAAAAAATAATCAAGATACATCAAAATGGACTTCAGAAACGTTTACAGCTATGTTGAATTACTATAAAACAAAAGCAATCTTAAAAACCAACTTTTGATAAAATTTATTTTTTTTTAGTGGTGAACCACCCTAACTCGTTTTCATCAAATGAAGTCCTATCAAAAAATTCAAAAAAAGCATCTCTATGAAAAGGGTATTTCCCATTCACTGTATATTTGGGTAATTTAGATGTACATTTTGGTCTTAAATTACTTTTAAAAGTAGGTTTTGAAAATAAATTTCGTCTTACAATCATACGCGAAAAAACAATATCATCTGCAGCCATTTTTTTGACTTTTATTTTTTTTTTGACTTGCAAAAAACATGGTGTCACCCTGACACAACCTTATTTATTCTATCTTTTGTCTTAGTAGGCTTACTTATGTTTTTCTTATAGTGTTTTATTTTTTACGGCCGTATTTTTATCTTACTTACTTAACCTTACTTAATCCTTACTTAACTTATTTAATCCTGCCTGATTTCCTTTGCCTGCTTACTCACACACTCGTTCGCACACTCGTCCTCACACACTCCACATACGCTACCAAGTTTCATCAACATGATACTACCAATTTTTTTCAACTTGATATTTTAACATAGAACTAACTAGACATACACTACCAAGTTTCATTAACTTGATACTACCAAGTTTCATCAACTTGATATTTTAACATACAACTATCTAGACATACGCTGTAAAGTTTTATCAACTTGATTATTTAACAAAGAACTAACTAGACATACATTACCAAGTTTTGTCAACTTGATACTACCAAGTTTGATCAACTTGATATTTTAACATAGAAGTAACTAAACATACACTACAAAGTTTTATCAACTTGATAATTTAACATAGAATGATATGTTTTTAACATAGAATGATATGCATTTAAACGAGATTTGAACCCACGGCGGGTAAATGTCATGGCGTTTGAAACGTAGTGCGGAATGCGAATGCACTATGCTACGTCGACACGTATTTTTTTTTCCGTACACCACTGGCAGTATCATTATTCGTTGGCAGTATTATTTTAACCGTTTGCGATACGCGTAAAATGCAGATAGAAAAGCGGTTGCCGTAGGTTTTGATGAAGACATAAGCGCTGATTGTGCACGAGGCTAAAAATAAAAACAACATTGAACAGTTAATATCAAGAATCCTATCATATGTGATATAACTCAAGTTTTTGTTTTCTAAATGTTAAAATCTCTTATTTCTTAAATAGCTTTGAAACAGTTGCAAGATGAAATGTCTTCCAAAGTTGGTAAAATCTTATTAAGAAGTGTTGATTATGACATATATGTTCTTTTCATACAACAAGAAACATAAATAAGAGTGTTTTCAATTTACATTAACAGTTAAATAGATTTAAATGGGAACTGCTTTCTTAGAATAAATATTTAACAAGGTTTCCAAAGCAATAACCTATAAATCAATCATTGATGATTGTTTTTTTTTTTAACTATTGCTACCTTTTCATATGCAAATCTGATGAGATTCGTTGATTTATCAATAGTGTAGATATGATTGAAAGATAAACAGTTTAGTCTAAACTATTTAGAATAATTATAGAACTTTACCGTGCGTTTACAACTTTATCACCACAATTTTATACAATTCAGGAGAAGATAAAGAAAATAAACAATGTTTTAACGTGGTTACAGAAAATATAAACACGAAACAAAAAAAAGAACCAGCAACTTGTATATAAAACAAATAAGATTCTGCTTTCCTAGAAACATTTAAATTTCACACACACACACACACACACACACACACACACACACACACACACACACACACACACACACACACACACACACACACACACACACACACCCACACACACATATATATATGTGTGTGTGTGTGTGCGTGTATATATATATATATATATATATATATATATATATATATATATATATATATATATATACAGTAAGCAAAAAATTAAATGGCAAAAACTTTCTTTTTTTTTAAATTTGTATAAAATGATTAAAAAACGGTAATTGATTTTTGTTTTTTAGGAAAAAAACTATGAATTATTTAAAAATAACATTATATTGAAGCATCCTATTCAAAAATTGTCAATTATAAGTTCATATGACGTATAAAAATCCACTGTACTTCTATTGATCAAATAATTTCTCGCGAAAAATATCCTTTTGTCTTTTTTAAGCTCGATCTCCAATTTTTCATTCTAGAATGTACCACAAATGCTCAATCGAATTAAGATAGGGGACTGGGCAGGCTATTCCATCACATTAATATTATTTTTTCCAAAAAAATTCCTTTGTTGCTATGGCAGTATGTTTTTGGTGATTGTCCTGTTAAAAAACGAAGTTGTTTCCAAGTTTAAATATACAAGCAGAGGGTTTCAAATTTTGCTCTAAAATGTCTATATACGAACTGGCTTTCATAGTTGATTCAATGAAAGGCAATTTGCCATCTCCTCACCAAGCCATTGATCCCTATACCATGACATTTCTACCACCGTGTCTTACTGTTTCTCTCATGCAACTCAAATTTTATGCCTCATTTTGTTTTTACCAGACTTTTGAAAATATTTGATCAATATAAGTACAGTTTATTTTTATACGCCATATGAACTTATATTTGACAATTTTTTAATAAGATGGTTCAATATAATGCTATTTTCAAATAATTCATAGTTTTTAAAACAAAAACAAAAATCAACTCCGTTTTTTAATCATTTTATACAAGTTTTTTGAAAAAAAATGTTTGTGCCATTTATTGTTTTGCCTACTGTATATATATTTATATAGAATTTATATCATTACACATATGTTTATATATATATATATATATATGTATATTAGTATGTGTGAATATAAATACATACATACATATGTATATTGTCAGGCCTTTTTAGAGGTTTGAAGAGGCCTGGGCCAGTTATAAATCGGATGCCTCAAAACGAAGATTTGCGTAAAATTTGCTTAAAACACAACGCAAGTTAAAGCCACAAATTACACTCTTCAGGTAGATCTATACCAAATAAATGTGTAACTTTCAGACATTAATTTAATAACTTCAATTCAAACTATTTAGAGTAATTAGAAATTTTGAATTATTATTTTGATGTTTTTTTGTGTGTTTAAAAATGTATTTTAAAATTGTGATGCTCCAACATAATCGGATTTCCAGGCCATACGGCCCATGTGGCTTCCTCTCTGAGAGGGCCTGTTTATTGTAAATATTTACATATGCATATATATGTGTGACTTATATTATATTTTTAATTGTGAATTTTTATTATGTATATGAATATATATTTATATTTAATTGTAGAAGTTAATTTTTTTTTCGTTTTTAACATTTTCTGACTAATACTATATAAGAGTTTTCATTTTTGTGATTCTTTAAATTTTGTTCTGCCCATTACCTCAATTACGAAAAAAATGAATACAAAAAATGCTATTAATATAATGCCGCTTATTTAGTTTTTGTCATTTATTTATGTTGTATAATGTATCAATTATATTAGCTTACAATACATTGCTGGTTATTTGAATTATAAATATTATTTATACAGTCTTGTTACTTGTCCTGTTTATACCACTTAAGAATGAACTATGTTCTGTTTATCAAAGTGTAAAGTTTTAAATCATATATATATATATATATATATAAATATGATGTACCGCTATACAGTCTTGTTACTTGTCCTGTTTATACCACTTTAGAATGAACTATGTTCTGTTTATCAAAGTGTAAATTTTTAAATCATATATATATAAAAATATGATGTACCGGTAATTATATTATCCATGAAGGCCTAAAACAAATATTAGTACATTCTCCGCATATTAGAATTAATGCATTCACAAATATGAAAATAGTGATTATGCTTATTATAAAGATCGTACTTTAAAGCTTTTTTTTTCATTAATTTTTTAATGGGCGCAAAAAATTAAAGTGTAAAAAAAGTTAAAACGTTTGAAGTGCAAAAAATAAGTTTCATCATTCCGCATAAAAAATGTTTTTTTTTGGCTCCTGACCCATATTATAAGCGTTACAATAACCCTCCATTTGTCACTAAACAAGGGATGTTATTTCTTACTAGAATTTATATATATGTACGGTGTGGTGGCGGTTTTAAAGGGCAGAAAATGGTGGCCGGGTCCCACTGGGATGTGATTTTTTCTTTTTCTTATTAGAAAAGTATTAGTCTGGAGGGCTTTGCCACCAGGCCAAAATTGGGGCTCTTTTCTTACTTTGCTGACCGGGTCCGACTTTTAAATCCGCCACTAGTTCGGTATTCATTTTTATTCATACGATAAAAGCAAACAAATTTAAAGATTGTTTTTATTTTTATTTTCTGTAGAATTTAAAAAAAAAAAAAATATGGCTGAAATGAATACTAACACTGTAACCGAAAATTTTACACCAAATACCTCTCTAAATGACTTGAGCTTTGAATTAAAAGGTTAGATTTCAAATTGTTTTTATATATATTAAATACTCATATTTATGTTACTTAAGAAAAACGCGATGGCAGAAGCCGAAAACAATGCATATCGATTACCTGATTTTCCTGAAATGAGCAAGATTGGTTCTGAAAGATGGAAAGCATTAGATGATTTAAAAAGAATGGTGCTTTGAATATTAGGAATTCATTAATTATTTGTAAACGCGATTTGTTATTTTATTTTTTTCGTGTAAGGAATGAAATAAAAAAGGTCAAATGATGCGCGACGATGAAGATTGCGGTTTAGCAGTGGTGCTTGCATGTCCTTCTTGTACCCGGTCATTTAAGAGAGGATATAAATATTGTTTTCATGTAAAAAATTGCGCAGAAAGCAAATGTGGTAATGTTTTTACCAATAATATTCAACTGAAAAAGCATTATGTGAAACACAAAGAATCAATTCGTTGCGATGTTTGCCTAAGGTTTTTCTCTGGACAGCAAGCTCTTAAAAGACATAAGACATCATTACACGACAATGTTAAATTTGATTGCAGCGTTTGTAAGAAACATTTTTCGACACAAGGGAACATGTTAAGACACAAAAAAATGCATACATCTTAAACAAGATATTTTATTTATTTTAACTTTTTGATCAAAATCAGTTAAAATAAATAGTGACTGAAAGTTTTTGCGCATTAATTCAGGTTAATGTAGTTGATTGACAAATTCGCTCTTTGCTCTTCGTTGACATTGTGATTAATTATGAAGATAATAATTTTGTTTTTGACCCCATCGTTCTACCAGCTTTTTTAGAAACAGCCATATTATCTTTAACACACTCAGAAAAACGAATGTGCCCTTTTAATACTGACATCAGATACATTAAATGGGTTATTGCGCTTTACCATTCCTTTTTGAATAGACGCTTTGCTGCCATTTTTTATTTTACGCCGTTTAACTGCCTCAGGTTGAACTTTTATCTTCACCTCATTTCTTTTTTTGCGCAGTGTTGACTATTCTTCTAGAATGATAAGAATCAATACCAAAACAATGCAATGATGAACTTAAATTGGAAATATTGGTTTCATTTTGTTTCAAGCGAGTACAGAATTTTGAAACACCTTTCAAAAACGCAGCATTGCTAGAATGTTTTTCTACTAAAATGCTCATTGTATTGAATGCTTCCGTTAACTCTTGCTGAATATTTTCTGTGTTAACAGTTTGAACGGAACTGGCACAGACGCCTGTAAAATAAATTCTCTTGATAAATTTAAATTTACGTTTATAAATTTATAAACTTAATATAAAATGCTATATTTTGTAAAAGGAAAGCTTAAAATTAATATATATTTAAGAAAACCATTGAAAAATTTTTTTTTTTCTTAGAATCATTTTAAATCATTTTGATCAGTTTTTAAAATTGATTAGAATAAAAACATTGTGAATTATTTTTCCTTCGACTTTTTACATGTTCACTGCCATCTATTTGAAAATGAATTTCCTCGTTTGTACTAATATCTTCGCAACTAGTAGGTGTACTATAAAAAAAATTTAAAAGCTCTTATTTTCTAAAACTTTTTTTAACAAAGATTAAAATTCATTCAGAAGATTTCTGTTCATAGACAAATATTGAATTGTTCAGGGAATATAAACATTACCAACATCTAATATATATATATATATATATATATATATATATATATATATATATATATATATATATATATATATATATATATATATATATATATATATATAAATATATATATATATATATATATATATATATACATACAGTGGTGGCCAAAAGTCCTGGAACATCATATTTTATGTTATGAAATCAATATATTTGTGTGAAAAACAATTTATTAGTAAATTTTTTTATTTTTTTCAATAAAATAAGTGATTATATCAATTTTAAAGATGATAGGTACATGCACGTACATGATAAAAGTTCAATATTTAATGGAAGCATAGTTATTGTCAATTACCATTTGGATACGTTTTGGCATGCTGTTAACAAGTTTTGTACAATAGTCTGGTGTAATTTCATGGATCCACACTGATTTGATTGCTTCAACTAAATCATTATAGGATCTAGGCTTTTTGGCAGCAACTTTTACTTTCATAATATGCCGACAATTTTCAATAACTTTAAGATTTGGTGATGACCCAGACCGATTTTCAAGGGTTTGAATTCCTCCATCAGCAAACCACTTCTTTACAATTTTAGCTGTGTGGCATGGTGCATCATCCTGTTGGAAATAAGTGCAGTTCAAGATCTGCATGAAAGGTGGCAACTTCTCCTTCATAACATCTAAATAGACTTTGCTGTTTATTGTGGTATTCTGGGTATTATCCATAATGGCCCACGTCCTTTGGCAGAAATAGCACCCCAAACCATACAAGACACAGGAGCCTTGACACTGCTAACTGTATATTTTGGCATGTATCTACAGTTTTTTGGTCTTCTTACAAAGTTGTTTGTAACGTTAAATTGTTTAATACATGTTTCATCAGAAAAAAGAACTTTAGACCAATTTTCTCCAGTCCAATTTTTGTAGCGCTGACAAAATGTTTTTCGATCTTTTAGGTTTTTTAATGATAAAAAAGGTTTTTTTGCTGGTTTGCATACCTTCATTTTGAAATCAACCAAAAGCCTTCTTCTAACTGTTCGTTCACTTACTTTTTTCTCAATAAAAATTTCTTTTGAAATCTCGTGTGCAGATAGCCGTGGATTTGCATGGCTGATCCGGCCAATAAGTTTGTCAGTTTTTGAGGTGGTTGCTCTGGGCCTGCCTCATCTCATCTTTGAAGTAAAATTTAATTGGGGCTCTTCTTTATGCCTTTTTAAAGTTCTACTTACAGTTGATAATGAACAACCAAGCTTTTCAGATATTTCTCTTTGAACTAAACCTTGTTCATATAATGCAGCAATAATTCCTCGTTTTTTAGGTGAAAGTTCTGGCATAATATAGCTGAAAAATTACTTATGAATAATAAAAAACGACAATAAATTGCGCAATATACAAATATTTAACTATAAACATATTGCTATGTAAAAACAAAAGCATCAAACTTTCAAAATTTATACCTTTGATCAAAAATAAATTTTTTTGGTCGTTAAATGTTTTGTTCCAAGACTTTTAGCCACCACTGTATATATACATATATTATATATATTATATATTTATATATTTATATATATATATATATATATATATATATATATATATATATATATATATATATATATATATATACACATATATATATATATATATATATATATATATATATATATATATATATATATATATATATATATTATACCTCGAGTTTTCTTTAACGATAAACTCATCATGCTTATCTCTAACATAATCGTGTAGGGTCGGGACAAGTTTCTCCAATAGCAATGTACAAACACAACTGTCTTTCTTTATAACTTAGATATGGAAGAAAATTTGTGCTAAATGAATGTTTTTTCCAAATAATGTACTGATGTTTACAAGGTGACTCATTACATCCTACAAAAGAAAAACATATACCTAAACTCATATCAACATTATATTGTACACCAGATGACTTGAAATTAGGTATGGTATACAACTCTAATCCAATTTTAGATATCTGTTTTTCAATTTTTGTAAGAACTTCCTTTGAAGAAAGGGAAAAGCCAACACCTATTTTTCCTTTGTCTCTTCCTAAAATACATTTTTTTTCTCCTTATTAATAATATATAATAAAAAGTATAAAGTTCAGAAGAAAAAGAATAAATTTATTTTTTACATCACCATCATCGTTTTACATGATGATGATAATGATGATGATGATGATGATGATGATGATGATGATGATGATGATCATCATCATCATCATCATCATCATCATCATCATCATCATCATCATCAACAACAACATCAACTTTATCATCATCATCATAACACCATATATGCTATTTTCATTAACATGAAAGCTATTTTACCCATAAATCGGTTGCTGTAAATACCATCGAATCGACGATTTGGAATGCTTAGAAGTTTAGCCTTATAGTGTTCATTGAAATCTTGAGTAAGTATTACCATAAGTCCATTGATATTAACTTAAAAAATGTAAATAAAATATTATTAAAGATTTCTCTTTTTTTGTAATGATTCTCTATTTTTTAACGACACATATTTCAATTAATTGTAACTACAAAAGCAACGAAGAGAATAAAGTATTTGATTTAAAAAAAGTTTTTGCATTTAAGAAAGGGGCGTCTGTTAAGGATGTATGCAAATTCGGGGGAGGGGTTAACTAAATACATTGAAAGTGTATATTTGTGTGTAAAAAAAGTATATAGCATTTAAATAAACTAGCATTACCTCTTTTGTTCTGTTTAGTACGTTATACTTCAATACAAGAAATTGAGATTCAACATAACTGTTGGTATTTTTACCCCTAATTGTTAGGTTTATTCTAAAGCATATTCACCATCGTTCTTTTATATCAAAAACGTTACTCAGGTACAATTTCAATTGCGCATATTTGTCTCCATATAAAGTAATGATGTTAGTGAAAGCGTCTTCACATTCTTTAATAGACTGAGCGTCAACAACTTTTTTAAACTCGATATATATATATATATGTATATATATATATATATATATATATATATATATATATATATATATATATATATATATATATATATATGTATATATATATATAAATATATATATATATATTTATATATATATATATGTATATATATATATATATATGTATATATATATATATATACATATATATATATATATATATATATATATATATATATAATATATATATATATATATATATATATATATATATATATATTTATATATTTTAACAAACAAGTCAAACTTTTTAATTAATAAAACCATTTTAATAATTCTAAAGAAAACAATATATGTTTCGACTATCAATAGTCATCTTCAGTTGAATTTTAATTTTTTAAATTTGTTTAAATACCTAAATAGGTGATTTTTTCAATACCAATACAAAAATTGGTATTGAAAAAATCACCTATATAGGTATTTAAACAAATTTAAAAAAGTAAACTTCAACTGAAGATAACTATTAATAGTCGAAACATGCATTGTTTGTTTAGAATTAATAAAATGGTTTAATTAATTAAAAAAATTGTCTTGTTTATTAAAATACTTACATTTTTTGTGCTAAAAAGAAATTTTGGATGTATATATTTTTTTATTTTTTGAGTGTTGTCGTATTTTTACATGTCCAACCCTAAAATTTAATTGAAATGCTTTTTTTTATCCCGAGGGGGCTAAGAGTAATGGAAAATAGTTATAAATACCTCTTTTAAAATAACGCTGATAAATTATTCCTGGCAAAAATTATTTGTTTAAAGATTATTTTTTAATTATTTTTGTCAAAAAAGTGCTTAAATTTTGGTTTCTTCAAATTAATGATCCGACTCGCGAATCAATACCTTCGATCCGAAACATAAAATGCTGATTCGAAGGGCCCTAATATATATATATATATATATATATATATATATATATATATATATATATATATATATATATATATATATATATATATATATATATATATATATATATATATATATTTATATATATATATATATTAGGGCCCTTCGAATCAATTTTTTCAGTAATAAGTAAAAAAAGAATTGCTTAATAGTTTTCAAAATATTCCAGGTACTGCTATTTTCATGCTCATAACTTCATATATATGTATATATATGTATATATATACAAATATATGCAGTTATGAGCATGAAAATAGCAGTACCTGGAATATTTTGAAAACTATTAAGCAATTCTTTTTTACTTATTACTGAAAAAATTTATTGCATTTACTTTGACACTTCAATCTAATAGAACAAAAAAAATTACATCAATAATAGTTTTACATTTTATTTCAGAAAAAAAAAAATGTCAAGAAAGCTCGCAGTATTGAAATAGCTGTGGTATCTGAAAAAAGAAAAAAAATTATTTTTTATGGTATTAAACATTAAAATTGCAAATTTTTTAACATTATAAAGTTAAAAATAAGTATAATATAACAATATTTACCCTTAGTATTTCGTTGCAAAACCTTTGTTTTGGATAATGGCTTAACAATGCCAATGCATTGAGTCAATTAGGCATTGACATTTTTCTGCAGGTATTGCGTACCATCCTTGTTGAGAAGCTTCCCATAACTGCTGAGCATTAGTTGGATTAGCAGTAGAAACTGCTTTTTTAACGTCTCCCCATAACTTTTCAATGGGGTTTAGGTCAGGTGAATGAGCAGGTCACTTCATAATCTCATCCCCATTGACCTGAAACCACTCTTTTGCCTTGCAACTAGTGTGTTTTGGGTCGTTGTCTTATTGAAAGACCCATTTTAACGGCATATCTTCATTAGCATAAGGCAGCATGACATTATTGAGGATATCGACATATATATGTTGGTCCATGATACCATTAATCTTATAAATAGGTCTGACACCATTATATGAGAAACAGCCCCATACTATGACTTTGGCTCCACCATGTTTTACAGACTTAATGGTATATTTTGTTCTACGAACTATTGTTTCACTCACCTGTAGTTCAAGATCATCTTTGACTTGCTTGGCCGAAGAAATTGGTTTGCTTTTAACAAATCTAACGATTCTTCGGTCTTCTTGCGCGGTAGTCTTACGTTTCCCCCCTCGTTTTTCAACTTTTGCTATATAATTTATGGCATTTGAAATAATCTTTGCTGAACATCCGAGAATATTTTGTATATATGAGTAAGATTTACCCTCTCTATGGTGTTTCAAAATAATGTTGCGTTCTGCTGGTGTACCATGATGTCCTCGGCCCACTTTGAAAGGTTTAGAAAACAATTTTACCAATACGCATACTCAAATAAATAAAGGATATGTTATAACTGAAGTAGTACTTACTTTTTCTACGAAAAATACTAAAATCTCTTTAAGTTTTGTTAACTAACTTTAAAATCAATACAACCACTGCTATTTTAATGCATTTTGTCAATTATAATATTTTTATTAAAAATAAAGATATTCTACAATGTAATGAATTCTCATTTGCTCAATTCATTTATCTCATTCTAGTACATACACACATAAAAAATTAGTCCTTCTGTATTAACAGAAAGAGAGTAATAATGAAAAAACGAATAATTTTTTAGTACTGCTATATGTATATATATGTATGTATGTATACATGAGAAGAAATAAATATTATTATATACTTGGTCTATTCTGGTTCAAGATGCCATTATTCTTATCAAAAAGCCACCTCCAAACTTGTTGCATTAAGTGAAACACACATAACAATAAGTTTGACTTCGGCCATACAGCATGTAGGACATCTTTTAATTCGTCACAGTTGTCCGTCATTATTACACCAGGACCCAAAACTCCTTTACCATAAAATGCATATTCTAAAATAATATTTATGTGTTTAATTTTATCAAATATTAAATCAACAGACAAAGCGGGACGTGACTTGAATAATAGGGTTCGATCTCCACATTTTGTATTTCTGAGATAAAGTGATTTAAAAAGACCACTTACACTGGGCCCATAAGATCACCTAGACAAAAAAAATACACTAAAACACGTATAAAGGCTATATTTCTTAATTTTAACAAAATCTTCTAAAGATACAAATTAATTTCTTAAAGAAATTGCTAAAAACTTTGGCGTAGTTTATTGATTACTATAATATGTTTCTAAAGATACCACAGTGAGCTTTATGGCTTGTCAGGTTTAAGCTCGTCAGCTTTATGACCGTCAGGTTCGAAATCGTCAGGTTCGAAATCGTCAGGTTCGAAATCGTCAGGTTCGAAATCGTCAGGTTCGAAATCGTCAGGTTCAAAATCAGCTTTATGACCGTCAGGTTCGAAATCTCATCTTATGGTAAACGATTAAATTCTGCCACTACCACTTATTGCATAGATAAGATGTAAATATTACAATATATAAGTAGTTGTTTAATATTTTTATTTCATTTATGGTTTTTTTTTCTTGTTATTTTTTCCTTTGTATTATAACTATAATAGACTCTAGAATGGTGTATTTTAAGTTTAAATCATTTTAAGTTTTAAGTTACAGGTTATATTATAATACTTTAAAGAGGATAATAAAGAATATTGATTTAGAAAAAAATCAATTGAAGGAGTTTCCTGTAAATAAATTTCAAAAATTAAGTTATTTTGGTACTTCTGATCTACTTTAGATTTATAAAATACAAAAAAATAACATATTTAGGCAGTATTTATCGTTATTTGAAAAAAAAATAGAGGTGGGGAGAAGTCAACCTGGCGGTCTTTATGGCACACAGTGATACGCTGTGTTACTAAGTTTAATATTATTTGATTAAATTTACAAATAAAAAACTTACCTGGTAATAAAGAAACAAACATTTCTAATGCCTTTGTTAATGTATCAGTGGTTTCATCACTTGTAACAATAATCCCTAAAGGAAGTGCACTAGAAAAACAATGGGTAACCATAAGAAATACCCGTAGGTTATATTCTTCCATGCCACCACTAGAATCTAAAAAGAACATTTCGCCGGAACTTCTTATCTGAAATTTATATATATATATATATATATATATATATATATATATATATATATATATATATATATATATATATATTGTAACAATACTTGTAACAATAATCCCTAAAGGAAGTGCACTAGAAAAACAATGGGTAACCATAAGAAATACCCGTAGGTTATATTCTTCCATGCCACCACTAGAATCTAAAAAGAACATTTCGCCGGAACTTCTTATCTGAAATTTATATATATATATATATATATATATATATATATATATATATATATATATATATATATATATATATATATATATATATATATATATATATATATATATATAAATATATATATATATATATATATATTTAAATAAATAGTTGTTTTGAAAATGCATGACAGTTATGGGAAAATGAAAGTTAAATTCAATATACTTTATATAATATATTCAATTACAACTAGGGTTGGCATTCAAAATCGTGCCTAATAAAATCCGCTTTAACCAAAAAATATTTTTTAGGTTTCTGACTGTCAAAAGGGCCACTTGTAGCAGTGAATAGTAATTTTATCTATATTATTTTATATTATTTGCAGTGTAACCTATTTTTAATTTAAATAATACAAAATGTTGCCTTGGCTATTCAGTTCGTAAATTAGACTTGTAATTAAAAGTCTAACTTACTTAACAAGAAGGTAAGCCATAGGACTTTGCACTTCGTCTGTAAATTTCATTTTGCTTAAGGTTAACACTCTATTTCTAGATTATTCCCTTTTTCTGGCATGCATTTTTGCTAATTTTTGTGTATTAAATTTTACTGCCTTTTTAGTTGTCATGTTATGGTTTTTACACATAACCCAAATTTTGCCAACCCTGACTTTAACCTAATAGCTTTATTCTCACACTTTATTTAGGTACAATAATTGTTATTATAAAGCGTAATAATAAAAACACTAAACTATATATTAAAAGTAAAAAAAAAAGTATGCCATACCCTCTCATGGACTCTTTTCATAAGAGAAGCTATTATAACAAGAATAAACGGAGTATTCTCTATAGCATCAAACTTTTGAAATTTGATAATAGAATCTGCTTCTTCTAAAGCCTTCCTCTCAATTAGACCTTAAGTAGGGAAAATAAACACATTTCAAAATAAATTTCTCACAAATTAAAAATTAAGTGTGTAAGAACACTTAATTTTTATGTAGAGATGCATATATGTAAATGTACTTAAATGTAAATATAGTAATAAATATAATAACTATGATTAATATAACTGATATACATAATTTAATGAATATAATAAACATAATATATGTAATAAATGTAACAAATAAAATAAATGTAATACATATAATAATTATAATAAATATAGTAAATGTAATTTATTAAATATAATTAATACCAACAAAAATAGAAAACACACAAACTAACTAAATTAGAGGTATAATATTACACAATGAGAACATCTAAATTCCCCTTGGAACAGCTGTTCTGAAAATACCTGCTTAGGCGTTTGCTTAGAAAGGCAAATAAACAATTTCCTTAGAAATATTCTGTAAAAAACAACTCCAGTGGAGCCGATTTCAGCTGACCTGTCTCTAAAATAAAACCAGGAACAATAACAAAAAACAAGTCTAATGAAAAACGTTAGAAAAACACACCTTAAGATTTATCTAACTTTAGTTGTGGAGACAAACGAATCTCTGATGCGTAAATCGAACAATAGACCATTGAAAACTTACAACGGTAGAACAATGGATTTTTTTTTACCAGAAATTCTAGATTTTTATGTGCGCACATTTCACTGTAATCAGAAATTTGCTAACAAGTGAGGTGAAAACATAATTTTTTGAAGTGAATACATAGATTTTTCAAGATATATATATATATATATATATATATATATATATATATATATATATATATATATATATATATATATATATATATATAAATAGCAAAAATTTGATATTTTGTAATGAAAAAATATTATTTGCATTTATGTTTTGCATTTTTTTTAAAGATTTTTAGAATCTTGCTGTCTCAGGTACAATTCTTACATAAAAACTTGTTTGCATTTCACATATAAGATCATTATGTTTAATAGCTAAAGGATTTTCTATTTTCAAATCTTCAAACAATAATTATTTTAACATTGTTTCTTACAAAACTAAAAAATATGAATGATAAAGAAAGATGTTCAATTGGAATAATAAAGAAAGAAATTTGTAACAAACAAACTTTTGTAAAATCCCATGATATCAAGAAAGTTTCAAGTACTAATGATGTAAAAAAAGACATGATAATTAGTCGTTCTGGCATTCAATTTGATGAAAATGCAACGGTTTGCCTACACCATGAATATGTTTATTTAAAACGTTATTTAGCAATCCACATAACTTGCTGTTATTCATTTAATTCACACAAAGGAAAAGAACTTGGAAAAAGGAAGAAAACTAAACTTTCTAAAGAAAATTGAGATCCCAACTTTCTAAAGAAAATTGGGATCTAAAAGATAAAATAATTTACACCCTAAATTAGATGAAAAATTGTAACACGTTGTTATCCATACAATCCTACGTCAAAAATCTGCAATCTTTGCTTATATGAAAAATTTTAAACTTTAACATATAAAGGTGGAAACCTACTAAATAAAAGAAATGAGTAAGTTTCAAAATGCAGACATAGAAATAAATTACTCTTAGGGTTTTATGACACCAGTGATTCTCTTTTTCTTTATCCTTGGTTTCTACTGTATTTGTATATATATATATATATATATATATATATATATATATATATATATATATATATATATATATATATATATATATATATATATAAATATATATATATATATATATATATATATATATATATATATATATATATATATATATATATATATATATATATATATATATATATACATATATATTTAATTATAGCTGAAATATCAAATAGATTTCTAGCAATTATAACTAACTTACAAACAAACTAGTTATAAATTAAAACTAATGGCTGGCTATGGCCAGATCAACTACAAAAACAGTTTTTGACACACAAAAATGAATTCTTACCACACAAAGCTTCAAACATAGCATTCATAACTTTTGAACTATACTTTGACTGATGATAATCTGTATATAAAAAATTATAGTCTGTTCTTCGTGGAAATACTGTATATCGATCAGAAATAAATTAATGAAATTCTATATCATTTTTACACATATCTTTTGTCTTTTTATAAAACTCACAATATGCTAATCCTGGTGTATAACCATTCTCAAAAAGATTATAAATTAAAGATAATTTATCTGTTTGTATGTCCTTAAATGACAAGGATTAGAAAGAATTTATGGGATGATTGTGTGTCCATTCAAGATCTATGATAGTTTTAGTTTTATCATACCTACAATACTTTAATATTAAGCTAAATGGGCAATCAGTATTTTTAAATCGTGCAAGTGTGCAAGTGTGGACTGCCTCTATTCTGGAACTCAATTCTCCACCAGAAGTCTACAAGTTGTCCTCCAAACACTTCGGTGTTACTGCGTATGAATTTCATCAGCGCATTGACTCGTATCATAAAGTGTCGGCTCACTATTACTGGGTATCTTTCGACCAGTGCTTGTGTGGTGAATGAATCCATGTGGTGAATGAATTTTTAGGGTCATCATTTGGTCTTCCATTGGCTATGAGGAGGGCTTTTCTCATATCAAGCCAGTTCAGATCATTGCAGCTGAAGGTGACGAAGTAGGTAGGTGGTCCAAGGCATCTGATTTGTGCTATCAGATCATTCAGTGCGGTTCTCCAGTATGCTGAGGATCCTCTCAGACTTCTGAGGTTGAGGTGTACATCTTCTACTTGTCCATCTTGGCCTTCAATTTTCTTTGCACATGCTGCTATTGATGACTTGACTCTGTAATACTCAAACATCGACAACGCGTAGAACAGGTAGTCGGTTCTTTGGAATCTGGTGTCTGTGCCGAGTATTCGATATTGGAAGTAGTCGAGAGGTGTGATCTTAACCGGTCGTTCTTGTTTCAATCCGTTGATTCCATACGGGAAGAGGAAGTACCAGGCATATCTTCAGATTTCAATTCGTGAGCCTCATTGACGATGTTGTCTCGTGTAATCTCATTCAAATTGCTAGACACTTCAAGTTCATCTTCAACATCTGGTTGAGCACAGTCGATAGGTGCCATCACTGATGTTAATATCGGCATTTCTTGTCTGGTGATAGTATCAGCTTGTCCTATTGGAATGGTGTCTGCTTTCTCCAATGGAACTCCAGGATGTTCTGCTACATAATCCTCCAACCTCATAATATCATTCTTGGGATGAACGGCGATGTAGTCTAGCTTATACTGCGAGTTGCGTGATCCAGTTGCACGCTTACACAGTCGCGTGAGTTCTTCAATCGTGTCGCACTCGATCACACTTGCTCTTCCGTTTGCTGATCTTGTTGAAGAGCCTTTTGCTCCACATGAGTGTGAATCTGTGAAGTAGAACTTGTCATCATAGTTTAGAACTCCCAAGGATTTCGATTCTGCTATCAATATTCCTGCACTGTGTTCAGTGAAGAGCAGTTCAAGAGATCTTTTCAATGATCTTCTTCCGAATACACCATCTTGCAGGGTATCATCATCATTCATATCATCCTGCAAACTACCGAAGTATGGAGAGTCTTCTTCGATATCGATACTGAAGCTGTTGTCATACATGATAAAGTCTCTCTTGATTATATTGAAGTGTTGCACCATAAGATATCCATCATCGTATATCGGAAGGCAATTCGGGTCACCATTTGTCATTATTCGAATGGTTTCATACATTCCATCACCCTCTATCATGTTACTGTTGAGTGTTAGCGTGTTTCATTTGCTAGGCGATAGAATGGCGGCTCTCACGATGTTAGCTAGAGCCATAGCGCAGCATTGAACTCCTGCGTATCCCGATTAGAATATTAATTCGTCTCCTTGGTGCCATGAAGCTAGAATTATTCTTGAGGCATCTCCGATCGATATGTATGCACTTGAATTCTCGCCTTGATCAGCTTCTTCATGTTCAGGCTGTTGTGGTACGACTCGTACAATGTCACTCTCTTCGATTCTTGCGAAGTGGTTGATGCCGACATCTTTGTATAGCGGATTGTTAGTGATCAACCACCGCAATGCATCGTACAGTCGTAATCTCGTGATTGTGTACTCCCGAGTGATGTTCAAGTTCTCTAGTACTTCAGTCACGACTACGATTCCAGCATTGTCAGTTGATCGAGGTAGCATGTTCGGTAGCTTCTCACTGACCTCAAAGATTTCCTGGGCGAAGAGCACTGCTTGGCCACGAAATCCATACTGTCCAAAGATTCCAGCGAGCTTGATGATCTTAACGAAGGGAATTACTCTGGACAGTAATCGTTGCTCTGGCTGTGTGAGCTTGAGAATCACATCAGGAGTAGTACCAGGATCGAGATTATTCCAATACGCCTTCAGCGGCGATGTCTGCTTCTTGCTTGTGATGTGACTCTTGCATCTGTGGCAGACAGTGAGCGATGAGGATGCTTTCAGTGCTGCAGGTAGGTAAATCAATGCATCTTGGCTAGCACGGCAAGTTGTGATTTGCGTTGGATAGCATCGCTTCATGCTGACTTGGCAGATCTTATCGCAGAATGTGTTGATAGCTTTATTGAATGTTGCAATATCCGCGTTCAATCGTTGTTGCAGCTGTGAATTATTCTGTCTCAATTGTGCGAGCCGTGCTTGTCGTTGTTTTGGTGTTTCTGCAGCTATTCGTTGTGACATGTTATGCGATAGCTGAGCGAGTCGTACTTGTCGTTGTTCTGGTATTTCTGCAGCAATTCGTTGTGACATGTTATGCGATAGCTGAGCGAGTCGTACTTGTTGTTGCTCTGGTGTTTCTGCAGCTCTCAGTTGTATCATGTTCTCTCTTACTTGAGAAAGTCGTACTTGGCGTTGCTCTGGAGTCTCTGCAGCTCTTAAGTTTGACATATACTCTCTCTTCTGATCTAAACGTGCTTGATGTTGCTCACACGTTTCTCTTTCACGAAGAGATTTGTCTTTCTCCAGTCTAGCACGTTTCGATTCTCCACTTTCCCTCATTAGTTTTTCTAGGCGTTTTTGTTTTTCCTTTTCCAATCGTCTTTTCCGTTGTGTAGCGGTTTCAGTCGTCGAGGTTTAGCAGGCCGGTTGTTTGTTTTGTTTTTCATATGTGTTCCCACAAGTATGGCGGTAAATGACGGTCCATCCTCCCAGTGACCCATTAGAAAGACAAGGCTCTTAATACAACAGGGTGTGCCAGGTGCCCTGAGGTCGTACGTTAGCGACATATCATATTTATCCACCCTAATGCCATTCAGTCCTCAGCACGCATCTCACTTTGACGTTGGGTGCGAGTAAGAAATAGTTCTCAATACTTTAACCGAGATTCGAACTCGGAACTTCCAGAAGAATTTTGAAATTTTCCTACAAATTTCGAGTCTCTTCCCAACTAAACCACTGAGGCTATTTCTTACCTAAAATCTTATATAACAGAAGGTATATATATAAATAAATATATATATAAAGTAAAATATATATATAAAGTAAATATATATATAAAATATAATATATAATATATAAGTAAATATATATATAAAGTAAAAATATATATATAAAGTAAAAAACATATATATATATATATATATATATATATATATATATATATATATATATATATATATATATATATATATTTATATAAATATATATATATATATATTTATATAAATATATAATATAAATTATATAAATATATATATAGAAAGTAAAATATATATATATAGAAAGTAACCTTATATAAAGCATGGAAAAAAAAAGCGCTCCTCAACTGGCCAGACTATGTATATTATGACTATATAAATATGTATATTATGACTATATAAAACAACAACTGCGTACAAACTAAGAAAAAATTTAGTTTGTACGCAGCTGTTATTTTATGCTTTATATTTTATTTTTATTTTATATTTAACTTTTATTTCTATAATAAAAGTTAAAATTCAACATAGTTAGATTTTTGGTTGTCTAGAAATCATGGTCCAAAACCACAAAAATTGAAATTTTGCCCTTACTTTGAGCTCTAATATCTCATAAGGCCAATACTTGCTCGTAGTTTTCTTAATTGTTTTTGAAAAACACTAAGGCATACATTAATTTTATGGGAAAAAAATCATCTGCATGCAAGGATCCGCGAAGGAGGAACCTGCCAAAAATCACTTTTTGCGTTCAACGCGCTTTGATAGATTACCCATTACAACCGTGGCCTTAGGTTTGCCATGAACAGTATAAGTTATTTAGTTCCTTTAAACATGCATCTTCCAATATCTGAAAAAAATTCTATGTGCTCGGATGATAAAAAGCCTACAGAAGTCCTAGAAGTAGCGTTTTATTGCCAAATATTTACTAAAAAAATACCCTAACAACGATATAGATAAGCTTAGCAATGGCTACTTTACAACCTTAATAATTAATACTGTAATTATAATTTTTAATATAACACCCTTTTATAACAGAACTGTACAAGAGCACTTGACAAAATACATATAGCAATTAAAATAAGTACAACTTAAAATTATATATAAATATTATTTGAAATAATTATAATATTAAATATTGTATTTAAAATACAACTACCTATCTAATATAATAAGGTAAAATAGGGTAATTTCGGCATCCCTTCAAAAGACACCTAATAATATTTATTTATTGGAATATTTAAATTTTAATTAGGTATTGTAGTAAGATAACAATTTTCGGAAAAATATTAGTTTAAACTTTTAATTTTACATTACAGGTACGTTAATTTATGATTATTAGCGTTTTTTTCACATTTTTACCTTTTTGAAAATGTAGGATAAATGATTTTTTCTCGGCAACTTTTATCAAAAGTTATTATTTATTCAAATATATAAACTGATTAAAATGTGAGCAACAATAAGATGACACTCAAAATATGTTACAAGATATAAAATTTTCCCTAAGGACTGCTCTAAGGATAGAATTTCGGCTGATAAATTTTTAATTTTGGCACACAAAATTTTGTAAAGTAATAAATGTTTTTATTAAATTATTGTTCCAATTCAAAAACAAACTTAAAAAATAGTTAATTAAAAATTTTTCAAGTTGTAGACCCCTCCCCTTACCCCCTTCTTCCCTCCCTCTCCTACCTTGAATTTTCAATGAATTTTTTTTTAATTTTTAGATTCTGGAAATTATTCTAAAAATATTTTCTAAGTGAAAACAATATTGAGCTTATTTTTTAAGCTTTAATATGTAATCCCTGATTATATATACTGATAAGTGAATTTTTACATGAAAAAGTTTAAATTTGAAAAGATAACATTTATTAAGAAAAGAAACAACTATTCATCTCCTCTGAGGAGGTCCTGTACGTCAGGATCAAGGTTAGGACGAGAAAATGTGTTGGGGTTCCTGAAAGCAACTGAAGAGATGACAGTGTCGCTTCTTATTAGTAAATAATGGAATTGGTTCTGCATCACATTAATTCTAGATATTTTGCATGTGTGATTGAGTCTTGTATTTCGTATGGCCTTATTTTGTGCTTTCTGAGCCTACTCCAAATGCGCTTCAATAGGAAGATCCAAATCCTCAGGAATTAAAAATCCATGTTCCAGAACCTTATGAAATGTAGGTGGAATAATATACCAAAGATATGTTTTCCACTATCAGCTCTGAAGTTTTATAACAGTATGCTTTAAAGGCATCCAAGTTCAGTTGGAATCCAGCGCAAATGGCATTCAATATGTTTCTTAGTCTTAAATTGATGTCCAAACTAAATCCTGTTAATGCATCATAGAAATGCCCTTCTTGCATTGTTTTCTGTATTAGTATTTCCAAATCCCTGCTAAGGAGTATCAACCACTAAGCTTAACACCTCTCTAATTTTTCTTTTGATTTCTTTTTTTCAAAATGTTACAGATAATTTATCTTCTGAAGATCGGGACTGGTATATTTTCATATCCATTTTATATCCCAAGTGCAGTGCATTTCGTATCCAAAAGTGCAGTGTGAATAATCCGAAAGCTATAGTTTGCTTACTGCAAACTTTTTCTCTAATTATATCCAGCTTGTTCATTCCACTAGGCTTGGCAGAACAAAAATTGCAAGATTGAGTTGAGTTTGTCAAAGAATCAAGAAAAATCCTAATCGTTAAAAACATACAGAAATTAGTCCTGCCCATTCTTACAACTAAATTATAAGGTTTTTAACTGGACTTTGCCCTTTTTGATAATTAATTGCTTAATACTTACTCTAAAATAATCTTTTTGCATTTTCAATTAGGGTTTGACGGCTTGAAGTGTTCCAAATAGTGACTAGTCTTTTGCTCTTGTTGCGAACATTAATAAAAACAATATAATCACATCATGTTAACAACATCTGTATTCAAGATTCAAGAAATACGGATGAAACACTTTTCCAGGCATGATATGAATTCCCAAACTTTTTATTTTAAAACTATTGTCAAATGAGGATGTGTTACAAAATATTACGGTTATTGGAGCATGGGAACATGGAGAACCCAAATAACGGCCCCCTCCAACCCTTTGAGAGATGGGACAGTATTTTAAACATAATTGTTTCCAAAGCTTAAAATAAAATTTAATTATATCAATAGAATTCATGTTTCATAAAAAAATCTTTTGGCGTTCTGAAGTAATGACCACATACAGTTTACAACCCCCTCGTTGTGGTCGAAAAATATTTTACACAGATTTTTATTTTTTATACTTAAGCCCATAAATCCATTTCGGGCAAATAGAATCAGCTGATTCTTTTTTTAGTCATCCATGATAAAAACCCCTAGGATAAAAAAAGTCATTTCAGGGTGGAACTCTGCGGAACTTTTGAGATATTGTTATTTTCAAAAACAATATTTATCGGAAAATTTGAATTTTCACCTAATATTTTATTTACTCATTTGGCAAAAGCTATATTCAATATTTTAAGCTTTTTACTTTTGAAAAAGATAAAACAATGCCGAAATAAAGTTTTATAATAAAATAAAAATTAAAAAATCATCTAAATGAGTAAAAAATATAAAAATTTCTTTACCTTCTACTAGGTAAGAAAAAATGCTTCTCTTACTAGGATAGTAGACATGAGAGAACCAAAACACATATTTGTCTTATCATTTGATATTTTTTCTAATAAGTTGTAAAAAAAATACCAATGAAAATAGTGTATTAAAAAAATTCGCTTTTACGGTCACTTTTTGAGCTTTTTGATTCATAGTGCGGCAGTGCCGAATTTGCCGACCTGCGCTTTCTTTGAAACCTAAATGGAAATAAACGTTTCAAATACCGTGTTTAGAAGAAGTTGATTTTAGTAATTCAGATAGTAATAAAATAATAACAAGTTAGTAAAATAGTGAATTTGTTAGTGTCTCTGTGAAACTTAATAAAATAGTTTTCAGCAATATAAATTAAATATATATCATATTTAATAATATTTTATTATAATTTAATAATTCATTATATACAATATATATATATATATATATATATATATATATATATATATATATATATATATATATATATATATATATATATATATATATATATATATATATATATATATATATATATATTCAGTATCGGACAAAACGAGTGCAACCAAATAATGCTAATTTAGCTTCTTTATATAAAAGTACTGCATTTTTTCAATTTAGAGAAATAACTATGTAACTGTTTAGAGACAAAGTTCTTCAAGTTTTATTCATCACAAAGTTCATTATTTGAACACGAAAATTAATTAATTATTCAAAAGTATTAAAAAAAGTTGATTTCCTTCTGGACAAAACAAGTGCAACTCGACAAAATGTTGACCAAGCTGTATTTCGCTATCAATATTTCGTGGCGAATCCTTTGTTGTCAATCGCAGCCTTGCATCTTCGAGGCATAGATTCGATCAGGTGATCAATGAAGCTTTGTGGAATCTCTGCCCAGGCCTTTTGGATTTGTTCAAACTGTTGATTTTTATTACGAACACCTTCACGATCAATTCTGCGGTTGACAATCTCCCACAGGTTCTCGATAGGGTTGAGATCCGGAGATTGAGGCGGCCAATCCATCACCGATAGGTGGTTGTCTTGAAACCACTGCTTGACTACTTTTGCTGTGTGTTTCGAATTGTTGTCTTGCTGAAAAACCCATTTTATTGGCATATTCCATTCAGCATGAGGTAACATAACATCTTTCAGGATATTTTTATACATGAAACGGTCCATTCATCCATCGTTTCGATGTATTGGACCTAGACCGTTAGCATAAAAACACCCCCAGACCATTACATTGCCTCCACCATGCTTCACGGTCTTATGGCAGTAACGTATATTGAGGCGTTTTCCGGCCGGTCGACGTACACGTCAAATCCCATCGCTCCCAATGATGTTGAACTTCGATTCATCACTGAACAGGACAGTTCGCCATTTCTGCACATTCCAGTCAATATGAGATGTAGCAAACAGGAGTCTTTTCTTCTGGTTTTTGAGTGAAATCAGCGGTTTCTTTGCAGGGCGTCGAGAAAACAATCCGCCTTCAACAGCACGTCGTCTAATTGTTCGGTCCGATACAGGCAGCTCTAATTGCTTTGGTATCTCGACTGATGATATCCAGGGGTCCTTCTTGATGGATCTGATGATAATAGAATCCTCTCTAGAAGTGGTGGAACGCGGTCTTCCACCTTTGTTATCTGCTGCCAACTTCCCCGTAGAACGATATTTGGAACATAGTCTTGATACGGTCCATTTTTTCACGCGATATTTATCACAAATACTTTTTTGTGACATTCCACTTACGTAATCGCTAATAATTTTCTTTCTTAGTTCCAATCCAAGACTGTCGGGAGCCATTTTTGCACTTGAAGTCATAAAAATAATAAAAATAAATAATCACGCTTCTCAAGGCTTACCGTGTTACATTTACCTTGTGATGATACAATAATGCTCTGTGGAACACAGCGTCTTGGTTGGATGTGGACTGTATTGATGTAATGAAACACTTGTTGTATTTCACTTCTTGTATTGATGTTTTTTAATAAAACACTTTGATAAAACTCACTTCGATAAACTGTCTTGATAATACTGACTGATTGACATCTATATACTGACTGAATTACATGTCGATTTTTTATGTCTCTTATATAGTAAAATAAACCTGTGTGAAGCTGTTCTGGAAGATTCTAGATGCTTCTTTTCGATGCTTCTGGAAGCTTCTGGATGCGTCTGGATGCTTCTGAATGTTTCTGGATATTTCTGAATGCTACTGGATGCTTCCAGATGCTTCTTCTGGAAACTTCTGGAAGCTTCTGCATGCTTCTGGAAACTTCTGGATGCTTCCTTTAATTATTAAAAAACTTCCGTGACGTTGACACGGACTAGACTTAAGAAAATGAAGCAAACCAAAAAAGTTGCACTTGTTTTGTCCGCTGCAAAATTGCACATGTCAACGAAATTCTGCCTGTGTGCTGTCACCTGTCAGCTGATAGCTCATGTCATGGCATGCTATGACTCCAGACTTCTGAACTGTTTGCTGTGGTAGTATAGTTCGTTTTGTTTTTAAGACATGTAAAATTAGGAACACTTTTTAACATTGTGCGATGTTGGTTGCA
>NC_088930.1:12782500-12802500 GCF_038396675.1 Hydra vulgaris
AAAAAATAACAAAATTTAAGCGTGAAAGCTCTAAATAATATGTAAAGTTGAGAAATAAAAATGAGCTTACGTTGAAGAAGTATGCAAAGTTGTAGTTAATAAATATATAACGATCATTGTGCTATAGGGCAGGGATATCAATTTTTAATGTCATGTTGAAATTTGTTAAAAGGTATGTCTCTAAATAATATTAAATCACAATATTAACTGTTTTGACCTATTTTTTTTGTGTTTGAAAGACGACCGCTATTTGCCCCGATGTTTTTGATTTTTAAATTTGAACTGTCTTCGAAAGTTTTAGGGTGTTTAAAAACAACTTGCGCAAATAGAATCCATCAACTAAGGTGAGAAAAAAACTTCTAGAGTAAATAGGTAAATTTTATTAACAAATAATAGAATAGTATTTAATAATTAGTCAGATTACATGAAACTGTTTTTTATTTCCAAAAAGTCAAAAAAATTTTAGAAAGAAAATAGTTGCTAAATGTAGGATTTAGTGAATACTTTTAGTGGTAAATTTTTGTTTTTTCACAGTAAACACACTAAAAAATTCAAATGTTTTCTATCTTTTTTAATTCGAACTCTGATTTTTACAAATATATACGTAAATTTACATTCTGTTTCGTTCTAGACGTTGATTTGTTTGTTTGTCCGAATATGTTTTTAAGAAAATCTGTGTTTTAAGAGCAATGTTAGTTCGTATATCAATCCCACAACAACTTATTGTGGGATTTAAAACTAAAGATAATGTTTTGTGTGATTTTTGTTGCATTTTCAATGGAATTCTGATTCCACGGAGAAGGACTGTTTCTAGGATCATTACTAAAAAGAACCTGATAGTTCAAGCTCAGAAGTATATACAAGAGTACATTAAAGTAAAAAAGTCGCATTACAAGGGAGAAGTTGGTTTTCATGATATCCGGAATAAAAGAATTCTTTAGAAAGTAGCAAGTTAAAAAAAAAAGACACAAAAGGAAATAATCAAACATCTAAGTAATAATTAGTTTTATCATAACTTTGTATAATTGTTTATATTTTATAAATAAGAGCATAAATACAAGTTATTTTGCAAAATCTTAGCAGTGCCTGTACTATTTAACCCACCTCAAATTATCATAAATATTCGATATAACTTTTTTTTTAAGGGGTTGTTTTGGATTGGTAATGATTTAGCCATTCTACACAGATCTTCGGAAATAAACTTATACTCTTTTCAGACAAGAAGGTAGATATAATGATAAAGGTCATATACTCATTCTCCCTAAGAATATTTTGTCAAAAACCGCTTGACTGCAATTGGAATTTGCTTTTCTAAAATCTAACTAAATGCACTTATTAGTTCCGTTCTTACAAGTTCTGATGGAAACAATAATGGAATTACTTTCTTCCTCAGTTCTGGTCACAGAATCTCTGATAAAATTGTACGGAAGAATGCAGCTAATCTGCGATTAATTTTAAGACTTATGGTACCACTGGCTAAGCAATTAGTTTACATTTTTATGGAAAAGTCATTAAAGATTATACATGTGCAACAGATGAGACAAAAGACTTTTTGTGCGTTCTAATAAGATGCAAAAATGAGACCCATCTTCTTGGTGAGCCAGGTCTGGACTGTGGAACAGGTAAGGCACAATTTTCAGCCATTCAGAAGTTATTAGATTATTTTCAAATTGGTGAATTTCTTCATGGTTTATGCTTTGACACAACTGCTTATAACACTTGTTGTCTCAAAGGAACATGCAAAAGGTTGGCAAAGTTTCGTGGCGGAAAATTGCTTAAGATGGCTTGCAGACATCATGTAGGTGAGATTGACATTAAGCAATTTTTTGATTGTGTGGCAAATAAAAATAGTGTTTGTCCCCAGAATCTTTTGGTTAAATTAAGGAAAGATCACTGGCATGAAATTGACGAGAATCTGGTAAAGGGTTTGTCAAGTTTAACCACCAACCAAGTAAGTTAAATAAATTGTATTTGAAAAGAAGCAAACATCACCCATTGTTACATTTATGTTACTGTTTTCATAAAAACTGTTGTTCCGTTTTTTTAACTAACCATATTTTTATTTCATATTTTTAATTAGATATTAGATAAACGTGACGAATACTGTGAAGTAGCTGAGCTCGTAGTTTTTTATCTTAATAATGATCATGCCACCAGGTACACAATACACAAAACTGGCGCTATTTTACATGCACGCTTGTTGGGCAACGCTATTTACTTTATAAAGTTTAAGCTACTGCTACCAAGAATCAGACATGTCATAGTTTTGAGTGAAGGCATCATCAAAGAGATCAATAGAATGGCTGGTTAAATTACTTTGTTTTGCACGCCATGGTTCCTGACAAGCAAGTTTGCAGATTCTGCTGTTTTTCAGGTTTAAAAAAAATTAGTTTACTAAATTAACAAACAAACATAATCATAAAAATCTTAAAAATTTGATTAACAAAGCTAATATTATATATGGGATCTGTGAAACTACTGGCAAATGTGCCTCTATGTTATCTTTGAGCCTGCAGCCAAAGATGTTGTAAAATCATGTGAAAAACTCATCTGGTATTCATCAACAGATAAATATGATAAAGCAAATATTTTATACTCAACGGAGAGAGATAAACACAATAATTACAAAACTTAAAGAGTCAGAGCTGTTCTTCTTCGTGCTTCAAGTATTTTGTTACATCATGATCATCCTCTATCTTTAGCTGCATATATTTCTAAAGAATCATTGCTAATCTTTATCATTTTGGGGCATAGCATGAAAAATACGTCTGGTTAAAAATTCCTCAGATCATATGGAAATATTTTTCATGATGTCTTTAACTCCAAATTCTTGTCAAATCTGTTGATGTAGTCAACATTTCAACCAAAAATGCAGTAAAACTCATTTGAGATATTGTGGAGAGGGTCAAGAATGAAAGTAAGCTACAGGATCTACTCTAAATGAAAAATTCTAGAATCCTAAAGCTCCACTTAGCAAAGACCTGAAAAAAAGTCAAAAAGTGCGTACAAGAAGTCCGCCACTATTTTCGCTCCAACATTAATTGTTTCTTAGCCAGTTTTTGTTTCACAGATTCTTCTTACACCAGCTGGTCCTTCCCTTACTGATATCACTTTAGAAAATCCTCATCAAGTTTTTAAGACGTTTTCAAGATTTAGTCTATTTTAAAAACAGTTGTTTTCAAATCTGCACTCTTTTTAACGTTGTACTATTCCATAATAAAATGATATACTATTCCATAATTATGTCGTATTATAGTGTATTTTCAAGATTTCAAGACAAGTCTGTTGTATGTACAAAATTATATGTACGAAATACTCAATTTCATATTTGTTAACTAGGACTGAAACAGATAAATTAACAAAAAAATTAAAACGATTAGAATATAGTTACTATTGACGCCAGCAGTTAAACTTGGTTTAAAATTGTCAAAAAATATCGAAAAAGAAAATTCTTATTATGCATGTATTTCGCCATAAAGAACTTTTTTTAAAAATTAGATTTTTACAAAATGTATATACACGGCTGCACAGTGGGCCAGTGGGTGGACAAAATAGGAAAACTTTTAGTTTTTTAATTTAAAAAACTTATAAAATTTTAGTATCGATATATATTAGGAGAAATTTATTAGTAAATTATTTTTGTTAAATCCCTTAGTTACCAGGACTCTGACCATTCGAATAATAAAATTTAAAAATTTAAAAAATATATATAAATTAGTAATTTTAGTGACATCAACGTTGTGTGATATTTCAATTACATCTACGTTTTTAAAACAAAAAATTAGTACATGTTATTTTGGAGTATTTAGAGATAAGAAAAACAATTGTGTGAAATAAAGTTTATCATAACATGTTATTTCAATTATACTTTGAAAATCACAGATTAGAAAACAAAAGTCTTTAAGAAATATATTTTTTGCCGCACTATAACTAATAATTACACAATTTGCCGTGTGCTGTCTTATATTTACTTGAACTATATGATGCTTTAATCGAGTTTCCATTGATTGGTCGTCCCCTTAAATCTCCGTTTAAATTTTATTTATGTTTTAACTTGGTTGCTATGGTAGGTAATTTTGCATAGCAAAAATCCATTTCTAATATTAACATTGTTTTTACAGTATTTTATTTGCATTAAGTACATAATAATATTGGGCATATGTATTAAAATAAGGTTCACAATTCTTATGAGGTTAATTTTTTAGGTTGCTATGGATATCTTACTTTGAATAGCATTGCAACAACATATTTTCTATTGTTGTTTGTCATTTAATTACTAACACTAACAGTAATTTAATTACTTTTCATTTATTTACTAACATTTGTAGTAACTTAATTACTAAGAAGAATTAGTACCCTACGAGGCATATATATTATAATATTAACTTTTAAATACAAAACATTTGTTAGAAGAATTATTTAGAATTTTCTCCAAAAGAACAATCTCAGTATTTCAAAGCAGAATATTACTGAAGAAATTTATTCAGCCAAAAATTGCTGAAATTAAAGACGTTTATTTTAGGCATCCTGTTCAACGGCTGTTAACTTGAATAAAAAAAAGTGGAAATCTGCAAACTATAGGGGAGACCAGGACTAGTTTGCCGCAGAGGTAAGTTGACGAACTGCGTTTATCTTTAGAGCCCTTAATCAGAAAGTGACAAAAATTACACAGACCCTTCCTTATTGACCATTTCATCATTCACTATATGAGAGATTTATGCGTCTTTTGGACAAAAACGTAACTTTTAGAACATCAACTGTCAAAAACTTTGAAAAAAAGTTTGTCAACTAGCTTGACGAATTCTTAGTTGTCAGTAAAAGACAATAAACCAACTGCAAGTAGAAGTGGTCGAAAACCGGTTATATTTGATGATAGTTATGCTAAAAGTAAAAAAATGATGTGCATCTAATATACTTGAATCTCATTCATCCAATGAATTTTTTTTTTTTCTGCAAGCAAAAAACTAATAGATAAATCTATTGTTAATGGTGCCAAGGTCGTTTTAAATATTTCAAATGCAGATAAAGCAAGTAATTATTCAGCAGACAAAGCACTGGTTTTAATAATTCATGTCAGCCTGACATACTTCATATCAATTGATTAAAAGCGGAGTCTTGGTAAAAGAATATAACATCTACCCCGCTTACAAAGATGTCAGAAATACAAAATTGAAATGTTTTCCTGAAAATATAACAGTGAAAAACTATTCAGCTTCAGTTCATTTAAAAGATTTATCGATTCATACTATGCAAAGAATCTGTCCACTTCAGGAACCTGTGCTGAAGTACTTAATATTGAACAACAAAGCAATAAAAGCAATGGCACTCACTTTTCAAAATCACACTCACTAAGGCTGGTTTTGATGGTACTACTGGCCAAAGCATTTATAAAAATATCAAAATCCTTTTATTCAGATTTTACATTATCGTGATAACACTCTCTTCAGGACATGAGATAGACTAATTATTGTTTTGACAATGTTAGACTATATGTGTTCCTTTATCCATGGTATTACATCGCTCAACCAGTTCATAAAGCATTGATACATATATGGGCATCACATAATTAAAAACCGTACATTATCCATCGAACTTAAGTCAGAGGCAGCTCAAGAGGCTAGAAATAAGCACTTCAAATCTTATCGCGAAAACTTCAGCCGAAAAACAGACAGAAGAGCAACAAATACTGATCAAATCAATAGATTCCTAGTTTCCAGTGATCCTGTTATTTTATCACTGTGTTAATCAACATCACACCAAACAAATCATAAAACATTTCTTTCAGATTTTTAAAATTATTTAAACAATCTTCAAACAATATTATTTTTTTATAATTTTCGGTCTAATTTCATGTTGACAATGTTTTCTTTGACTCTGTTTTTTTATTTTATTGCTAAACCATTATTTACCCAAATACTTAATTATTATTCAATACAGGTGGTCAAAAATGCGATAAAATTTATTCAAAAATTAATTTACCCCTTTGTAACTAAGGAAAGTATCTGGTGACAAAGCAATATAAGTATCCATAGCGACTAAATTAAAAATATATATCACTTTTATAAGGTGTGATCTCAATTTGGAACTCATGCCAAACTTAGTTCGTTGTCAATTATCAAAAGTTTATTTTTTATTTTATTTTTTAATTGATCAAGGAAAGGAATTTTTTTTAACTCGTTATCCATTTGTATGTTCCATAATTTAGGTCCTCTGATTGCAATTGAGAACTTAGAAGCAGATTGTATACTTTTGATTGAATATAATTGTTATTTGGAAATCTTGTTGGGTATAAATGATTTATTTTCTCAAAAAATGAGTTAAATAAAATGGGTGCCATTTTGTTATCTACTTTGAACATAAATATAAGAACATGATGTAAATTGAGTTGAAATACGTTGAGTATTTTGAATTTATTAAAAAGAAATTTAGTGTGCGAGAAGCAATCCACATTTCCAATAATTCTTACAGCGTGTTTTTGTTTAATTAAAGGCTTTTTATTTTTAGATACATTAGTGCTGCACCAAGCAACGTCAGCGTATTTTAGATAGCAATGAATAAAAGAAAAATAAATAAATTTCAAACAAGTTTGGTTTAACAACTGTTTGGCTTTATATAAGAGGTCTATTTTTTTTGAGATTTTATAATGGATTATACGTATGCGCTCTTTCCACATTTTTTTCTTTTTTTTTAATATTTATGGACAATTTATTCGCTATAAACCGTTCGCTTAGTTTCGCAAGCTCTTTGTTTATTTTTGCAAATAAAATATTAATATCTTTATTAGAATAAAATAAATTAGAATCGACGGCAAATAAAGTTGAGTTTAAGATATTGGAAAATTTACTCAAGTCATTTATACAAATGAGAAATAAAAGCGGTCCTAGAATTGATTCTTGGGGGGACTCCGCAGTTAATTGTCATTAAGTCTGTTTTTTCGCCATCATATAAAGTGCATTGATTTCTATTCTTCAAATAACTCCTAAACCAATCTAAGTTAGAATTTATGATATCATAATTTTAAGTTTATATAGAAGAATTTTATGACCTACGGTATCAAACGCTTTGCTTACATCAGTAAAGACACCTAAAGTAAATTTTTGTTCATCAAAACCTTTAAATATTTCTTGTACAAGATTAATTATTGCATGATCGGTCGAATGACCGGATTTAAAACCAAATTGTTTATTATAAAGAATATTATTTACATTTAAGAAGGAATAAAGTCTATTATACATTACACGCTCCAAAATTTTTGAAAAACAATTAAGAACTGAGATCGGTCTGTAGTTAGAACATCAGAAGGAACACCTTGGTGTAAACTTTGCACTTTTTAGTTTTTCAGGAAAAACTCCATGTTTTAAAGATTAATTAAAAATATGTAAAAGTGGTATTGTTATATTTTAGTGAATTAATAACAACATTACTGCTGACATCTAAACCTGAACTTTTGTTAGGTTTTAACATGGATACTGAACTTAATTATTATTCCTTAGTAAGTTCATGATTAGGTATAATAGCATTATTTGATGTCAAATATGATTTAAAGCTTATTTTAGATGGTTCAATTTTAGCGGCTAAACTTTCTAGTCATCCCCATTAAAAAAAAAGGTTATATATAAATATCATATCTGTGACACTCATTTGCTATACCGTGTAAATAAATTCCAACATGACCAAGAGCATGGATATCTCTATTTTGCATTTTCACTTTCTTTAGGAGCTTTTATTTCTTTTTTATATATTCTATAACACAAAAATACTAAGAGTATAAACATTTAGACTTAAAAAAGTTAAAAAAAGTTTATAAAAAGCAAAATCGATGTCTTTATTGTAAAAAAAGAAAACGCATCTCATATAAACAACTGTTTCTATTAAGAATGCTTTCGTAATATAGGGATTGTCCATAAATTACGTAACGCTAAACTTGTTTAAAAAACGTAAGCAAACGTTTTTCATTAAATTGAATTCGCTATTTTAATTTTTTATTTAACTTAATACTCTGCGAGGAAAAACTTGGTTCTCTTGGGAATGCGAAAAAAAAAACTCAGGTTCTGTAGCCACATTTAAATCATATAGAGGATATTCATCTTTACTTTCTAAAACTTACTCACAAACCTGACTGAAATGAGATTAGCATAGTCGATACATTGTTCGTCGTCAGCAGCTATAGTGGGTTGATTCAAGTATGAATCTATATCTGAAATGGTAAAAAATAAGTAGAGTGACTATGCAAAATGGAATTTTCACTACATTTGGAAGGATAATTACTCTTCAGAAATTTTTTATCCTTTTCAAGGAACTTAGAATTATTTTTATACTTCCATTTTTTAGAAATTGCAATCAAAGTTTAAAACCCATTCATGCCAGCTGCCATCAAGACAAGCCAAAGTTTTTCTCTGAGAAGATTTTATTTCACGAAGAACTCTCCATAAAGAAGTATCTGACATAGAAAGATAATTAGTTTCTTGGCAAATTTCTTTTTAAAATGTGATGGTATGGCTAAACTTCATCATTAAAGTGGCATTAGCTACTTTTTGTTCCTCTTAATTGTCAAACTTTATTTTATTTACACCATAAGCTACAACTTGCAGCAAACCTCGTCAAAACATAAATTCTAAAAAATGTTATAATTTTCTGTAGCATTCGGCATATGTTTATCTTTTCCTTTTTTGGTATGGAAAATCCTCTGCTTTCTTTTTGCAACTTGCGTGCTTTTTTAATTTGATATTTTTTGCAATCAAAGATTTTCATTAAGGTTTTTTGAGTGTACTTCTTATGGTTAATAACTGAAAGCAAAAGAATTCTTCCTAAAGAATCGCTTTATTGAAACATCATAACTGGTACAACAAGGTCTTCTGAAACTAGTTGAGTTGAAGCATCTTCATCCTCATTGTGTAACACTTGATATATTAGTGCCTCTAATTGACCAGGTGCAATTGTTTAAGCAAATATCTTCTCAAAGCTGCGTTTTAAATTTTTCAAACTTCTTCTTAACTTTTTGTTTGGTTCCTGGGGTTAAAAACGAAGGTACGCACACAATGAGTCACAGCATGAAAGATAAGCTTGTAATAGGCTTTCAATCAGGGTTTTTCATTTCTCTGGGTTTTCGGTGGTAGATATAAAACGGCAATGTTAGATTTTTCATCTATGGATTAGGAAATCCTGTTTCTTTTAATAAAAAAGCAAATAATATTATTATATTATTCATACCTTTAAAGCTTGTTAATGATTAGTTGTGTCAGCAGTCAATTCATTAACTTGAAAGATTCTATCTTTGTTACAACGCTTAAAAGGACCACAAGAAGTCTTCTCTTTATCAAAATATATGCATTTCTCATAAGTACTGACTTCATTCATGCTCTCGACATATTTTGTTTATTGATAATTATTTATTGATTAGAATTTAACAAATGCGGTTTTTACTAACAAATTTCAATTCTTCTACTGAAAACTGCAGAAAGAAATTTGTTATGTAACTGCAGAAGGAAATTTGTTATGTAACTCAAGTAAAGCATGGTACGTACCAAGTAGTCAGTAACACAAATATCACACCAAGTTATCAGTCAATTTGTCCCCGTATGCAAATACAATGTTTAACCTGATATAATATGTTAATGGGTAAAGTAGGGTAATTTCGGGAATTCAGCGATTTTGTTGTTTATTGACAATGGTTGCTTTAATAACGTTGAAAAATCATGCATATAGATGCCCTGCAGATTTATCTATTAAATAATAGTTAAAAAATTGTTTCAAGCTTACAAGGTTTTATATAAAATTTGTTTTATAAAATACTCAAAAATGACGAAATTAGCGATCTAATATGGTATTTTTGGCACAATGATACGGTAAATTCGGCAAACTTAAGAAAAGACGTTCGTTGAAAACGCATTAATATAATTAAAATATTATAAACAGCTATAAATCTGCATTGTGTAAAGTAATTATCTCTTAAATGTAGTTTTTACTATCCTTTTGTAACAATTTCGTAACGTTTTTTATTACACCTGATGATGTTGACTGCAAAAGGTCAGCAAAATATTGTGGAAATATATAATTACATCGAAATATATTTAAAACAAAAATTTTATACGCAGCCGCTTTAATCAAATTTAACAAATATATACGTATATATATATATATATATATATATATATATATATATATATATATATATATATATATATATATATATATATATATATATATATATTAGGGTGGTCGTTATTCATAAGGAAAATTTTTTTTTTGAATTGTTTTGAAATTATTTGCCAGAATGTACCTTTATATAAGACATGAAAATATACCAAAATACAGCTCAATCGGTTAATATTAACACGTGCCGCATCGACGCTGATGTTGTGAGATTTAATGTAAGGCAGTTACCTATAAGAACGACAATGTACGCTCGACTGTAAACATAAAATTACACATTTTTTTTTAAAATTTCAGTATAAAAACATACTAATTAAAATGAAAACGTATAATAAAAATATGATTTATCCTAATACTATATTTTTTATTTATTGAAATGATACATCCACTTCAGATACATGTTTTGGATTAAAGTAAGCCTCCTTTTGTGGCGACTGGGAACTCTCTCCGGTACTCCTGAACAACCTGAATAAAATAAAAATAATATTGAATGTGTTTTCTAAACCTAGCCTATAGAATGTGTTCAAGAAAAAAATAACAAAAAATTAAATTTGTTTATACATACCTGTATCAAAAATTGTTTTTGATGCTCATTTTTCGTCATTTTTTTCATTATAATCCTCAATCAACTTCACTCCTCTTTCTGAAATATAATTTGTACATTTTAAGGTTGAAATGATATTTTTTCCTGTGCGATAATCCTCTCTGTTTTCCCAATTTAGCGGATCGTCCTGAAGAAACTCAACACAAATACCGAATCGTTTAAATAACTGAAGTGAATTGGCGGACAATAATTCAGTTGGTAGATCTTTTTGAACAAAATTTTGGACATGCAACGATAGTTTTTTCTCAATGACTTTTGTCTCTTCATTTTCTTCTTCTTTTTCATTCACAGTCTCTATGTTTTTACTTGCACGTTCCATAATTTTTTGAGCCATTCTAATTTTTTCAACTCTCTCAATTCTATCGTCAAATATTGCCATGGCAGCACACTCTTCACTTAGATACCATAAATGGTTTAAAAATTTTGTTATTGCAATGGTTGCAATGTTTTCATTAATATTTTTAAATTTAACCAATTTTCTCACAAAATATATATCATTTAGGGGAGCTCCTGTAGTATTCGTTGCTGAAAACCAGGCCTCTACATAACAGTATACAACGAAAACGCAAATTTCTGCATTCAGTTTTGAATTATCCTTTCTCATTTTCATTTGATCGCGAAATAAAAAAAGTTTTAAACAATAAATCGCTTTAGACATCCATCTCGCTAAATGATATGCACCGGGGGCCCTAAAACTCACATTTGTTTTATCTCCCAAAAAAATGAGCGTCAATGGCAAAAACTCTTTGTAGTCATCACGTCGTTGCTCCTCTTCAAGTTTCTGTTTCACAAAATAAATAATTTCGGGCGCTACATCTTTCAGTGCATTATAAACGGCTTCATCGCTGGTATTATCTAAAAATTTCATTTTATCAATATTCTTCCAGTTTTCATTCAGTGCTTTGAATTGAGCAATTTCAGGGCCGGATGCTACAATTGCTTTTGTCCTCGTGAATACACCAGCCGAAACGACCTCAAATATATGGTGTCGGCATGGAAGCCACAAAATATCTCGCCCTAACCTTTGTTGAAGCAGAACTGCAGCTCCTTTTATACGTCCAGTGTTTGATGCTGTAGTATCAAAACAAAAGACTTGAATTTTTTCGGTTAAATTCCATTCATCAGTGATATGGAACACAGCAGAGCAAACTTCCGATCCTCCTGATGATGCAATTCCAGGTACTCCTAATAATTTTTCAAAATCTAAACCAACCGCGATCACAGGAAGCCGATCAATTTTCTCATTTTTTGTGATATCAGGCAATAATTTGGAATCTTAATGCACTTCAATAAAATTTGCATCATTTCCTACCGATTTTACTGATGAATATTTTATTTTCCGCAAAATCTCTCTCTTTCTTTTGATAGACGATCTATTGAGAACAAACTCAGTGATATCTATATTAAGAGCTTCTAGGACGGCAGAAATAATATGCATTGCATCCCTGTCTCTCACTTTACATTTGTCCAAGGCAGCGGCCAGGCGAGGTGTCATTAACGTCTTTCGTCCTCTCTTGTTTAAAGATTTTTTTCTGTGAATCTTCGTTTTCTTTATCTTCCATTTCAAAATATGCAATCGGACAACTAGAATTTTCCAACAAATCTTCTTTTCTTTTCAACTCTGCAGCTGTGCGTTCTTCTTTACGCTTTTCCTTACGTAATAATTTGATATCTACTCCCAACATACAACCTAATCTACCTTTCTCCCTTTGCTCACTTAAAAATTTTCTTTCTTCGGCGATTTTAATCTCATTTAACGCATTTAAGGTTGCAATATCGAAAAGGTTGTCTAAATCTTCTTTAAAATCATTTTCTTTTTCTCTCTGCCATTCAGTATCTCTATTTTTAGATTTTTCTAAATTTCTGACATTATCGTACAAAGATTTTAATTTCAAAATACAGTTTGAACGGTTTTGAACTGGGGTTCTTGCATTTTTCCAAAAAACGACCACTTTATCAATAACTAAAGCACTGCTGTCATTAAGATTTAAATTTACCACTCTCATGTTATAAAAAAGTACACTCAAAACATCTCGTTTACATGGTAATTTACTACTGCAGATTTGATTTTTTATCACTCCAACTAGATAAATATTTTTCCGAAAAGTAGACATTTTAGCACTTTTATCAATTACTTATATAGCACGTCTTTTCTTATGCACTTCATGTACGAAACTAAAACGAATGTAGCATTGAACAAATAATATGTAAAAACAAAATTGACTTGTAGAGACTTGTAGTTGCGCTTGTTGCGAATTCAGAATGCACTTGGCGGTTAGTTACGCATAGCATAGTCATAGCATGTTAGACAGTTAGATGCATGAAACTTTAAGGCCAATGCGGCACGTGTTAATTTTATCCTATTGAGCTGAAATTTTGTATTTTTAATGTTTTGGTGTAACTGAACAAAATTACAAATAATTTTGAAAAAATATGAACTTTCGAAAATAAGGACCACCCTATATAAGGACCTAATATATATATATATATATATATATATATATATATATATATATATATATATATATATATATATATATATATATATATATATATATATATATATACATATGTGTGTATATATATATACATATGTGTGTATATATATATATATATATATATATATATATATATACATATATATATATGTATATATATATTTATATATACGTATATATATATATATATATATATATATATATATAAATATATATATATATATATATATATATATATATATATTTATATATACGTATATATATATAATAATTTAATTCTTATATATATTCATTATTATATAATTATATAATGAAATTATTTTTTTATTGTGTATATTGTTATTAAGATATTGTAATATAATTGTATAATATATTTGTAATAAATGTATATAATATAAATATATGTATATGTATAGGTATATATATATATATATATATATATATATATATATATATATATATATATATATATATATATATATATATATATATATATATGGATTGTCTATATGCGATAAACCAGGAAAAGTATATATATATATATATATATATATATATATATATATATATATATATATATATATATATATATATATATATATATATATATATATATGGATTGTCTATATGCGATAAACCAGGAAAAGTTGCTGCCCTAAAGGGAAAACATAGTGTTGGTGGCATAACAAGCTCCGAAAAAGGAAAAACTATCACAATAGTTTATTGCCAATCAGCAAGCTGTTTTTTTGCGCCTCCAATGTTGATTTATCCACATATTCGAGTGAGGCCTGAATGTTTAGATAAAGCTGCAATTGGTTCAATTTCTGGTGGCAGCAAAAATGGGTGGATAACAACTGATTTGTTTGAAAAATGGTTTGATCATTTTTTACAAGCAGTCCAGCGACAGTCAAGAAACCAACCAGTTCTTTTAATTTTGTATGGACTTTCAAGTCATAAAAAAAGTCTTCAGTTATTATTATAGCTTGCGAGACAAATGTTATTTTATTATTACTTCCGTCCCACTATACAAACAAACTGCAACCACTTGATGTTTCTTTTTTTAAGAGCCTCAAATAATTTATGATCAAGAAGTTAGTACTTAGCTTTGTCAATATCCAGGTCATCCTGTTGCTGAATTAGAGATTAGTGAATTATTTGGAATAGCTTATGGGAAAGCTGCAACTGTTCAAAGTTCTCAGTCAGGGTTTAAAAAATGTGGAATATATCCGTTTGATAGAAATGTGTTTACTGAATAAGACTTTGCCGCAGCTAAGGCTACTGATCACTTGTATGTTGTATCAAAAATTTCAAAACCAAATATTACCTCTGAAATGCACCCTACTTTTAACAACGGGTTAGCTAAACATTTAGATCATATTGATTCTGTCACCGAATGTGGAATGTGTTATTACTTCTCAAAAAGGTAAATCATTTTAAAAGATGTATTATTTTTACCATCTTCTACCATTTATTTAAAACACAAATGTAATTTTTTAAAAATCAAGCAAAATAATAACTTAACTATTTTTTTATAATTTACATGTTGCCTAAATTTATTCCCCTTCTTTAGTTAAATATTTTTATTTAGAATCTGCTTCACCAAACTCATCATTTACACTTTAGAAGTCATTAGAGTTAGCCACCTCAGATGAATCCTAACAACCTCATTATGTTACATTTGGATCACTATCTGGACTTGGAATAAATGCTGTAGATGGTGACATGAAACATGTGCTGCAATATGCGGTGTTTATGCTAAAAAAAGTATTTACTTGTAATGACTGTATGAAACACTGATTCTTTAAAAAAAAGTTATATTTCATATATTGATAAAGTGCTTTTTAACTTTTTTATGAACTACTTATGGGCTTATAAAAATAAATTTTTATTTAAACAGAATGTAGAAATAATCATCGAAATCATAGAAATTAGTAATCATTTCAATTACAATTTTACTTTGGAAGCCCATTTTTCTAATAAGGTTTCTGTTTGGGGTGATATATTCATACTTTACTAAAATAGGTGGTTTAAAAATTAATAATCTTTGCAATTGCAACGCGCTTAATTAAATGCCAATTAGGTGTAAAAAATTCCATTTAAGAGATAATTACTTTACACAATGCAGATTTATAGCTGTTTATAATATTTTAATTATATTAATGCGTTTTCAACGAACGTCTTTTCTTAAGTTTGCCGAATTTACCGTATCATTGTGCCAAAAATACCATATTAGATCGCTAATTTCGTCATTTTTGAGTATTTTATAAAACAAATTTTATATAAAACCTTGTAAGCTTGAAACAATTTTTTAACTATTATTTAATAGATAAATCTGCAGGGCATCTATATGCATAATTTTTCAACGTTATTAAAGCAACCATTGTCGATAAACAACAAAATCGCTGAATTCCCGAAATTACCCTACTTTACCCATTAACATATTATATCAGGTTAAACATTGTATTTGCATACGGGGACAAATTGACTGATAACTTGGTGTGATATTTGTGTTACTGACTACTTGGTACGTACCATGCTTTACTTGAGTTACATAACAAATTTCCTTCTGCAGTTACATAACAAATTTCTTTCTGCAGTTTTCAGTAGAAGAATTGAAATTTGTTAGTAAAAACCGCATTTGTTAAATTCTAATCAATAAATAATTATCAATAAACAAAATATGTCGAGAGCATGAATGAAGTCAGTACTTATGAGAAATGCATATATTTTGATAAAGAGAAGACTTCTTGTGGTCCTTTTAAGCGTTGTAACAAAGATAGAATCTTTCAAGTTAATGAATTGACTGCTGACACAACTAATCATTAACAAGCTTTAAAGGTATGAATAATATAATAATATTATTTGCTTTTTTATTAAAAGAAACAGGATTTCCTAATCCATAGATGAAAAATCTAACATTGCCGTTTTATATCTACCACCGAAAACCCAGAGAAATGAAAAACCCTGATTGAAAGCCTATTACAAGCTTATCTTTCATGCTGTGACTCATTGTGTGCGTACCTTCGTTTTTCTTTGGTTATTGGCTGGAAGCAGCCAAATAGTTGTCAATACCTAGAACATGAATTTCAAATTGGTAAAAGAGCACCAAAAATTAGATCCATCCCTTTGAACACCCTTGCTGCTTATAATGAAAGAATCCACCACTTCCTGTTGGAGCTGTATTTTGCTTCAGCCACCTAAAAAGTATTTCTACCGACAGGGCCGGATTAGGCCTTTTTAGTGCCCAAGACACAAACCCACATCGGTGCCCCCTTCTGCCCGGGGCCTCTGATTTTTCGCTGACTGTAACCGCTGGTATGTTCAGTATTATGCAAAGAAAATAGTTGTTAACAAATATGTTTTTAGTTTGTACTACTATCACTCATATAAAACCTACAATAAAGTATTTCTGTATTAAAATTAACAGTCAATAAATTTTGAAGTAATAATAGAAAAACTGTATTTTTTATTAGATGAAAAAATTAAAAAGATATTGTCATTTACATTTTAAAGTTTTTTTTTCTAGATTTTTATCTACCAAAGTCTTTGAGTATATCATCAAAGTTAATTTTGCGCAACATATCTGCCTCAATCATAAGCAGAGATAAGGAATCGAGCCTTTCTTGTTTCATTGTTGATCTATTTGGATTTTTTGTACGTTTCAACTGAGAAAAAGAACGCTCAGTTGAACAGTTAGTAACCAATAATGTTAGAAAATATGCGGAAGGTGATTTCAACATTTGGAAAGACACGCTCAATATTGTCTCTAACTATTACTTGGTATAATTCTCCATGATTGAACGTGTTCCAATTTTGATGCAGCTGGAAACTTGTGTCAAATATATGAATGAAACTGTTGTAGTTCAGTATATAAATTATTGTTCAGGATAAGCATTTATTAGTTCTTCACAACACTGAGATGTTTGTGATAATGATCCATCGACCAAACAACAAAAGCGAACTGCTACATCATTATATACTTGTATTCGTCTACTCATTTCTGTCTCAAGTTTGTTATCAATGGCATAGAATGCAGATATAAGAAATTTGTCTCTGGCATTCAGAGATACTTCAGGGGCATCACCATCATTGAACACTGTCTTTCGTTTACGATTACATGTCAAAGTTGACTTATAATCTTCACCTGGCGTCATTATTTTTGCAGCTTCTTCAAAATTCTTTCAATTTCATTCCTAGATTTTTGCAAGAGATCTGCTAGTGAACAATATAAATCAGCTCACGTTTTTAATTTCACATGCTCTTTTTGGAGAGCCTGACTAACCCTATGAAAATGCTGTATAATATATCTTTCCAAAAAACAAGCATGAAAGCAAATTCAAGTTCTTGCATCTTCTTTGCAATGTTTTCTGCTTCTCTTCTGGTGTCACCTTTCTGTGACCGATCTTATTGTATATATTCTGATGCTTTTAAAATCTGAAGATGAGATTTTAGGATAGCTTCAGCTGCAACAGCATGTGCATCCCATTTGGTATCGGAAAAAGACTTTACCAGCGTTTCATTCACAAGGCATCCTTTCAAAATTGATGACTTGATGAAAAAGACTATGAAAAAGTTGAACAAGTTACTGAAAAAGTCCGGGAAATAATGTTTGTAAGATCAAAAGAAAGATTATTCAAAAAGTTTAATATTCTTCAAAACGAATTTAAGAATAAACAAAAAATTAAAAACGGTAAATTAACTACACATACTAAGAACGCTGTTTTGAACCTATGCAATACTAAAATTCCTAATAACCAAAATGATCTTCTTAATCTTGGTCCAAACTTTGTACCTTCTTTAAAACATATCTCTTATATGGATATTATCGCCACAACAGAGTCGTTTGCTTTAAAGCTAGAATATAACAGCAAAATTGAAAATGCGCAGGATTTGAGAAAAAATGTTTTAAAAGAACTTAAAATGGGTAAAAAAATTAGTCAAAACTTAACAAGAGAGCAAAGAAAAGCTCTAAAGGACATTAAGGAACACAAACTTGTCGATATATATCCGTTTGTTAAGGGTAATGGGTTTGTGAGAATTGAACACGAAAAAGCTTTAGAAAGAATTCGCGATCAAATTGGTCAAACAAAGGGTTTAAGTGAAGATCCTACTTCTAGTTATGCTATAAAAATTAAAACCTATCTCTCACAACTTAATAAAAAACAAAGATTTTCAAAAACAGAATATGACAGTATATATCCAAGTGATCCAATCCCACCTCGTATGTATGGTCTAATTAAGGCTCATAAGCCTGAAAAAGCTTACCCTATGAGAATAGTTGTATCAACTATCGGCACACCTATTTATGTAATATCTAACTACTTAGTTAAAACAATACAACCTATCTTAAACAAAAATAAAACATGTTTGAAAACTTCTTTTGACTTTATTAACAAAGCAAACTCATGGAATGTAGACGAAAACGAAGTTCAAGTTTCATTCGTTGTAATAAACCTTTATCCATCAACTCCACTTAACGAAGCTAGTTTAATTCTTATAGATCATTTAAATAAAGATGATTCCTACAGATGTTCTACGAAGCTTACTATATCAGAAACAAAAACACTTATAGAGCTTTGTTTACATCGTTGCTATTTTTTGTGGAACAAAGAGATCCATGAATTAAAGAATTCCGGTCCTATTGGTCTTTCATTCATGGTTGTATTGACAGAATCTTTTCTGCAACATCACGAAGAAAATGCCTTCAAAATTGCAAAGACATTAAATCCTCCTCTCGACTTAAAATCCTATCTAAGATACGTCGATGATAGCCATGCTAGATCCAAGAAGCAGAGAAATTTAAAATAATCTTAAATAAACAACACCCTGCAATACAATACACAATTGAGACAGAAAACCATAACAAAACTCTGAATTTCCTAGATATAACAATAATAAATAACAGCAAAGGTAAGTATGAGTTTAAAGTCTACAGAAAAGAAGCCATTACAAATATTCAAATAAAACCGCACTCGAATCACGACCCCAAAATTATATGCGCAATATTCAAAGGTTATGTTCACAGGGCATACTCCATATGCAGTGTTACACATTTAAAAAATGAGATAAACTTTCTTATTCAAGTTTTTAATGAAAATGGGTACACCGAAAGCCAACTAAAAAGTATTGCAAATCAAATTAGTAAAAGACGCTACGTAAAGAACAATAGAATTCAATCCGAGAACAATGCTTTCCCAACAGTATCATTACCGTGGATACCTTCACTATCACCAAAGTTAAGGAAAATATTTAGAAAAGTTGGCTATAGAGTAGTTTTTAAATCAAATCCTAATTTAAGAACAATATTAACATGTAAAAACAAATCTAGATTGCCCCTAAACAGCCAGCCTGGTACATATTTAGTTGAATGCAATTGCTCGAAAAAATATGTAGGAGAAACAAAATTACAAATTAAAACAAGAATTCAACAACACCAAAAAAGTTTAAATGATGGCAAACATCATCAGTCAGCAATTACAACACATAGCAAGTTTTGCTCTGAAAAAATAAATTGGGAGAAAATTAAAACACTTAAAGTTGAAACAAAAAAATTCGACCGTAAAGTACGAGAAGCACTCGAAATACAGAGGCACCAATGTTTCCCATCGGGTGGCGGAATAAATCTCGATAATGGGCAATTTGTTAAAACTAAATTTTGGACTCCATTTTTTATACTCTTGCGTAACGAAAAATGAAGCCATTCAACAGCTGACGTCATTAAAAAAATTTTTTTTTTTTTATTAAAC
>NC_088930.1:12805000-12807500 GCF_038396675.1 Hydra vulgaris
GAAGCATTTTTTCTTACCTAGTAGAAGGTAAAGAATGTTTGCTAAAATTCGCGAATTTTTATACTTTTCTAATTTTTATATTTTTTACTAGATGACTAGATTTTACTAGATGATTAGATGACTAGATTTATTTAGATTTAGATATATTAGATGACTAGATGACTAGATTTTACTAGATGATTAGATTTTTTACTAGATGACTAGAGGTATTTTTTACTAGAGACTAGATTTTACTAGATATTTTTATTTAGATGATTTTTTAATTTTTATTTTTATATAGCTTTTGCCAAATGAGTAAATAAAATATTAGATGAAAATTCAAATATTCCGATAAATATTGTTTTTGAAAATAACAATATCTCAAAAGTTCCGCAGAGTTCCACCCTGAAATGACTTTTTTTATCCTAGGTGATGTAATCATTGATAACTAAAAAAAAAAAACAGCTGATTCTATTTGCCCGAAATGGAATTATGGGCATAAGTATAAAAAATAAAAATCTGTGTAAAATATTTTTCCACCACAATGAGGGGGTTGTAAACTGTACGTGGTCATTACTTCAGAACGCCAAAAGATTTTTTTATGAAACATGAATTCTATTAATAAAATTAAATTTTATTTTAAGTTTTGAAAACAACTATGTTTAACATACTGTCCCATCTCTCAAAGGGTTGGAGGGGGCCGTTATTTGGGTTCTCCATGTTCCCAAGCTCCAATAACCGTAATATTTTGTAACTTATTCTCATTTGACAATAGTATTAAATTAAAAAGTTTGGGAATTCATATTATGCCTGGAAAAGTGTTTCATCCGTATTTCTTGAATCTTGAATACAGATGTTGTTAACATGATGTGATTATATTGTTTTTATTAATGTTCGCAACAAGAGCAAAAGACTAGTCACTATTTGGAACACTTCAAGCCGTCAAACCCTAATTGAAAATGCAAAAAAGATTATTTTACAGTAAGTATTAAGCAATTAATTATCAAAAAGGGCTAAGTCCAGTTAAAAACTTTATAATTTAGTTGTAAGAATGGGCAGGACTAATTTCTGTATGTTTTTAACGATTAGGATTTTTCTTGATTCTTTGACAAACTCAACTCAATCTTGCAATGTTTGTTCTGCTAAGCCTAGTGGAATGAACCAACTGGATATAATTAGAGAAAAAGTTTCCAATAATCAAACTATAGCTTTCGGATTATTCACACTGCACTTTTGAATACAAAATGCACTGCACTTGGGATATAAAATGGATATGAAAATATACCAGTCCCGATCTCCAGAAGATAAATTATCTGTAACATTTTGAAAAAACGAAATCAAAAGAAAAATTAGAGAGGTGTTAAGCTTAGTGGTTGATATTCCAAAGCAGGGATTTGGAAATACTAATACAGGAAACACTGCAAGGAGGGCATTTTTAAGATGTGTTAACAGGATTTAGTTTGGACATCATTCTAAGACTAAGAAGAATATTGATTGCCGTTTGTGCTGGATTCCACCTGAACTTGGATGCATTTGAAGCATACTGTTTTAAAACTTCAGAGCTGATAGTGGAAACATATCTTTGGTATATTATTCCACCTACATTTCATAAGGTTCTGGAACATGGATTTTTAATTGCTGAGGATTTGAATCTTCCTATTGAAGCGTATTCGGAGTAGGGTCAGAAAGCACAAAATAAGGCCATGCGAAATGCAAGACTCAATCACACATGCAAAATATCTAGAATTAATGTGATGCAGAACCAATTCCATTATTTACTAATAAGAAGCGACACTGTCATCTCTTCGGTTGCTTTCAGGAACCCCAAGAGATTTTCTCGTCCTAATCTTGATCCTAACGTACAGGACCTCCTCAGAGGAGATAGTTGTTTCTTTTCTTCATAAATGTTTTCTTTTCAAATTTAAACTTTTTCATGTAAAAATTCACTTATCAGTATATATAATCAGGGATTACATATTAAAGCTTAAAAAATAAGCTAAATATTGTTTTCACTTGGAAAATATTTTTAGAATATTTTCCAGAATCTAAAAATTAAAAAAAAATTCATTGAAAATTCAAGGTAGGAGAGGGAGGGAAGAAGGGGGTAAGGGGAGGGGTCTACAACTTGAAAAATTTTTAATTAACTATTTTTTAAGTTTGTTTTTGAATTGGAACAATAATTTAATAAAAACGTTTATTACTTTACAAAATTTTGTGTGCCAAAATTAAAACTTTATCAGCCGAAATTTTCTCCTTAGAGCAGTCCTTAGGGAAAATTTTATATCTTGTAACATATTTTTAGTTTTATCTTATTGTTGCTCACATTTTATTCAGTTTATATATATGAATAAAATAAATAATAACTTTTGATAAAAGTTGCCGAGAAAAAATCATTTATCCTGCATTTTCAAAAAGGTAAAAATGTTAAGAAAAAGCTAATATTTATTAGCTTTTTCTTAACATTCAAAAGAAGCAAATTTTTATAAAGATTTTAAAAATAACAATTATTTTTAAAAAAAAA
>NC_088930.1:12812500-12815000 GCF_038396675.1 Hydra vulgaris
ATTTTATGCAGTTCTTTAGATGGTTAGTTTTTTTTATCTGGGTTAATAATGGAAAAAAAAACAAGTGTTTTCATCTAGTTTATATACTATAATGTATATTTTTTATTATTACACTTTTGAAATAATATTTCAGGTAATAGCTTTTGATTAAATGGAGTGTTACTATATAATCATGTCATTATTTTATTGAATGACATTGTATTATTTATTAACATTAACTTTTTATTTCAATTTTTAGAATTTGTTCCACATGTTATTCACGATCATACTTCTCCTGAATCACACAATGATCCCATCACTTCTACTCCTGAGTTATTGGAAGTTCAAGAAATAAAGTATTTCTTTAATAAACACATATACATATTAAAATATGATAGTATGATATGGTAATGAGTGATATAAAAAAAAAAGAATATAAAAAGGGAGGAGGTGAGGTGAGAGCTTTGCAACCTCTTGTATTTTTAAAACATGAATCTTGGCAGATTATTAAGGGTTCTATCTTTTTTTACAATAGTTTTCTGTTTAAATTTTTTCTCACTGCTAATAATGATATAAGAAAAAATTGCAATACATATGCATTAAATTTATAATAGAATTTATATAATAATAAGAGTTATGTTATTAAATTATATAAACAAAAATATAAATAATATAAATAATAATAAAGGTTTAAATAATATAAATAATTACAAAAATTTTTCTATGGAAATATCTTTTATAAGTGTTAAAATGCTGGCATTATTTAAAAACATGTTTCTGTTATTTAAAAGTGATTAAATTGGAAATCATTTAAAATGATTTTAATGACATTATCTTAAAAGTATAAGCCAATACAATTTTAATTATAAATTAAGTATATATTAAAGTTATTCAATGCATGTTATTTTCAAATAATAATATCAATATAATAAAGAAAATATATTCACTTTCTAAAAATTAAAAAAAAAAAAAGTTTAAAAACTATAGTTTTTATCAGCTATAAAATTTTATTTCTGTTGAAGTTTAATACACGAGTGATTTTTCTTTGCATTTACATTCCTTTATTTAGTAATGTTGAAATTTATAATTTATGCAATTTTAAGTTAGGGTACCCTACTGTTCAAACGATATGGATTACGTCTGGGTACGGCACTGATAACCATAAAAAAAATCCTAATTGTTTCAATTTTTAACAATTTCAAAAAATGAGCTGTACTAATTATCATGTCTGTTACTTTTTTAGTTCTTTTAATTCTTGATGAGAAACAATTTATAATTATTTTAGAAAAAGAATCTGCATTTTAACAAACAAATAATTATTTATATTTTATTAGTGATCTACCAATGCACAACTGTCCATACTGCTTTTTCAAGGGCATAAATGAAAGAAAACTCCGTGGTCGCATATATCACTTCCATCCTATGCAAAAATATAAATGCCATGTTTGCTACCAGCAATTTTCGTGTTATAGCTCATTAACATCACATTCATCAAGGAAGCATAAAATTAATCTGACTAATCTACCATTTAAAAACATAAGTGATCCACTCTTGAATGAAGATATTACTATTAATTCAACTGAAAATCAAATTATGGAAGCAGAAAGTTTAGTTGTACAACCGTCTTATGAAAAGCTCTTATGTGACTTGAAGCTGAAATTTACTTGCAGGAAGTTTGTTCCTGAAACCACTTTCAATGAAATTTTATCAGACATATGCATGATAAAAGACTTCAATGAGATCATGGGTCCATCTGTTGTAACATGTTCAGTTAAATCAAAGTATGAATCTCTGTTAAAGAATGAATTTTCTTATATAACTCCTAAAAAAGTTTTTCTTTCAAATTCAGAAAAACACTACATTTATGTTCCAATCAAAGAAAATCTCAAACAATATTTGTCTTCAGCTAATATGATTGAACAGTTAGAATTATCTGCAATAAGGAATGCAAATTCAATAACAAATCCTCCAAAAATTCGTGATGATTTTGTACATGGAAAGTTACTTCAGCAGAATACGTTTTTTGCTATTCATCCAGAAAGTATAGGAATCATATTATACTCAGATGATTTTGGATCTAATTCAAACCCTTTGCGGCAACAAATTCAAAAAAAACACAAGATATTCTGTCTTTATTTTTGTATTATAAATTTGCAAAAAAAGTATAGAAGTCAGTTAAAGCATCACAATCTTGTTCTGTTATTTTCAGCAAGACACATTACAGAATTTGGCCAGCTATTCTTAAAGTATTCATAAATGACTTAAATGATTTACAATCAAATGGTGTATATATACAGAATAAACATTACCCTGTATGTTTTGTTAGCTTTCTCGGAGATAACTTAGGATCTCATCTCATCGGTGATTTTACATGTGGTTTTAACTCTTCTAGACCATGTCGTTATTGTATGATAACTAAACCCAGATTGAAAACATTATTTGCATCAAAAGATTGCATTTTACGAACTGTCAGTAATCATAATGCTATAGTAGAAAAGGTTCAGGAAGATGCTTCTTTGAG
>NC_088930.1:12820000-12837500 GCF_038396675.1 Hydra vulgaris
ATACTTTTTTTAGGGGGAAAATCTTAGAACGAGTAATATTTGGACCTGTGTTTCCTTTAGAACATGTATTCTTGTTTCAATAAATCTTATTTAATGCAAAACTTGTATATTTATTACGGTTTTTATTTCTGTCTTTTAAATAATAAGGGTGAACTTAAAGCTCCATAAAAAAGTTATATTTGTTTTAATTTAAAATAACTTAATATAGTTTTTTCAATTGAATAAAAATATCTAACTTAAACAAAAGCTGTAAATTTTCTTAGTGTAAATTATGAAAATATGCTAATTTAGCATATAGTTTATACATAATTTAGGCTAAACAAATTGAGATGGTAAATAGGGTTATATTGTAACCTTGAAAGTTAAAAAACTTCGGAAGTTATAATCCTATAATAATAAACACTCATTAAAACACTCATAATCAAAGGAACTTTATTTTATTATCTACTTAACTTTACAGATCTTTAAAAAGGTTTGAAAATGCAATGCAAAACATTTTGAGTTGCACTGATATTTATTTTATTTGGGTTTCGTTGATACATGAGTTTCAGTCAGTTTCCTTGATATTTTTACTCAGAAAGTAGGTTGCTATGTGGTTATTTAAATTTTTTACATTTTATTGCTTTTCAATTAGCATTTGTTTTTTATTTACAATTAGATATTATACTTCTATTTAAAATAAGAACTATATTCCTATTGTTTCATAGTATAAAAAACAACTTATTTATTAAATTTAAATACAGAAGCTGGTGAAAACTGTAGCTTTTGTAGCACTTTGTGTTTTGTGGCTTAAGTTCTTCTAACTTTGTACTGAGGTACTTTCAACTGTTGATCTGTAGAACATTCTTCTACTAATCAATATAATTAATAAAGTAATACTTTGTAGTATTATTATTATTATTGGTAATAAATAGTTGTAATATGACAACAACAACAATATCATAATAATAGTGGCCAACATGGTTAGCAATCTAAGAAAAAATTTTATGTACCTTTTATATCTGAATAACTGCATAAAAACATAGCTCAAATTTTATTTGGATTTGAAGGATCAAATGCTATAAAATATGAGAAACTAAAATTTTTTTCCATGAATGCTTTTTTTTAATTCCTACAATAATTTTATTTAGCCTTAAGACTTCTTTCTGACTTTTTTCCAATTGGAACCAATCTTAGTAGTTAGTACTCCTATTTAGTCTTTTGGATTCACGCAGGCACAGAAGCTTTTATTCTTTTATGTCAGTTTCAAGTCATGAATCACTCTGACTCACTTAGGCTTCAAGTCTCACTCTAGCTCACTTAGGTTTTCACCTTGGTATTTTAATACTAGTCATTTATTAAACTTTTTTTAAAATAACAACTTTGGTTATTCTTTTGAAAAATGAAATGGTTTATTTATTTATCTGAAAATTTTAAAATTATTGAAACATTCCTTACTAACCGCAGTATTAAAGCTGTTTCTGATGTATACACTCTTCTTCATTACTGATAACTTCAACAACAAACTTCTATCTTTGGTCTTATATTATTTTTCATACATACTACTAATCTTCATCATAACCTCACCTAATCCTATTTGTTGCTGATCTTACCTCGTCGTGATAATCTTACCTGGTCCTGATAATCTCGCCTGATCCTGATAATCTCGCCTGATCCTTTTTGCTGAAATAACTTTGAACAAGTTTAAAAAAAATATATATATACATGCAAAAAAAAAAAAGTCTTTATATTAATTTGAGCACTTTGTAATGTAAGTCTTTATAAAAAAAAAGTTTTTTATTTTTCATAGCACAGTAAAGTCTGTAAAATAAGTTAAAGTTGTACTAAATGAAATCTGGTATAGTGAAAAACTATTTTATGGATCCTGAGGCTTATCCCAAATGAGATGATTACAATCATAGTTTTTATGTTATACCTTAAGTTTTTAAAAGTTTTTTATTGATTATAAAATGATTATATGAATATAAAATATTTTCATAACTATGATTTTTTTTGTCATATAAATTTTAGTTTTTAAAGTCAGTAAAATAAAACCAAATTACTTATTAATAACTATTTTATTGTATTTTTGAAGTGTGAATCTAATTTTCTAGTAATGATCTATAATTTAATATTTTTAAGGTTCAGTAATTATTAAAGTTGAGTAGGGTAGAGCGGGACTAGTTGAGCATAGGGTAGAGTGGGGCAAGTTGAGCATAGGGGCAAGTCGGGCTATTAAAAAATCTCAAAAAACTATGCATCATATGACAAAACTTCTAATGGATGAAAGTTAGGAGATTAGAATGTTAACACAATCCACAACAAAATATTGTTGGAAAGCAGTGGAGTATGATACAGGGCACTTTTTCTATTTTGGACCAAAGAGTAAAAAAAAACCAAAGAGTAAAAAAAGACCAAAAAGTAAAAAAAAATTTTTCTTAATATTTTTTGCTTAGATGCTTACAAACTATTTTATTTGACATCACTTAGGTGTTGATATTTTATCATTTTATCGGACTTTCGATAAAAAAAAAACCCGATTTTTCCTTAGCCTTGTTGTTCACTTAGTCTAGTAGGAAAACTTGAGCAGCTTTAAAAAAAATAAAACTAAACTTTCGAACAAAAAGAAACAACTTTGATAAAAAATAATTTACGATACATTATTTATATATATTTTTAAAAATAAAAAGTTTTAAATCAGGCTTCAAAGCTTCTTCATCATCTGAATCCCCTATCATCGTACCTCTTACAACTACCTTAAAGCTGACTGAGACTCTTTCCGTGATTTTCTTTTTGATGGCCCTTGGGTAGAAATCTACTTCCTGCTGAAAAATGTGCTTCTTACATAACTTTGTGGATTCAGGCTGGAATGAAATCTTTAAATAGCTCTTGACGATTCCAGGTCAAGCCTCACTCTTCTCAATGGTTTTCCTCACATTGTGCTGCTACAATTTTCAATCAAAACCGTTATTTCCATATCTATCAGCAAAACAATTCTCCAGAAAACAGACGTCTGTTGATTACTGCTAAAAACCATTGTAAAAAGGTTTTGTCTAATGCCAAAGCCCGTTATTCTCAGGTCATGAAATCTCGTTTTTCATCACAAAAATTAGGCTCTCATGACTTCTGGAGAATCTTTAATAGTATCAATAATACGGGCAAATCTGTTCTTCCACCTTTCTTGTATGGTTCAGACTTTGTCACCAAGACAAAGCTGAATTATTTGCTAAGAACTTTTCATCAATATCATCTCTTGATTCCACTAGTTGCGTTCTACCTGATATTGCCAACAAACAGGTTGATCCATTGCTTAATATTCGTATCACTCTAGCTTCTGTATCTAAAGTGATTTCCTGCTTAGACTCTTCTACAGCTTGTGGTTTGGACAACATAACTGTTATAGTCTTGCAGAAGTGCTCTCCGGAGCTGTTGTCTATACTTTCAAAACTATTTAGCAAGTGATTATCAGAGTCTTATTTTCAGCCTGCTGGAAAGCGCATCTGTTGTACCTATTTTCAAATATTCTGGAGAGTGATCTGATTCGTCTAACTACCGTCCCATTAGTCTTCTTCCTATCATAAGCAAAGTTTTTGATTCTTTAATTAACAAACACTTAATCTCTCATCTTGAATCTAATAACTTACTTCTGATCATCAATATGGATTCCGATCTTCTTGTTCTACAGCTGATTTACCAACACTAATAACCGATACGTTTTATCGTGCATTAGATAAAGGTGGAGAGGTTAAGCTCTTGACATTTCTAAAGCTTTGGATAAAGTTTGGCATGCTGGTCTTCTCCATAAGCTTTCTTCTTATAGTGTATCTAGTAACATCTTTAAGGTTATTGAATCCTTCCTTTCCAATCGTAGTATAAAAGTTGTCATCGATGGAAAGCACTCTACTTCTTATTCTGTAACTTCACGGTTTCCTCAAGGTTTAATTCTTGGCCCTATACTCTTTTTAATTTACATTAATGATCTTCCAGATATTCTCAGATCTAAAGTGGGATTGTTTGTTGATGATACTACCATTTATTTTTGTCATGATAAGAAGCCAACACTCTCTGATTGCTTGGAGGGAGCATTTGAGCTTGAAAAGGATCTCACTTCTGTGTCAGTGTGGGGCTCTTACTGGGTGGTGAACTTTAACTCAGATAAAACTCAAATTTTTTTTGGCTAACTGTTATTGCAATAGTCTAGATCTTCCTATATTTATGACCGGTAATTTGATGAGTCATCTACCCTTTATCTTTTATGATTAACTATTACTTTTAATCTTTCTTGGAAACCATATATCAAATCGATTGCAAACATAGCATATGCTAAGGATGCAATTGTTTATCGTGCTTGCCACTTTCTTACTTAGGATTCTATTCTTTATCTCCATAAATCTCAAATCGGTCCTTGTATAGAATACTTTTGCCATATCTGGGGCAGATCTTCTAATGATGCCCTTTCTCTTTTAGACAAGGTGCAAAAACGCATTCTAAACATAGTTGGACCTGCTTTTGCAGCCAACCTCTAACCATTATCACATTGTTGTAATGTTGCTTATCTTTCTTTTTTCTACAAATACTAAAAAGGACATTGCTCTAAAGAGCTAGCGTCTCTTGTGCTATCTACTAAAATTCATTCTTGTGTTACTCATCACTTAATTAAGTCTCATCCTTTTACTGTGACTGTTCCTAAGTGCTCTGAAAACTCTTATTTGTCTAGCATTTTTTCCTCAAACATCAGTTCTTTGGAATTCGCTTCCTTCATTCTGTTTTCTTGATCCTTTTAATTTGTAAACTGTCTGTTAATCGTTATCTTGCTCTATAAAGTTCATCTTTTCTCTTTCAGTAACTTCCAACTCTAATAGTGGTTGCTTGCAGCTTTGTTGGAAGTGAAGATGCTTAAAAAAAAAAAAGGTCAAGATGATTCAAGTATAAAAAAATATTTTTATATATTATGACGCTTTCTTACTATTTAATTTTTTCTCTTCTCATATATAAGGTGTATAAAATAAAAAGTTTATAAATTAGGCATCTGCTTACTGTTAGTGAAAGCTTCATTGATTCACCCAAGCTTTGTATTACGCATATTTATTCATTTGTTGATTGCTCAACTTACCCTGTTATTGCTCAATTTACCCTGTTGGGGCAGGTTGAGCAGCTCCGCAAACTTTAATCAATCTTTTTTATTAGTCTTTAAAAAATCAAAAAGTATACTTTTTTCTAAACAAATTTTTAGCGGGTTAAATTATCTTTCAAATAGTTAAAAAATTATGTAAACTATGAAATCTGTTAGATTTAGTAAAAACTGCTCAACTAGCCCTGCTTTACCCCAATTTAAAATTAACTAAAAACTGCTACAAATTCCCAAGTGTCTGAAAATTAGAAGATAGAGTTTGGAGTTGAATAAAATTTTAAATAGAAATTAAATAATAAATTTTTTTTTTAATTTATGTTAAATAGATGACATTCAAGATTGGATGCCTGTTTTAAGCAATCAATTTATAAAACAAGGTAAAAACCAAATAAAAAACAAATTATAATTTATTTTTTCAATCTTATAAAACTTTTCATACAAATAAATAAGATTTAAAAAATAAATCTCTTCCAGTTTTTTGTATTATGGAGTTTGTTAGATAAAGAACTTTAGAAAAAATTTAAGGACATTAGTTCATTAGTACAGGAGATACGTACAGGACATAAGTACAAAGACAAGGATTTTAGGGCATTAGTACAGGACAAAAATAAATTTGTTACATCAACTTAATATTGAATTTTTATATAAAAACTCTGATTTTGTTGTGTTTTAGTTATTATTTTTGAACTTTTTAACCTAAAAAATATCCAGGTGCAATTTTTCATTGAATAAAAGTTAAAGCTAATTGTACAAAAATATGAATTTAAGTGAAATTTAAGTAAATTATGAAGAGATAAAAAAAGATATTGAGACAGAATATCTAAAGAAAAATTAGGAAGTAAAAATAAGAAGTAAAAGTATACCAAGTAAAATTGCATAACAAAAAATATCTTGTTGTACCAAAATTTATTAAAATCTAACTTAAAATATTTATGGCATGGTGCCATAAAATTTTAAGTTGATTTGACTCAAAATGATCTATAAAGCATGAACAACAGCTGCATACTAAAAAATTATTTCCCTTTTTTTTACTTCAATCTGTTTTGTACAGACCGATCTAAGACAAAAAATTGTTAGAAATATTACAAAAAAATGTAAGAGAAAACATTAAAAAGATCAAATATATATATATATATATACATATATATACAGCGCCGTACTATCGCAAGTGCAACAAGTGCAATCGCACTGGGCCCCCTATTAAATAAATTAGAAAAACTTCTCCAAAACCATAAATTACTACGAATTAAAAGAAAAAAAAAATTTTTTTAGTTTCTGCACAGGGCCCCCAAAAGTTACAGCATGGCGCTGTATATATATATATATATATATATATATATATATATATATATATATATATATATATATGTATATATATATATGCATATATATATATATATATATATATATATATATATATATATATATATATATGCATATATATAGAACCCTTAGATGTTGTCCGAAAGTTTTTTCGATATTTTGTTGACAAAAAGTAAAAATTAAAATGCAAGACCGGAATTTTTTTTTTTTAATAATGATAGACTGCCTGCCCCAACCAAACCCTCAGTCGATGTAGCAGCACTCCCTTGCGAGTCAGGCTATTTGTCAGTCGATGTAGCAGCACTCCCTTGCGAGTCAGGCTATTTGTCAGTCGATGTAGCAGCACTCCCTTGCGAGTCAGGCTATAAGATAGTCGATGTAGCAACACTCCGCGCATGATTTACAGTAAAAAAAATAAAAATAAAAACATTTTATTAAAAAAAATAAAAATAAAAACATTTTATTAAAAAAAATAAAAATAAAAACATTGTTTATATTGTTAAAAACATTCAAAATGTTATAAAAACATTCAGAATGTTTTTAAAAACATTCCGGTCAATTAAATTTGCGTTTTTGTGGTTTTTTTAAAAAACGATTAATTTGTAATTAAATTAATGGTTTTTACTTTCGTCCAACACGGAAATGTTGGACGAAAGTCAAAAGTAATTAAAAGTGACGTATGTGTTGGCGTAAGAATCACTTTTTTCCTTCCGCTCTTCCTAAAGCCAACAAACTATAGAACTATATATATATATATATATATGCATATATATATATATATATATATATATATATATATATATATATATATATATATATATATATATATATATATATATATATAATATATATATATATATATATATATATATATATATATATATATATATATATATATATATATATATATATATATATATAGAAGACATTAAATTTATTGCTTATGGTAAAAATAGGTCTTAACAACTCTTTGTCTTTCAAAATAAAAAAATTAGGTACACTCTATGTAAAAATCATTCAATTTAATTGAGGAAATTAATTAAATTTTATCGTTTTTTAAAAAACCACATAAATGCAACTTTATAGGCTAGAATGATTGCTATTTTTTTAATAAAAATAAAAGCATTCTAAATGTTTTTATCTTTATTTTTTTACTGTTTACATACAATGACTAACAAATAGGTAGAACATGTGAGGAGTGTATATATGTATATATAGCTACATCTACTAAAAAATAACTAGAACATGTATGGAGTGCTGCTGCATCAACTGAGGGTTTTGACAAACATTCCTGTTTATTAATTTGTGTCAAACATTTGAGTCTATAAATATTATCATTCATTTTGACAAACATTTTAAATATATGTATATATATAAATATATATACATATAAATATATATATATATGCATATAAATATATATATATATATATATATATGTATATATATATACATATATATAGTTATATACATATATATAGTTATATACATATATATATAGTTATATACATATATATATAGTTATATACATATATATATATATAGTTATATACACACATATATATATTTATATACACACATATATATACATATATACACATATATAGAGATATATACATATTATAGTTTGATAATATGCTTAAAAAAAACTTTATGACATACATTGGATTCCTGGAAGCCACAAAGACCAATTAGGACAACCTATTTGCTTTGATTGAATGGTCTCTATAAGAATCATTATAGTTCTTTGACGCTGTTGCAATATAGAAGCTAATCTTTTTGTACGTGGATTACCATTAATTATTTGAGCATCTGTTGACCAAAACTGAAGTATCCAAGTAATGAGCTCATCAACATACTTTCGACCCATGTTTGAATGCATTATTTGTGGTAGGCCAAAATGTCCAAGAACATATCTACAGAGTTTTCGTGCAACATATGCAGCATCTGAAGTTTTTAATGGAAACAAAACATTATACTTTGTATGATGGTCTGTAAAATGTCCGATGAAATAAAAATTGCCTTCTGTGTCAGGAGTGCTCTGCATATCAAGTATATCAATCTAAAAAAAAGATTCATGAAAAAAAAAATTAAAACATATTAAAGATAAAGAAGGTTAAACCAGTGGGGAAATAAATTCTGAATATAAAGGTTAAACAAAAGGTAAAATAAGGGAGAAACAAGGTTTAATGTGATGGCTGAAAAAAAAGTACATAAGCACAACTTCTTCTGTTATAATTTTATGTGCAGTTTTTGATAGAAACTTTTATAAACTGCTTCAGCTAAAAAATATTTAACTCTCAAAAAAAGTGATTAAGTTACCTTTTTATTTAAAGAAATTTGTTATAATTTTATATTGCTAGAACCTTTCTTTCTATATGCATATTTTTCTTAAAAATATTGTAAGCAATTAGAAAATCAATTTAGAAAGTATAGAAAAGCAATTAGACATCTGTTAAACTTTTAAAATACCAAAGACACCAATAACACAACAGAAAGACACCAATAACACAACAGAAAGACACCAATAACACAACAGAAAGACACCAATAACACAACAGAAAGACACCAATAACACAACAGAAAGACACCAATAACACAGCAGAAAGAAGCAATAACACAGCAGAAAGACACCAATAACACAACAGAAAGAATAAGTTCTATGCAAACAGCAACTAGTTTTTTTTATATTTTTTAATATTTGTTATTACTATTGTTATTATATTATTAATATAAATATAAATATGTTTTTTTAGTTATATAAATATAGATATATATATTTTTTTTAGTAGTATAGTTATTTTATATGTAATTTATTAATTTTATTTAATAAAATTCATTATAGGGAGGTTCCGCGACTGACAATTATAATTGTAACAACTATAAACAAGAGGACTGAGCATAAATACAAGTCAACTTATTTTCAAAATTTTTTCCATTTCTTGTTTTATTTGCTGTTTTAAGACCTTTATAAATAGATAAACATTATCATCCATTCTTCAACTCTTGAACCTTTAAAGGTGTACTAAGGGTGTGTAGGGTGTACTAAGGGTGTGTAGGGTGTAGTAAGAGTGTGCAGGGCACAGTTTATCTTCTCCTTTTCGTAAAGTGGTTTTTAAGAAAAATCAACAAACTTTTTATAACAAAAATTGGTTATTTATTGCAAAGCTGTTTTGTAAAATGCCAGAATTTACTTGTCATAAATGACTTCGTAGTTCCACAAGAATCTGCTCCAAGAATACAGTCTGAATGAACATAATAACTTGACAGGTCATGAAAATCAAAGTATTGCCTAAGGCTACATCATTTCATCATCAAAAAATTTAAATTTAAATATGAAAATAATTTTATTTAAATATATTATTTAAATCAATATTTTGAATTTATTTTGTTATTAAACGGTTTCATTTCTTGCTTTCTGAATAATACAACACACAAAGGTCAAAAGGAGTTAGAGCTACTCATATATTTTACCTTCAGTTGGTCCTTTTTCTAAATCATGCATCACAGACACCTTGCTTTTAAAATTCCGACATTTCTGAATTATATTCATTTTAAACACATTACAATCATGCATTCACTGAACATCACTTTTTGGTAAAAAACTCATTGAATCCTCATTTTTATACTTTTTATCACCCAGACATTCTTACCAACTATTTTTAAGGGTGCTGAAAATAGTGTTGCAAAAGTAAAATTTACTAGAAAATTTTGAAAATTTACAACCTGGTAAATTTTGAAATTTTTTGTCACTTATTTTTTTTCTCCAAAAAAAATTTTTTTGGGGAAAAATTTACCCTCTCCAATTTAAAATTTACCGTAAAATTTTACCAGTAAATTTTGAATCAAATTTTGAACCAAATTTTACCGGAAAATTTACATCACTAGCAGAGAACAGCCATCTTAACACAATACCCCATTACTATAACACGTCTGGCCAATCTTCTTACTTATTTCTGACTATCAAGAGACACACCCTTTTTTAAACAGAGCAATTACGAAACATTTAAATATTTACTAATGCATTAAAAATTTCATTCAAATATGAAATTTTCAATACATTGTCAAATATTTGGAACAAAATATTATAACTGTCTTTTGATGGCATTTGTTTAATTATAATATAAAAGAAATTATAATATAAATATACCAATTATAATATAAAAGAAATTATCAATTATAATATAAAAGAAATCATCAGATTAACAAAACAAAAAAAACAAAAAAACACTGGGAAAAAGTAGTCTAAAAAATCCAATAAAACCCAGGCAAAGTAAATTGATATCCAGTCAATGATAAGTTAATAGAACATGTACCATTTTGTTTTAAAACAAAGTAATATGTTTTTGATTTATGAATTTAACTAACTCAATTCTTTTAATTTTCAAATTTTTAGTCATTCTTTCAATCTGCTCACCAAGTTCAATCTTTTTACTATGAGTTTTTTTAACAACAAATAAGTCTTTGCATGTTTGTTTAATTGACATTATTCTGATTTAGTATTATCAAAAGTTTTTTCTGATATAGTATTATTAAATTCCACTGTGCAACTAATTTTAAGTTATAAAAAAACTCATGAAAGAAAATACCTTTATTAGACTAATTCCACTGTGCTGATTTCAAATCTGAAGTCAATTTATGTCCATTACCCACCACTTTGAAAACAAAATTATAATTTATTTCATATGGCATATCAGGATAATGTTTTTCTAATATAAGTTTTACATTAGAAAAACATTATCCTGATATAAGTGAAACTTATTTTAGTTCAGTTTGAAATGGATATTATGTTTAAATTCTTATTTATTTATTTTTTTACAGATCATAAGTCATCATATTTAGTGGTTGATGATGCATTTATACATATATATTTTACAAATCATTCAATACTGTCTGGCCTCAAATCACAATTACTAACAGAGGCAAACTAAATAAACTATAAGCTATAAAGAAAGAATATCAAATAGAAAATATTTTTTTATTTTTTCACAATAATGATATTTGGAAACTAAAAAAACAAATTATAAGATTCATTAAACAAGATCGGTCATTGCAAATGATAACAATTTTTACAAAAACTAAGTATCAAGTATTTTTTTGATATTGCCTTTATTTATTTACACAAACATTTTGTAGCAACTTTTTGTAATCTCTTTTTTTGCTAGTTAGTAATAAGCAAACCAATGATATTATTTTGATTGCTCCACATCCATATTGGAAATGGATTACTATCCTTAGTTAAAGCAAAAATTACCCAGGTACAAAATCAGGATAATGACCATAAAGCCATTCTTCTGCTTCACCTTCATTTTCTAGAGTCAGATAAAAATCATACCATAGGTAAAAACTTATGAAATGAAAAAATTAAATTTAAAAATTAAAAATAAATTTTGCACATTTTTATATTAAACCTTTTTTTACCCAAAAACCAAGGATCATGTATGCAAGATAACAGTTAAATTTATTATTTACTAAGTACAGAACTAAATTCATAAGCAACAACCACAATTCAACATATTTTGATAAGTAACAAGTGTCACTTATAAGTGACAAATGACAAGTGACACTTTGCATCTACAGTTTAAATAGACTTTAAATTTATTTAATCAAAATTAACAAGGATTTTATTTTTAATCTTTTATTATTTTTCATTTATGCCTATAAAGTCTAATTTTTTAATAAAAAATAAAAATTTTTTTTATAGAAAACTTAAAACATTTAATAGGGAAGTTCATGTACCTAGGGACAGATTTTTCAATGCCAAAATTCACAGCCCCAGACTTGTCTAAAAATGGTGAAACTGATATGACCACGTCTCTATACTAATTACTATGTATTAGTATAAGTATATTGACTTAAACTATAAAAGTCTGTCATGTAACAGGGTTTAAAAATTAGTGGCCCTAGGTACAAGTAGCTTTGACAACAAATGTAGAGACATAAATTAGAATAAAATTTTTTTTAAACTTAGATTGTTTTCAACAAACTTGTTTTATTTATCTTGGTTAATTGCAATCTACCTTGTTATCAAACAAATTCTTTATGCGCATATGGCTCTAAGTACAAGCAAACTATATAGGCCTAAGTACAAGAAATAATAGCCTTGAAAATTGTCATCATGTCTGGGACATTTCATAATCTTATTACTCTTATTACTATGCACAAAATGGTACAAATAAATAATTACCTGGCATCTAGTCATAAATTGCATTTCAAATTCTTTTTTCTTTGGTGGTAAATTTGATTTATCTTTAGATTGAGTCTTGGCATGATTCTTTATACTTGTGGGAATATAACATGCATGCTCCTTTTGACAAAACTTGCAGAGTGATACATATTTGCGCACAACATCTCTCGGTATGCTACAATACGTTGCACTTAACTGCAAAGAAAATAGAGTCACTACTTTTTGCTAAGAAACAAAAACATTTGTGCTTACTTTTATTATAACACTGGCAGTCTTCAAAATAATTCATAGTGTAATGTGGGAATAATAAAAATGATTTATTTATTCTCATACTTACTCAAATAATCAACCTAAGACAATTTTATAAATATAGTAGTTGCTGTGAGTTACTTTTTACAATAAGACATACAAAGTATTATGAGTTATTTAAAATACAGCAGATAGTACAGAGTATAATTAACATGCAGTGGCATATTTGCTAATAAAAAAAAGTTTAAAAAAAATTAAGGTTAGAACTTATTTAGAGTTGATAAAAAAATGCGTTGAAGATTTTCATGTAACATTATTTGTAGTTGCAGCATCATAAAATTTCTTATCAGTTATCTTCTAATCAAATAATTACTAATGTCCACTGTTACACAATTTATAGTTAAACAAGAACTAAAACTAATTGAAAATATAAAAATTATCATAAAATTAATACTAATGAGAAAAAATTTAACGTGAAGTTAGGCTTAGATTTTTACAAACTATTAAGTAAAGGTAAATTTATTTTCTTAATCTAAAATAAACTAAAATAAATAAGAATTTTAAAATAAATTAATAAGAACTAAATTGAATTATTTAAAAAAAAAGTAAAAAATCATGTATCATATCATCATTATAAACATCTGTAATAAACAACTTTTAAAAATTCATTTTGTATAGTATAAGTATTTGTTTCAAAAACATAGCATACCTTGTATATTATGTAATTTATGTTTTATAATAACTTATAATATATCTTGCATATTAAATATCTTATGACATGCTAAACATGAAGTAGCTCAAATGTAGTGCATACTACGCCTAATTTGTATTTTTAACATCTTTAGCCTAAGTGTAAACATTCTTTGTAATGTTCAATAAGATAATAACAATTTTTTTAATTCTTATTTTCATATGATGAAAACCAATGTTGTTTCTTGTTCCTGGTAGTAAATAACAAACATTTAATTGTATTCACAAGAAAATTACCATAAAATTATAAGAGATTCTCATCAAGCAGTTCAATCAGGTAATATCAGGGAAAATCCAGTACAAAGCTTGTAGTTATGCATTATTGTGTACACTTCAATGCCAAGGTCTCAAGCTTGTAACCAACAATTTAATAGTGAAAAACAAGTTTCACTAGACAAAAAAATACCAAACTAATTTTTAAAACATCAAAAACTTTATATTCTATGAAAACCTCATAGTTATAAGCATTTCCATCTATAATTACTCAATAACCGCTTTAGTAATGCAAATTGATAAAGTAGAACTACTTTTTTTTAAAGCATATATTAGTTAAAGCTATTTTTAAGGACAAAGAAAAAAAACATTTTTCAAAAAACTAAAACAAAGTTTTTCCAAATAAATAAAGTTAATCAATGATTTGCTTGTTATAAATTGCAAGTCAAATATTTTTAATTATGTTTATCAAAATTTTGTCTTCAAAAAATTGAGGAAAATTTAATAATCTCTACCACATATCTTAAGAAGTTAAAAAGAACCCAATAAAAAAAAAAAAAAGGGAAATTATAAAGTAAGAAGAATTTATATATAAAAAAAGAAAACCTTCACAAACGTTCCCTTGTACCCACGATGTTTTGATCCATTTTTATGTGCAGCTTCAATAACATCAAACATATCTTCTTTAAATATTAACTGACGATTTTGTCCAAGCATTGCATGACTAGCAGAGCTCTAAATAGTTATTATGTAATAGAAAACATTAAAATATATATATATATAGTTTTCAACATTAAAATTGAATATAATAATTGGCATCCTGTCAGTCTGTATGCAACAGAAAAAACTTTATTGTCAAAATAGCCAACTAGGGGTTTATTTGGCAAAAAAAGTTTATTAATTTTCTAATTGTTTTATGTTTTTACTTTGTATATTGAGGTAGCAGATAGTGTCATATTTTTGATGCCAATATCAACAGGTTTAAGAACTGACACAACAATGGCTGTGCATAAACAAATAGTACTAATGTAGTTTTTACACAATCAAATTATCAATAACACTATGTAGTTTTAGTACTAATGTTTTGTTTTATTTAATTAGAGCTTGAACTGAATGTTTTCTTAATACAACAATCTTACTGGTCTTTTGCTGACGATACTTGCTAATTACCATTACTTTATTATTAGTCTCTTTACATTCTGAATATAAAATCAACTAATCCAGTCTTATTATATTTCTTCACTTCAGGAGACATTTTTTTGTGGCTTTCCTTGTGAAAATATTAATTCATATACATGCTTTTTCAATTTTAAATCTTTGTACCTATTACTATTTTCCTAATTCTCTTTTGCTTTATGAAATTTTATATCTAGTAGAACTTTTTTAAGTCTTCACAATCTGCATGAGTCACATCTATACATTTTGAATGGATATATATTATGAATTTTTGAATTGAAATATGTATTTTTGAATTAATATATATATATATATATATATATATATATATATATATATATATATATATATATATATATATATATATATATATAGACACACACACACACACACACACACACATATATATATATAATATATATATATATATATATATATATATATATATATATATATATATATATATATATATATATATATATACATAAAAATATTGTAGTATTTTCTCCTCTTAGTTATGGATTAGTTATGAAATAAAAAATACAGAATATGTAACCATGGAATTACGAAACGAAAAGATAAAAAGTAACAAAAATTACTTCTGTGTACAATTCACTGCTCGCAACTTTATATATATATATATATATATATATATATATATATATATATATATATATATATATATATATATATATATATATATATATATTTATATATATTTATTAATTTTTATCAAAAAAATTTTTTATTTTAATTTGATGAACTGCCTGCCCCGCATTCTCTACAACACTTCACGCATGTTGTAGAGTAAAAAAATAAAAATATTTAGAACTTTTTGATTTTTTTAAAAACATATAAATTTTTTTAACATCTTCACTTTCAACAAGGCTGCAAGCAACCAATATTAGAGTTAGAAGTTACTGGAAGAGAAAAGAAGAACTTTATAGAGCATGACAACAATAAACAGACAACTTAAAAGATTGCAAATTATATGAATATATGAAAGTAACACAAGAATGAATTTTAGTAGATGACATAAGAGACACTAGCTCTTTAGAGCAGCACCCAATATAGTATTTATAGAAAAGAAAAAGAGAAGCAGCATTACAACAAAAAAAAGACATTTAGAATATTTTTTTAAATATTGCTGTGTTTTAGTTTGCAGTTTTGCATTTTTTTTTTTTTTTAAAAAAAACAAATTTAATTAATTTCCTCAATTAAATTAATTTATTCTAGCATATTCTGACCTAAATTTTGTCTTATTAGATGCCATAATATAGTTTAATGGTAAGTTAAATGGTAAGTTTTATACCTTTACAATAGTAATATATATATATATATATATATATATATATATATATATATATATATATATATATATATATATATATATATATATATATATATATATATATATATATATATATATATATATAAACAAATACACTAGAAAGGTTACTATAACAAAATCTGTAATACAAAATGCAGTTAGCAGAAACAGTATTTTTCAAAATTAAGGGAGTTTTTTTTTTAACATCTTTACTCCCAGCAAGGTTGCAAGCAAACACTATTAGAGTCGGAAGTTACTGGAGGAGAAAACATGAAGTTTATAAATCAAGATAATGATTGGCAGACAACTTAAAAGATTTTAAATTATATGAATTCCGAAATCATGATGAAGAGAGCAAATTCCAAAGAACTGATGTTCGAGGAAAAAAAAATTCACACTTATTTTCACACTTAAATAAAATTTATACAAAGCAACATTTACACAATTTTTTTTAAACTGCTTCCTATGAAAATACCAGATTTGTTTATATTAAGCTATTAAAAATTGCATTAGGATTCTTTAGTATCTAAATAACTAAAATTTGCATGTAGTAATTTGTACACAGTTAACATCTAACTTTAAATTTCAAAAATTCTTACTAACTCTGGTAATAAGTTTTAAAAATAAATTATAATATCTAGACATATTATAATAAATGGTTTATAGTTTTTAAAATAAAATCTATAATACCCCATCTAATGACACTATATTTTTATAAATATTTTGCAAAAAACAATATCTTATAAATTTACTTTATATTTTTCTTGGAAAATGTACCTTATCTTTAACAGGTAAACATAATATATCTCCAAGACCAACAACATTGACTAGTTGAAATTTTCTTTTTTTTACTTGAAATCTGAAAGATGATGTATATTTTGCTCGAATAGTAGCGTCCTCTGAACCATTTTCACGAAGTATTCTTAGGTAATCAATAATCTTTTCCCCGTAACTTCGAGATATCATTGTACTTTGCCTTGTTATTTTATTAATTAACCAATTATTAAATTCTTCTTTATTGACTGAGGTTTTTGTTTCCTCAGCAATGCTTTCGCTTTCATTTCCTGATAGTGTTTTGTCGAACTTCTCCATGATCGGACCAAATGCAGAAACACATTAAAAAATAGTAACGTGCCCAGTGGGACTTTTAAATACCAAACGC
>NC_088930.1:12840000-13060000 GCF_038396675.1 Hydra vulgaris
TGACTTATTTTTGCTTCGTTGTTTTGATATATGTATTTTAAAATGTTACGCTGTAAACTTAATTAACAGTTAATGGTTTTTATATTTCTTGATATTTTTTATTCAAATTAATTATTTAATTTTCTTCTAAAATTTCTTTTTTAATATAAATTTTTTTTTATCTTAAAAAAATAACACAAGAATAATTTGAAATAATAATAAATAACAATAATAACTTTCCATTTAATAAATTTTGACATCATTACTTTGTTTCCTATTTGAATGTGATTGCAAACATTCTAAACAACGGAATCGTTTTAAATTTGAGTTAAAATAAATAATAGTTAATAAAAAACCTATACTATGAACAAAAATTAATTTTAAAGATTACTCTATTATTAATATTTATTTTTATTATAAACGATGTGTGGAATATTACAAACAATAAATCAAATAAATCTTACTTGATATTTTCACAAGAATACTCTGCAGCTTCAATTTTCTTATAATGGTTTTCTAATTTTCTATTCTTATTTTATTTGTGCATTTTTGTATTCACATTGTGTTTCCACGTGCACATTCCATTATTGAAGTTAGTGACTATTAACGACTTCAAACTGCTCATTCATTATGTTAGTGCAAAAGAGAATAACGTAGTGCTTTTTATATTTTATATTAGTGCTTTGATAATAGAATATCTTTTTTAAATATTTTATGAAAATAAAAAAATAATCCCGAACTATTGGACTAGCGTTATTTTATACGCTCATTATAAGCTGAACGAGCGTTGTTTATCGCGCCTAGAACGTTTGAAAATATCGTTTATGGGCGCGTTTTACGAGCGGAGCGCGCTCGCTTCATCACAAGCCATGTATATATATATATGTATGTATGTATATATATATATATATATATATATATATATATATATATATATATATATATATATATATATATATATATATATATATATATATATATATATATATATATACACATATATATATATATATTATTATTATTATTATTATTATTATTATTATTATTATTATTATTATTATTATTATTATTATTGTTATTATGAGTGTGACATTTGCCCCAACTTTGTTGTATGAAGCTGCTCATAATTTTGGTATTGTATTTAGACTAAAATATGATATATTTAAAGTTTTTTTGAAGGTTCATCCTCAATTAAATGAGCACTTGCTAATTGAAAATATAAATTATACCCCAAAAATTTTTTTTTTTTTTAATGTTACATTCCTATACCATGGTGGGGCTCAGAAAAATAAAAAAGCTGCTTTCTCTTATTAAATTTCATTTAAAATACAGCCATGTAGAATACAAGTTGATAAGAAATAGTTTCTTAAAAATGAATTTTTTTTTTAAATGAAATTCTTTGCTTTATACGACTAGAAACCAAGATTTCTCTTTTTGTTTTTCTTTTGAGGAAGATAGGGCTTGCCATATCCCCAAAGTCAAGTCCAATTCTCTTGTGACAGAAATGTTTTGAAAGATAACAATGCATTTCCTCGTCTATATTTTCAAAATTATTTAATAAGTGCTTATCAGAGTCTTGTTATCCAGCCTACTGGAAAGCAGCATCAGCATCATTTTTAAAAATTCTGAAGAGCGATCTGACTTGATCTTCTTGTTTTACTGCTGATTTGTTAATGGTAATAACTGATAGGTTTTTACTGATCATTATATAGGTGGAGAAGTTTAGGCTCTCATTCTCAACTAAAACCTTTGATAAAGTTTGGCATGCTGGTCTACTCCATAAGCTCTCTTCTTAGGGTGTACCAGGTAACATCTTTAAGACTATTGAATCCTTTCTTACTAATCATAGTATAAAAATTGTCCTTGATGGACAGCACTCTTCTTCATTTCCTGTAACAGGGGTTTCTTAAGGGGTTCCTCTATCCTTGGTCCTATACTTTTTTTAATTTACAATAACGATTTCTCTAAAATTCTCACATCTAAAGTGGCATGGTTTGCTGATGATACTACTATTTATTCTTAACTTGATAAGAAGCCAACACTCTCTGATTGCTTGGAGGAGGCTTTTGAGCATAAAAAGGATCTTCCTTCTGCCACCAAAAGCATAGGGATCCAGTGGCTGGTGAACTTTTTTATTTTTTTATTTATGTATATATTTTGCTGTTTAAAAAATGCTACAATACCAAAATTTATAAATAAATAATTACATAGCTGGGGAAAAAAGAAGACAAAAATAGTCTTATCATAGTTTACATTGTATTTTTACATTATAAAGCAGTAGTTTTATAAGATAAATATTTTATTATACCGTTAAAAATTAATGGAAATATATTTTTATTTAATTAACAAAAGCCAAAAAACAAAAACAAAAAAATGACACAGTTTAATAAAAGACAATAAAAACCTCAAGGTGTACAAAAAACAAAACAAAATAAAATTATATATAAGAGCTGATTTGAAATAAAGTTATAAAAAGAACTATTCGTTGAAATAATTTTATTGATTGTTAATCAATAATTATTAATAGGAATAAGAGTTATTTTTTACACTGTTTAAGTTAATAATAACAAGAACAGAAAAATGCAAACCAGGTGGCTTGTTCGCATAAGGAAATTATAAAGATAAATAAAAAAATAAAAACCAGAAAATAATAAAAAAGACAAAAATAAAGTTAAAAAAAAAAAAAAATTTTAGAAATAACTTAATTCATTGTCAGTAGCAAGAAGTTTTGTTTAAGTTTTATTTTAAATTTGTCAAAAGGAGTAGTAGTTTTGATGTTATTAAGTTAAGTATTTCATAATTTCGGTCCTCTATTTGCAATTGAGAATTAGGTGACCTCATAATAGGTTTCGGGTTGAATGTAGTTCTGATTTGAAAATCTGCTAGAATAAATATGGTTTGTTTTGTTAAAAAGGATATTAAATATTAAAGGTGTCATTTTATTATCAACTTTGTACATAAAAGTATCAGATAAATGTTTAGTTGGTAAACATAAAGTATATTTAGTTTATTAAATAAACCTTTTGAGGGCGCTAAACTGTTTATTTTTGAAATAATTTGTATAGCATGTTTTTGTCTACTTAGTAGTTTTTTTATCTTGTTTGCGTTGGTGCTGCACCAAGCAATGTTCCCATAATTAAGCTAGCTGTGAATAAAAGAAAAGTATATGTTTTTTAAACAGATTAGAATAGAATTATTAATACAAAGATAGGGAAGTTTTGATGGAATAATTTTTTTTCGTGGAGTCTATGAAAAAGAGTGTATTTGGTTTTAATTATATTTATGGATAGTTTATTCGACGTTAAGTTTGTGAGTTCCTTATTGACTGTTTCAAATAAGAAGTCGATGTTACTATTAGAGTAAAACAAGTTTGTGTCATCGGCGAATAAAATTGAAGTTAAAATATTAGAAAACCTATGTAAGTCGTTTATATAAACAAGAAAGAGTAGTGGTCCAAGTATCGATCGTTGAGGATCAAAATATACGACAGTCAACACATGTGACTGTCGTATATTTTGATTTTCCTTTGTTATACGATATATATTGTTTTCTATTTAAGTAACTTTTAAACCAATCAATGTTTGAGTTTTTTATCCCATAATGTTTTAGTTTAGTTAGAAGAATGTTATGATTAACTGTGTCAAACGCTTTGCTGAGATCTATAAAAACTCCTACTGTATATTTTTTTTCATCAAAGGCTTTAAGTATGTCATGAACAAGTTGAGTAATGGCATGGTCAGGGGAATGTCTTGACTTAAATCCGAATTGTTTGTTGTAAAGAATGTTATTACTATTTAGAAAGGAATAAAGTCTATTGTACATAATCTTTCTAGTATTTTTGAGAATTTTGAGAAACAAGGAAGAATTGAGATCAGCATATAGTTTACAACATTTGAAACGTCACCAGATATGAAAATTGGTGCAACTTTTGCAATTTTAAGTTTTTTAGGACAAACGCCATGTTTTAAAGATAGATTAAAAATGTGCAATAGTGGAATAATTATATATTTTATTGATTTTATAATGATGTGACAACTGATATCATCATATCCTAAACTTATTTTAGGTTTTAACAAAAACATTGCATCCAACAGTTCACTTTCCATAAGTTTATTATTGTCCATTACATTGGTACTATTAGAATTCAAAAAAGATTGGAATTTTACTTTTGTGTTTTCTATTTTTAGCTAAGTTAGAACCTACATTAACAAAGTACTGATATATTGTTCTGCATTTAAAGATTTATCTGTAATAAGTTCATTATTTGATTTAAGATTGATTGGAAGGCTATTATGATCAAGATTTTTTTTTCCAATTACTTCTTTAATTATGTTCCAGTTTTTTTGCGTTTCATTTTTGTATTTACTTAACTGTTCAAAATAATAATATTTTTTAGAACGACTTAAAATTGATTCAAAAAGACGCTTATAGTTTTTATACTCGGTTTCATTTTCAAGTGTTCTTTTTTTGATAAATTTATTATATAAGTGTTGTTTTTTTTTGGATGACAATAGAATACCCTTTGTTATCCAAGGATTTAATAGTGTTTTTGTTTTGACAAGTTTCGAAGTCTCTGGAAAAACTTTGTAATAAACTTTTTGAAACTTGTTAAGGAACATATTATATGCTTTGTTAATGTTTGTAATTTTTAAAAGATGATTCCAATTTATAAAAGATAATTGGTTATGAAAATAGTTTATATTAGTTTCATTTATTACTCTTGTTGTTCTTTTCATTTCTTGGGCACTAATATTATCGCGCTTTTGTGACATTTTAAATATTGGAAAGTGGTTAGAAATGTCAGATTTAAATATTCCTGTTTTAATTTTGGTATTTATGAATTCATTAGTAATTATTTGATCAATTGCAGTAATACTTTCTTTGGTAATTTAAATGGGTTTGTTAATTAGTGGAATGTAACCATTCTGGAAAATACAGTTGAAAAAGTTTTTTATTTTTTTATTTGTGTCATACTCAAGAAAGTTGAGATTAAAATTGCCCATGAGTTACACACTTTTATTTGATCTTGATTCAGTTTTAAATGTCTTCTCTACGTAATCTTCAAATAATTTTATTGCTCTAGAAGGTGGCCTGTATATAAATAATATTTTTATACAATAATATTTGTAAGGCTTTGTTTGCGATTTCAATGCACAACAACTCATAATTGCTTGTGGTTGAGCATAATTCTTTTTTACATTCATATGACAATAAGTTATTTATAAAACTACATAATCCCCCACCTGTCTTCTCAGAGTTCCTAAACTGATGAATTGCTTTAGAAGTTTGATTAAGCGCTGGTTTGCTTTCTCCTAAAATCTTTCACAATGAGTTTATCGTAAATAATATCAGAATACTTACCATTCTTTCTGTGCTCTTTCATCTTGTTTAGTAAATTTTTTCTTACTTCATGTGTTTCTCTAGAAAAATCTTCATTTATATAGATTCCCGATCCTTTGAGTTTATTTGCTGCCTGTAACACCTTTACTTTGTCCTTATAGTGAAGTAATTTGACAACTATGGTTCTGGTCTTGTTTGCTTCATATTTTTCCGTTCTGTGTGCTCTTTCTATGTTAATATTGCCAAGACGCAGATTACTTTTAAACAAATTTTGAACTTTTCTTTCAGTATCATCCCAATTTTCAAGTTTGTTTTCGATAACTCAATCCGAATGTTGTTTCTTCTTAGTCTGTCCTCCAACTGTCTTAATTTTTTTTTACCTCCATCACTGATAACGTTATTATTTTTACTTTTTATCATTTTTTCCAGTTCACTTACTTTTTTTTCTTGAATTTCCTGCGTGATATTTAAACTTTCTTCAATATCTTTATTAATACGTTCTAAATTTTTTATTCTCTCATTAATTTTTTTCAACTCAACTTTTAATTTTATGTTCTACTTTTCTAGTATTTTGCATCTTTCTTTAGATTTACTTGCTTCTTTTAGTACCTCGTCAATTCTATCATTTGTAATTTTAGATTTCCGCTTATGAGGTTAAAGATATCTTTCTGTTGTTTGGCAAACATTTCTTGAAATATATAGCGAACTATGTTTAATGATATAATCAATTCACTTGTTTTGTTATTTGCATTGTTTTTGTTTTTAAAATCATGGCTATTTTTCTTTTCCATTGTACCAATAAAATATAATAACTAATTAATAAGATATTTTTTAGATAAATTTAATATATATTTGTTTTTACTCTCCTCAAAAAAAAACGAAAAGAATTTATTCATAAAACATAAAAGTCTGCTCACAACAAAAGTCAGATGTAATCTTTAACTCTAAGAAAACTGTAAACTTTAACTCTAAGAAAACTGTAAACTTTAACTCTAAGAAAACTGTAAACTTTAACTCTAAGAAAACTGTAAACTTTAACTCTAAGAAAACTGTAAACTTTAACTCTAAGAAAACTGTAAACTTTAACTCTAAGAAAACTGTAAACTTTAACTCTAAGAAAACTGTAATCATCAACTCTAAGAAAACTGTAAACTTTAACTCTAAGAAAACTGTAAACTTTAACTCTAAGAAAACTGTAAACTTTAACTCTAAGAAAACTGTAAACTTTAACTCTAAGAAAACTGTAAACTTTAACTCTAAGAAAACTGTAAACTTTAACTCTAAGAAAACTGTAAACTTTAACTCTAAGAAAACTGTAAACTTTAACTCTAAGAAAACTCTTTTTGGCTCTAGTTGTTATCATGACAGATCTTCCTATATTTATGAATGGTAATATACTTGATGAATCATCTACTTTTCATCTTCTAGGATTAACTTTTACTTCCAATCTCTCTTGGAAACTTTATATCAAATCCATTGCAAAATTAGCATCTGCTAAGGTTGCATCTCTTTATTGTGCTTGCCACTTTCTTACTCAAGATTCTATTCTCTATTTCAAATCCATCCTTGTATGTTGCCATATCTGGCGCAGATTTTCCAATGATGCTTTTATTTACTCTTGTTTTTATTCTTTATTCTTGTCTTCTTCTTTTTCTTTCCGCATTTCCCGTTTAGGGGTCGCCACAGCGGATCAGTGAGTGGAGGACACTCACGACTAGCCTTGTCGTGAGAGTCCTCCACTGACACACCAGCCACTCTCATATCCTCCACCACTGCATCCATAAACCTCCTTTTAGGTCTACCTCTCCTCCTCTTACCTAGAAGTTCCATCTCCAAAACCTTCCTGGCATTATAGCTCTCCTGTCTCCTTTTTACATGTTCAAACCATCCAATCTCAATTCTCTAACTTTATTTCTAAAACATGCTTCATGCGATGATCCTCTAATAAACTCATTTCTGATCCTATCCTTCTTCGTCACTCCAAATGAGAATCTTAGCATCTTCATCTCAGACACCTCCATCTCCCTCACTTGTCTCTTTGTCAGTGCCACTTTCTCCAGTCCATACAACATAGCAGGTCTCACTACTGTCCTATTAATCTTACCCTTCATTCTAGCCGACACCCTTCTATTACAGATCACATCAGACCCTTTGTGCCATCCACACCACCCTGCCTGTACTCTCTTCTTTACCTCTTTTTTACTTCCTCCATTAGTTTGTACCCTCGACCCTAAGTAGGTAAATCATCGACCTTCACCAAATCAACTCCTTGAAACTGGACCTGTCCACTGTCTGCCCTCTCATTCACACACATGTACTCTGTTTTACTCCTGCTTACTTTCATCCCCCTGCTTTCCAAAGCATACCTCCATCTTTCAAAGTTTACCTCCACTTGCCCCCTACTTTCACTACAGATCACAATGTCATCAGCAAACATCATAGTCCAAGAGGACTCCTGTCTAACTTCGTCCGTCAGTCTGTCCATGACAAATGCGAACAGGAAGGGACTCAGGGCTGATCCCTGATGTAGTCCTACCTCCACTTTAAACCTGTCTGTCATTCCTACTGCACATCTCACTGCTGTTACACTGTTCTCATACATATCTTGCACCACCCTCACATACTTTTCCGCTACTCCTGACCTCTTCATGCAATACCACAGCTCCTGTCTCGGAACTCTATCATAAGCTTTCTCGAAGTCCACAATTACACAATGTAACTCCTTCTGTCCTTCCCTATACTTCTCCATTAACACTCTTAGAGCAAACATAGCATCTGTGGTGCACTTAGCTGGCATGAAACCATACTGCTGCTCACAGATCTCTACTTTTCCTCTAAGCTGAGCTTCCACTACTCTTCCCAGATTTTCAGGCTGTGACTGATCAACTTTATTCCCCTGTAATTACTACAGCTCTGAACATCGCCCTTATTCTTGAAAATTGCCACCATTATGCTATGTCTCCACTCCTCAGGCATCTTCTGACCTTCTAAGATTCTGTTAAATAACCCTGTCAAAAACTCCACTGCTATCTCTCCCAAACATTTCCATGCTTCCACTGGAATATTATCCTTTTTCCACTGGAATATTATCCTTATATTCTTTATTCTTGTAATCTCCGAAAATATTTCAAATTTAGCTTAGCAAATTTTCTCTTGCTGGCCTGTTTCTTCTATTTGCATCATATAAAGGTAATTTTTGTACATTCAATACTTCTCTTGTTAATCTGATAACACTTGAAGGAAGTTTTTCTTGAACTTAGCAAAGTGAAAAAGATACAGTAATTAAATGTTAATTGTTGTAATTAAAACTGTAATTAGTAGGTTTACTTCATCTCAATTGTAAAAAGTAGCTCTTATTATTTTTTATATATTGATAGTAGGTAAAACAAAAGGTATAGCCAATTGAACTCAACTTTGGAAGATCAAAATATTTGGATCTGATGTCTCCACTTTCAAATCTTCCCAGCAATGACTCAAAAATCTTTATATGACAAACAAACCAAAAAAAAACATGATCCAATTTCTTCTGTATAGACACACATGCAACGATTCTCTTTCCTGAAAATATATATCATTACAGTGTATTTGTATGATCTTCATTCAGATATTTTATATTGAATTAATTAAGGTATTTGATGAAGTTTTATCAAAAACCATGCCAATAACATTTTCTTCACACCTCCATTCTCTAAAACGTTTTTTAGTTGCTTTCGATATCTAGGAGAACTTTAATTTATTTAGTTTATTTTTTATGTGCGAGAATGCCAAGGAGCTTTGTTCTATTAGCTCAAAACACAAGAGTTGGCAAGAGTGTCTATAAGTTTTCTATCTGAATGTATCAGCATTTTTGAGAATGGCGCCTAATTTTCTTTGATCTTCAAATTTATTTTGGGTGTATTGGATTTTTTTAAATTACAGTAAGTTTAGGCTGGCAAAATAAGAAAATCAGGTAATATTTGTGCAGTAATCATTTTGAAAATACAATGTATTTTTCTACAAATGGTGAAAAACAACTGCTCTTCTGTTACAATACTAACTACAATACTGTTCACTACTATTATCTACTATTTTTAACATCAACATCCTCTGCCACTCCTTGGTTGCAAAAGGAAACCACCATTTGGATGTCATCCAGTTCCAGTGAAAAAACAAGTTATTTGTTTACCTGTTAATTCAGATAGTATTTAAAGGTTACTATTAACATTGCGAGTCAAAAATTCTAGATAACGTAAACAAGTTGGACATTTCAAATCCCAACAAAAAACCCTCAAAAAATGCGACAGGTTTATAAAATGTTTTAAAATTATCCAGGAAATACTTTTCACCTATACAAGTTTGTTTTTTTTAAAAGTAATAGTAAATGAGTCAATAAAGGAAAACGCTGGGCAATTAAAGAAAAAATTTTGGCTTTGCCAATTCTGTTTCATATTCTTCTAACTTTTAATGTCTTAAGAACAATATTCTATCTACCAAGTCAAATCTGTTTAATACTATTTTTGTCCAGTGTATTTTCAGATCTTCAAGAAGGGTTTTGCACTTGATTATTTCCTTATTAAAGTTATGTGCTGATGCAATGAATCCACATGATCATAATGTCAGCCTTGTTATGGATGAGATGTCATTAAAGCAGCATTTAGAGTTTATGGTATGAAAAATGGAAAACTTTTAAATCAGGGTCTTGTAAGTATGGGGCAAACAAATGGAAACAACCAAATTTTTATAATAACTCAACAGTATCAACAGCTGACTTGGCTTCTTTACTACGTGAAACCATTCCCAAGGCTCAAAAAGCTTGTTTACAAATTAGATGCAGTTTGTGATCAAGGATCTACTAATTCAGCTGCCTTGGGTTTGCTTGGGTTTTCCTAAAATTTACCATACTTTCTCAATCCTTCCTTATAAAAGTATCCTCGTTATTTTTGGTCCTCTACATTCAGTAAAAAGCATTAGAAACAATTTACAGAGACATAACAATGACATTAATGGAGAAATTGTTTCCTGGCAACACATCTAGTCTCTGTACAATTTAAACAAAATAAACTCTCTGCATTTAGTGCCAAAACTAATAAATAGACACCTTTACCCTTTTATCTATTAAGATTGAACTTTCCTTTCAAGTTTTTAGTTATCAGGTTGCTTCTGCATTATATTGCTTTTCTAAAACAAATTTACTTTCTTTGAGTGGATACTTTATTTGATATATTGAAATCATATAAATTATATTAAACTGGCTTGTTGTGCTCTAACTTTAAAAGGAGCCAGTATTTCTCAGTTAGTAGAGTTAAAGTATTGGATTGAAAAATTAAAATTTTGTAATGTTAGAAGTCAAGAAAGTATATCATGTCATTGGGGTTTAAGTTTCAAAATTAATAGTGTTGTAACCTTAAGTAGAGACTCATTTCTTAAGATTTTTAGTTAGTTTGTACTTCTTGTTTTAATCAGGACTCCATCAAGAAGCACAGGTGGTTGGAATGACCATCGTAATGTTAGACAATTTTGAGCCTATAGAAATGCTTTACTACTTTTATCTGCAAAAAAAAATCCAATAGTCAACACTGTTGCAATCACTGTCCATCAACACTGTTGCAATCAAACAACCACTGATTGTGGAATTTATGAAATAGAAAATAACATACCAAAAGGAATATCTTAATTTTGTCCAGGATTATTTAAAATGTTTACTGGAAAAATTTTAATGCAATCAAAGGATCAAGTCCTTTTAAAATATGTTCTTTTCCCATTAATATCATTTTTTCATAATTGATATATTATGACACTATTTTTTCAATATTTTTCTTTGTAATAAGATATACTTTACTTATATGTTCTAAAAAAACTACTTTAACTTTATGTTCTACAAAATATGTTTTTTTCCCTATTATTTCATTTTTATTGAAACATTTTAATGGCAATCTTAAAAAAAATTCATGTTAAAAAATTGTTACAATATATAATATATAGGATATAATAGGAGTTTATATTATAATAGGAGTTTTGTGAGGTGGATAGGCTTTGTTTTCAATCATTTTCATTGGTATTTTCACAGTTTTTTTTTTTTTTTTGAGCACTTTATTTTTTGTTTACTTTTTTGTTAGTTAATCCATTTAGCTCCATAATTTTTCAATTAAGTTTAAGTTAGGTAATTGTGTTGACCAAGGTATGAGACAAATAACGCTTTCAAAACAATAATTGGTGGTTGAATATGCTATATTACATGGAGAATTGTCTTGTTGAAATGAGCGGTTTTGATCAGCCTCAAATAAATTGCGACTGGGGATAAAAAGGTTTTTTTTAAATGTCATGATACCCATACTGGTTCAATCTTCTCATGGATTTTATGACAACCAATGTATTCCCATATGCTGAAAGGGCTAATGTCTTTTTATTTGCAACTTTGTACGTGTTATATTAAATATTTCTTCTATTTTTGGAACGAAGCTCATGTATTTTCTGTAACAATTTGAAATTTAGACATAGCTAAAAAAGTTTTACATACAGAATGCAACAAATTTAATTTTCTTTTGTGTAATAAGTTATTTATTACCTTACAATTCACTTTTTTGTCTACAAGCGAACTGGTTTTTGTGATAAAACTGATATTTCTGCTTTAATTTCTTCACTCTCTCCCTCCTTTATGGTATCTTTACTAGTTTTTCTTTCTAAATTGTTAAGTTATTCCAATAGCTTTATATTATTATATGCAGGTGCTGTTTTAAGGATAGACCATTTCAATATAAAACTGCTAATATTTTTATCTTTCAATTCCTATATGTATTTTCTCAGAATAATGTCTTTTGAATGCTTTTTATTTTTAAAGGACTGCTTATAGTTGGCAAAACTTTTTTTCCATTCACCCTCTGTTAAGCCAATATATTGCTTATCAGGTAAGTTCTTAAAAAAAATAACACGTTTATATACCACATGTTTTGATAAATATTTTACACTCATTAGGCAATCGTTATTTTGTTTACAATTACAATATTCTGTTGTTATTTCATTTAGGATGTCTTTTTTGTTTAGCAAGTTATTGTGACTTTTTATAATTCTTTCCATATTTCATTGTGCAGCTGCAGCTAACTTTAATAGTACTTCGATTAAAAATCTTATGTAATTTATTAGAGGGTGTGAAGGTATAGTTATTAGTTTTATTAGTAGTTTGATTAATTTGATCATTTATTTCTGATGAGCCTTTATTGATGAATTACAGTGTTAAATGAAAAAGGTTTGATAAATAATTTTTTACTAGTTTATTTATTATTGCTATGTTCTTTTTAAAAACATTGAGTACAATGATGTATAAATATAACTAGATGCATGACTTGAGTTTTTTTTTTTTTTTTTATTCACCTCCGAGAAGGCCACTACAGATAAGGAGGTTACTTAATAGTGGTTGTAACCCTCTCTCAATTCTATAACTCCGAAACACGAATCTTGACGAACAAGGCCGCTGTGCGGAGAAACAAGTTGAACGAGCACTTTACCACTACACCACTACCGCACCACAGTTAAAAAGTGAAGCCAGCCTCTGCCACCTTGCGGTACAGCAAAAATCTTAAATTCTGAAAGCGTTATATAGGGATATATGACTAATTTAAACTAACTTAAATTTAGTTTTAAAAGAGTTTTTAAAAATTTAAAAGAGGTTTTAACTTAAGAGCAACTACTTCTTTTTAAAAAATTGCAGAGTTATGGTTATTTCGTGCTGTGCATATGGATGTACAAATTGCCAAAAATAAAAACAGGCGTGTCGTTTCATAGGTAAGATGTAATACTTATAATGAGTATAATTGTTTTATCATACCTGTGAAACGACATGCCTTGTTTTTGTATAAGTATTAGTACTTTTTATTACTAATACTGTCTACTAATAACTGTTATTAGTACTAATACTAACTGTCGTTAGTATTAGTATAATACTAATACTAACAATACTAATATATTTATATTTAAAGTGAAATACTATTATCAATTGTATAAGTTTTTACAAGGCATATTAATAATTGTATATTATCAATTGTAAATTATTTGTTTTATTTTACTTTGTGAATTGTGCATTACTATTAGGAAGTCATTATTTGTACATGCATACAAATACTTTTTACATTATAAAAATCTAATTTGTATGCAAAAAAAACATTAAAATACTTTTACTTTTTTAACGATATAAAATTCGCATACTTCTGTGGATGTGAAAAATGTCATTTTTCACATCCACAGAAGAAAATTTGAACCCCAACAAGGTTAAAGGTTCAAATTTTCATTTAGCAAGTTTTCTGTTTAATTTTAATATCTAAGTAAATTTATTTAGTTTTAATTTGTAAGTAGTTTAATGTTTTTTAGCTATAATTGTTGTTTATATATAGTTATGTTTATTTAGTGTTAGTATTAGTATTATTAATTGCTGTTTATTTAATATTAGTATTAGTAATATATATATGTATATTTGTATATATATATATATTTGTATATATATATATATATATATATATATATATATATATATATATATATATATATATATATATATAGTATATATATATATATATATATATATATATATATATATATATATATTTAATATATATATATATATAATATATATATATTATTATATATATATTATTATATTTGTATATAATATATATATATATATATATATTCATATATATTTGTATATAAATGCATATATTATATATATATACGTATATATATATATATATATATATATATATATATATATATATATATATATATATATATATATATATATATATATATATATATATATATATATATATATATATGTTATGTTACATATAACAAATACTTTAAAAGTACATAAAATAAATATTTGATATTATCTTACTGTTTTATTTTCTAGGTTGCTGTGCAAACACTTTTATTTCTTGTTTTATACTTATGCTCAGTAGCATATTTTATTTTAATGACAGATCAGGTAAGTTTATTCTGCTTTATTTTTTTAATATGTAAATCTTAGGTTTAACTTAAGAACTCGCATGGCTTCCTTTCAACCTTTGTCAGTGTGTTTAAAAAATGACTATATATTAAAACTGGAATAAAGAATTTATTTCATCTATTGTATATTATATTATTTATTATATCATGACGTTAGAATAATAGAGTTCTATCTCCCCTTTGTAACGTTGAGAGAATTTAACAAAACTTGTTATACTCTCTTAAATTTTTAAAATTAAAAGTAAAAATTTGTTAAATTTGTTAAATTAAAAAGTCAAAACATCAAGTTTTTTAAATTGATTGCTTAGAACACACATTATTTATTATTTATTAAGTATTGGAAATAGGAAAAGACAAAATAACATATCGGTAGATGAGACTTATAAGGTTCTATCTCCCAGTTTTCATGGTAAAAAAATTTAATTTTCTGTTTTTATTTATAATATTAGTTTTGTGTTCAAAATTATATAATTTTAGTATATTAATCATATTATTATTTATATAAAATTTGAAAACATACTTTTTTTGTTTTTTCATTGTTAACTTCAACCTTACTTAATAAAATTGGAATTTACAATTAATTTGTAAACAAACAATTTAAAAAATTATAAAATTAATCATGTAAAATTAATTATAAAACATAAATAACATAAAAAACATATATTTTATCAGTATAAACAACAACAGCTGTAAAATAATTAAATATTGAAAGTTAAATTCTTTCAATAATAAAATATGGAGATGGAACCCTATTATTCTAATGTCACAATATATGATTAGTGATTAGTTATTTCTCGAACTTAATATTTTTTATAAAAGATTTTTTTCGTCCATGATTTTGAACTGAACCTACATTAGAATATTGAAGGAAAACTTTAATATAAAATTTCTCAAATTATTGTGGCAAAAGCAAGAGGTGCAAAAATATGAAAATGAGTATATGAACTCTTTTTTGATGCAGATTTCTAAAAATGCCCTTATTAAGAAAAAAGCTAATTAAAATATAACTACCTAGATATAGCAATTATTATGTTAAATCTTTTTTTTTTTCCAATTTTTTTTTTCAACAATCTTCACTTCCAACAAAGCTACAAGCAACCACTATTAGATTTGGAAATTACTAGAAGAGAAAAGATAAAATTTATAGAGCAAGATAATGAATAAAAGACTTAAAAGGCTGCAACTATATAATATGAATTAGGAAAACAAGATAAAGGAAGCGAATTCCAAAGGACTGATGTTCTAGGGTAAAAACTAGGCAAATAAGAATTTTTGAAGCGTTTAGGAACAGTCACTGTAAAAGGATGAGATTTATTTGAATGATGAGTAACAAAACAATGAATTTTAGTAAATGACACAAGAGACACTCTCTTATAAAGTAAACTCTCTTATTCTATAATAAACAAGACACACTAGCTTTTTAGAGCAGTGTTTATTATAGTAGTAATGGAAAAGAAAAAGAGAAGCAACATTATAACAATGTGATAGTAGTTGGGGGTTGGCTGCAATAGCAGGTCCAACTTTGTTTACAATGCGTTTTTGCACTTTGTCTAAAAGAGAAAGGGCATCATTGGAAGATCTGTCCCAGATATGGTAATGGTAATTCATGCAAGGACGGATTTGAGATTTATAGAGATAAAGAATAGAATCCGGAGTAAGAAAGTGAAAGCACAATAAAAAGATGCAACCTTAGCAGATGCTAATTTTGAAATTGATTTGATATATGGTTTCCCCGAAAGATAGGAAGTAAGAGTTAATCCTATAAGATGAAGGGTAAATGACTTATTGAGTACATTACCATTCATAAATACAGAAAGATTACTGCAATAATGGTTAGCTTAAGTTCACCAGTTACTGACAGCCCTACTGCTGCAGCAGAAGTGAGATCTTTTCTACTTTAGATGTGAAAATTTCTGGGAGATCATTAATGTAAATTAAAAAAAGTATAGGGCCAAGGATAAAACCTTGAGGAACCCCAGAAGTTACAGGATATGAAGAAGAGTGCGGTCTATGGAGGACAACTTTTATACTGCAATATATTTTTGTATTTTTTTTTTTGTATATTAAATAAATGATATATAATATCATTTATCTAAATACAAAAAAAAAATTATTCTTTAATTGTATTTTTCAAATACAATTAAAAAAATAATTTTTGATACAAAAAGTTAGTAAAAAATAAACAGGGTGTTGGTTGATAAATGTATGAGAATTCTTAAGGTATTAAAGGTACAAATTGTTTTTGCCATAATTCTTCACAATATTGTTGCTACTTTCCTTGTGCTTGTATGTTGTTGTTTAGTTGTGCACCAACCCTGTTTTCCCCATAATCTGTAAACTTATGACGCTATGAGTACCAGTTAGATTTGTTACACCATTGTGCACACCTTGTTTTTTAAATTGCAACTGTTAGCTGATTCCTTGTAAAGTGACTTTCTGCTCTCAAAAAAGTAGTTTTTCACTATATGATACTAAAAGCTCAATAAAAGTTGGGACATGTGCTATAAAACTTAGTGCTCAGGGTTCTGTAGCTTGTAATTGCTTTTATTTTATCTTGATATAATTCAAAAATTTAATACAAGTATGTGGTTACCAAATCAGTCATCACACTGTGCAAACATGTGTTCTTAGTTTTTCTGCAAACAGTTTTTGAAAGGGAAAAATGTTTTTAGTTTATGAAAGGAAAAATACACTTTACCTATATTAAATGCATTTTATAGAAAATTTAGCATTTTGATGACTTTATAATTTAGGTTTATATTTAAATGTTAAAATTGAAAAATTTAAACATCAGATTAGTTTTACACAAAAAAAGAAAAATTTGCAATAACTTATTTTGTTTTTATTTTTCTCTTTTAATATTTGCAATACATGTTTTATATATGCAATATATGAGTTGTGTATGCAATAAAATATCTTTATATTTTTATCAAAATTTTGTGGCTGGTAAAAAATTATCTATTCAAAAATGCTTCTTTTTATGGAAGTTTAAAAAACTAATTGGTAAAGATCTTGTGTCAACCGCTAACAGTTTTCAAAAGCAGTATCAGAACAAGATCAGACAAGATCTTGTCTGATTTCGTTTTTTAATACTTCTTAAAAATAAAAGCAGCAACACATGAGAGAAAAAGTGTAGAATAAAGAATTGAAGCTAAAGAATTAAAAGAATAAAAACTTCTATATCATAATCCCACTGACCATATGTACCATCCATATGAGGTGCATTTTTAAGCAGAACAACAAAAAACAAAAAATCAAACAGAAAAATCACAAAAAATTTTAAAGTAAAATTACTCTTTAAGACAGAGACCTAAACTAAAGTAACTGACTGAAGTAGAATGAAGGGAAACTGAGGAAAGACCAGGATCAGAGACAATAGAAGAGAAACTGAGAACAGGCCAGGATCAGAGATCAAAGAAGAGAAACTGTGAATAACAAATGCTTTAGTGTAAAAAAAAAAATTAGATAAATAAATACTAAGTTTTAATTGTTAGGTTATTATATTTTGGCATACAGTCACATACAATGGCTCAAGGAAGAATTTAATAAATAATGATAAAGGAGAGTTAGTTTTCAAACAAGGTAAATTTAGACAGTTGTCAAACACCAACTATGTTAAAACTAACAAATATTAAATAATAATTAAAGCTCTAACTACATTAAATTAATGAAAAAGATAAAATAGACAAAGCACAAAAACAATATAAAGAAGAAAATTCAAAGTTTCTCTATTAAATACATATAAAGAAGAAAATTCAAAGTTTCTCTATTAAATACATATAAAGAAGAAAATTCAAAGTTTCTCTATTAAATACATATAAAGAAGAAAATTCAAAGTTTCTCTATTAAATACTACAAAAAGATAAAACAAGTATTGGTTACCACACCAAAACCATATATGTAAAAAATTAGTTGCAACAGTTTTTAATTTCTTTAGTTTAAAACTCATTCATGTTTATTAGAAAACCTTTGTGTCAAATTTTGTCACTTTGGTTTTTTGTGTTTTCAATAAACTTTTTTACAGCAAAATAAATTTATCTACCAGGAGCAGAGTAAGGTTTAAGCCTACATTATTGCATCACTGTAAATGTTCTGCAAAGTATCTCTACTACTTATTACTTATAAATTATTAATTTTTTTAATATTTATTTTAAACCATAAATTACAAATTATTAATACATTATTGATATCTGTGTTGTTTTGTTATTTTTTATAATTCTTTAGATTGAACCACTAATTCAATTGATAATTGGAAATAAAAGTTTATGGACTAAAAAACTTGTTTTGTTATCTATCTGTGCAGCTGTTGTATTTCCTATTTCACTGTTTAAAAATCTATCTGCATTAAAATATACTTCTATGCTGAGGTATTATTAAAAATAAATTTTATTTGTATATGGGATTACAATATATATATATATATATATATATATACAGTACTGGTCATAAGTTTAAAGCCACCTGTTTTTTTCATCATTTTGCGGCATAAGTATGGTGAGGTTAACACTATAAGCATAACAATGCATATAGTAATTTGACAAGGTACGAATCTATTGATATTCATGAATAATTGTGTATTAAACCAAATATAAATATTGATTTTCATGAGTTCTTTAATATTATAGCCAATTTTTGAGCATTTTAACATATTTTGGTAACTTTATGATGTAACTTTATGATGATATCAATGTTTTGGTTAATTCGGTTGTTATTTATGCTACTTTTTGGAATGTGTACACTAGTTAGATAATGTATTTAATGTTATTTTCGTTTTTATTTTAGAATTTAAGTGAAAATATTTTCTGAAATGGGCAAAACCCTTGATTCAACTGTTCGGGCCCAGGTGGTGGCTTTGAAGGAAATTAGTGGCTTAAACCTAAATGATATAGCCAAAAAATTGAAAAAAAGTCGCCATGCTGTACAAAGTACATATAAAAAACATTTGGAATCAAATACATTCACGGACAAACCCAGATGTGGCCGTCCTAGAATGGCCACTTTACGTCAAGATAGAACCTTAAAACACCTGGCCCTAACAAATCGTCGCCTTTCTTCCAAAATTTTGTCTCGACAGTGGCATGATGTTGGTGGACCTTTAATATCTCCAAAATCTGTTTGTCGTCGTTTGAATAAACAAGGTTTGAATGGTCGTGTTGCGAATAAAAAGCCTTCTATCTCCAAAATTAATCAGCAGAAGCGTCTCATATTTGCACACAAATTTTTGCATTTTAGTGTTACTGATTGGCAAACGGTGTTGTGGTCTGATGAGTCCAAATTTAATTTAGCTGGTAATGATTCTTGACGTATTTTGGTTTGGCGTTGTCAAAATGAATCATATAAACCGGAATGTTTGCAGGGAAATTGTAAAGCATGGTGGTGGTAGCATCATGGTGTGGGGTTGTATGTCATCTTTTGGGCCGGGCCAGTTGCATCAGGTGGAAGGAATCATGAATGGTGCCATGTATAGAGATATTTTGCGAAATCATTTGCTACCTTCAGCAACAGCATTGTTTCCTGCAACTTTTCCATGGCTCTTTCAGCAAGACAATGATCCTAAGCACACGTCCGAAGTGGCTAAAGATTTTCTAGCTGCTAATGGTGTTCAAGTCTTGCACTGGCCACCCCAGTCACTTGATTTGAACCCCATAGAAAATTTGTGGGATGAAATTGATCGCCACTGTGCAGGCAAACGTGCTAGTAATAAACATGAACTTTGGGACTTTATTTCTGCCGCTTGGACTAGTATTACTGCTGTTAATTGCAAGAAGCTTGTTGACACTATGCCAGCCCGGTTGGCTGAAGTAATTAAAAAATAAAGGTGGAACTACTCATTATTACTATTTTAATACTCATTTTGGTACTAAAATGTTATAACAATATATTTTGCATGTTATATTTTCAGTAATATATTAGTTTGCTGCACTGGGGTTATGGCTTTATAATCTGCAAAAAACTAAAAAAAATGGGGTGGCTCTAAACTTATGACCATTACTGTATATATATATATATATATATATATATATATATATATATATATATATGTATATATATATATATGTATATATATATATATGTGTGTGTGTGTGTGTGTGTGTGTATATTGATATATATATATATATATTGATATATATATATATATATATATATATATATATGATATATATATATATTGATATATATATATATATATATAAATATATATATATTGATATATATATATATATATATTAATATATATATATCAATATATATATATATCAATATATATATATCAATATATATATATATATATATATATATATATCAATATATATATATATACATATATATATCAATATATATATATATATATCAATATATATATATATATATATATCAATATATATATATATATATATATATATCAGTATATATATATATATATATATCAATATATATATATATATATATATCAATATATATATATATATATATATATATATATATATGTAGTATATATATATATATATCAATAATATATATATATATATATATATATATATATATATATATATATATATCAATATATATATATATCAATATATATATATATATAAATTTGTAGAAAATCACTTAAAAAAAATTTTTTTCATTTAACACTGTGTTTTATCAATAAAGACTCATCAGAAATAAATTAATAAAACTTTAATTTATACAAAAATTAAATTACAGGAAGTCGCAAATGTATTTTTGGCATAACTAGGGTCTTTTTTAGCTTTGTAAGTAAATGTAGTTTTTATGAGAGAGTTGAAATTTTATTATAGCCTTAAATTTTGAAAAATGAGGAATGTCGCACAACTGCCATCTATGTTAGAGACTTTTGTTATGTAATTAATAAGCTGTGCATCATACACGATAAAGAGATAAGGAGATGAGCAAAAAGTATATTTCTTTTGCTCTACAATTTTTAATTGAATTATTTTTCTGCTATTTCAGTGAAGTTTCAAGTTCAGTGAAGTTTCAAGTTCAGTGAAGATTATTAAGATTGACCTTTTTATTTGACTTTTTTTTGCAAATACGACTAATTTTACTTGCTTGGTGTAGTTTCAAGGCATTGATAAAGACAATCATGTAAGATGATTTCATTCTGACTGCTAATGTTAGATGATTTATGGTAAATTTATCCACAATACATCCACAATATTCAAATTGGGTTACTGGCCAAATCAGGATGACAATTGTTAGGTGCCAAGAATAGATGTCATTTTTCTTGTTAAAAAACCCATCAAAATTTTCTGGATGTCCATACCGTATCTCAAAAGTAGATGAAGCTCTAAATGATGCAATAATAATTAATAAAATTATAAATAATAAATTATAATTAATAATTAATACCTTTTATTTTGTCATTAATAGTTAGTTCCTAATATTTCACTTTAATTATTAAAAAAATAATTATTGTTAAAATGGTAAAAAAAAATTTTATGTTTCCTTATTCTTTTTATTTTTCATTTAGAGATCCTTTTTTTAAGTAAAACAAATTTTTCTCTGATAGTTTCTTATTTTTCTAACATAATACTTGAGAATGCAATATAAAATTTGCACAATATTTTGAAACATAACTTAATTGTTAGACATGTTGGTTAAATTATCATAATTAATTAAGAAAGAAATTATATTTTCAATGTATTGTAATCTGAATTATTTTTCCTTGTATACTTTCAAAAGTATACAAGGTAGAAGTTTGCAGAGCCATATAATTTTTATGCTTTAAGAGACCTAAACTATTTTGTATAAACCTTTTCTAAAACCTCTTATTTCACAATACATAACCCATGAAAACAAATCAAAAAATTTGACTGGCGATATTTTGAAATAATATTATCAAGTATTTTAGGTTGTTTTCAAGTACTTTATTAAGGTTATTTTATCTTTATCTTTGGATTCAGAATCTTTAAAAATGGTCAGGTACCAAGTTTTATTCATATTTTTTCATAAAACTTAAATCGCTCATGCTAAAGTATAGCTAAAAAGTCTAAAATAAAGAATCTGAGCTCAAATATAATTTTTTGATAAATTTAAAAAGTTCTTTATTATGCTTCAAAAAACTAAAAACATCTTTATTAATCTCTTTCATTTGTAAATAATAACAAATATATGATTTTGGGCAACTCTTGGAGGTAGTGAAAATACAAACTTTGACTGACTGTTTTAAAATTGAAAAATAACTAACAAAAAGTTAAAGTTGCATTATTTTTTTTTACATTTTTGAATTCAACACCCTTAAAAATGGTCAGGTGCCAATTTGTAGCCATTCTCAAAATTATTTCTCTCGACCTTAAATTATTCATTAAAAAGTTTTAGTCTAAATTTCAAAACGTTATAACTTTGAACTGTTTAGATTTAAGAGCTCAAAGTTCATATTTTTTTATACGTCATTAATAGATATCACTGGTTAAAGTTGAAACAAAATTGCTGTTGGAATAACTGACCTCATTTTACATGGAATTATCCTTTTTTTACTTAATAAATTTAATAGATTGTTAAATATTAAATAATATTGTAGTTATTTTAATTAGCAGATTTTTATACAATTTAATTACACTAGTTGCGTTTTTTACGATTTTTACTTATTTTTCTAAGAATATTTGTTAAACAAGAGTTTAACAATTATCAGTGTAGATATTGAACTGGTTTGAATGTAGCTATTTTTTTGATTTGTCTAATATATTTATTTGTTTTCTGAATAAAATTAGTTATAATGCCTAGCTACTTGCTAGAGGGTATACTTTTGCATCAGTTCACCTATTTGTTGAGAAATCAAGTTTGAATCCTCTGACCATTTTTTTATGTGGTTCCGTTCTTAGCACCTTTTCAATCAATCACTTTTCTCATGTTTGTGACTTATTTTTTGTGACTTTCTTTGTGAAAGTTCATTGGCTAATGTCAATTCTCTCTCTGCTTATAGTTGAGCCTCCTACATAACCTAGATCCGACCCAGGTACGGAAGCTTTTATTTTGTCTTGCCGGCTTCAACCCAAGCTTCATTCTACTTCATAATTTTTACTTTCTTGTGCAGCTACTATATCCAATCGTAATCATTTTTTTTACCTTTTTCAAAAGAACAACTCTCTTGAGAACAAACATCTATTTATTACGGCAGGAAATCAATTTAAAAAGATGCTGCCTGATACTAAGCTCCTTTATTCTTAGTTTATTAAATCTCCCATCTTATCTCATAAGTTAAGAACTAGAGACTTTAGGTTCTTCAACAGCGTTGTTAAGAAAGGTAAGTCTAACATTCCATTTCTAATTCATGGGACTGATCTTATTACCTCTTCCAAAGATTTGGTAGAACTATTTGCAATGAGTATTTCTTCTCATTTGAATCTTATATACAATTGCTAGACATTTAAATCATTCCAGCTTTCATTGGTAAAGCCAGATCTCAATTAAACTCTTCTGCTTCTTATGGTGTATCGGGTAAAGTTTTTGAGGTTATCAAATCTTTTCTTTCTAACCACTTTTTTAAAATCATCTTCAAAGGCCAACATTCTTCTTCATTTTGAATAACTTCTGTGGTACCTCAAGGTTCTATCCTTGGTCTTGTTTTGTTTCTTATCTACATTAATGATCTTCATGACAACCTTACATCTAGAGTGATTTTATTTGCTGATGACTCAACTTCCTACTCCTGTCTTGACAAAAAGTCTTCTTTTCAATTGCTTACAACAGGCAGCTGCAAATAAAAAAACAGTATTTACTGTAAAAAACTATCGCAATGCAGTCGACATTCCTATATTAATGAATGGCAACTCTCTCACTGAGTCCTTTTCTTTATGTCTTCTTGAATTTGATTACATTACTATACACCATATATATATATATATATATATATATATATATATATATATATATATATATATATATATATATATATATATATATATATATATATATATATATATATATATATATATATATATATATATATATATATATATATATATATATATACACCATATATATATATACACCATATATATATACATATATATATATATATACACCATATATATATACATATATATATATACTATTCATGGAAACTTCATATAGGACTGATTGCAAAGTTAGCATCTACTATGGTTGCTTTTCTTTATTACGCTTCCCATTTTCTTACTCCTGATTCCATTCTCTACCTCTGCAAATCTCTTATTTACCCCTGTTTGGAATACTGTTGTCATATTTGGGCTGGTTCTTCTAATGATGCTCTCTCTCTTTTAGGCAAGGTACAAAAATCTATTGTAAACATTATTTATAGATAAAGAGGGTTATCTGCCAAGCTTAAGTGGCTCTCCTATTGTCATAAAGTTGCATCTTTTTTTCTTTTCTACAAATAATATCATGGTAGCTGCTCAAAAGAGCTATCATCTCTATTTCCGTCAACTAAAACTCATTCTTACTTGACTCATTATTCAGCAAAGTCTCATTATTTCACTGTATCTTTCCCTGCATGCTCTAAAAACTTTTATTAGTCTAGTTTTTTTCCCTGCACATATATCCTTTGGAACAATCTTCCATCTTCATTTTTTCTTGACTCATACATCATACATCAACTTTTTAAGTCTTCTGTTAACTATTTCCTTGCTCTTTAACTATTTTAATGCATTTTATAAAGTTTATTTGAAGTCCTGCAGCATTCAAATAAGGGAATAGTGAATATAATATAGCATGTTAAATAGAAGAAACATTTGGAAAGATATCAGATAACAATAATATAATAAAATTTAAAAAAAAATCAGAATTAAATGCAAATGAGTTTGATTGATATGATCAATTTGTTCAACAAGATCAGACATTAAAGATATAATGATATAATCTGGTCATTAGAAGTTTCAAAATGTAAATATTTTTGCTGCTCGTCAGAATTTAAAATTAAAGTTTTGCTTGTGGAAAAGTAAAATGCAGTTACGTTATATGTCATGGTGTTGTTTCTGTTCTGAAACAATGCTAAATTAGAACAAAGTATCTTTTTATACCATATTGTTTAGTAAGTTTCTAAAGTTAAGTGAATCTACATGTTTGCTTTAGGAATGACGCAAACAGTTATATATATATATACACCATATATATATATATATACACCATATATATATACATATATATATATATATATACTATTCATGGAAACCTCATATAGGACTGATTGCAAAGTTAGCATCTACTATGGTTGCTTTTCTTTATTACGCTTCCCATTTTCTTACTCCTGATTCCATTCTCTACCTCTGCAAATCTCTTATTTACCCCTGTTTGGAATACTGTTATCATATTTGGGCTGGTTCTTCTAATGATGCTCTCTCTCTTTTAGGCAAGGTACAAAAATGAATTGTAAACATTATTTATAGATAAAGAGGGTTATCTGCCAAGCTTAAGTGGCTCTCATATTGTCGTAAAGTTGCATCTTTTTTTCTTTTCTACAAATAATATCATGGTAGCTGCTCAAAAGAGCTATCATCTCTATTTCCGTCAACTAAAACTCATTCTTACTTGACTCATTATTCAGCAAAGTCTCATTCTTTCACTGCATCTTTCCCTGCATGCTCTAAAAACTTTTATTAGTCTAGTTTTTTTCCCTGCACATATATCCTTTGGAACAATCTTCCATCTTCATTTTTTCTTGACTCATACATCATACATCAACTTTTTAAGTCTTCTGTTAACTATTTCCTTGCTCTTTAACTATTTTTACTAGTAACTCCCAACTTAATAGTGGTTGCTTGCAGCCTTGTTGGAAATGAATTATATTGAAAAAAACAAACTAAAATAACTGTGAAATTAAATTTCAAGAATAAAATGGCTTTTTAAAGTAGATTTCAAAAATTGGTTGCAAATTAAGAAAAGATAGAACAACACAAATGCATTTTATAAAGTTTATTTGAAGTCCTGCAGCATTCAAATAAGGGAATAGTGAATATAATATAGCATGTTAAATAGAAGAAACATTTGGAAAGATATCAGATAACAATAATATAATAAAATTAAAAAAAAAATCAGAATTAAATGCAAATGAGTTTGATTGATATGATCAATTTGTTCAACAAGATCAGACATTAAAGATATAATGATATAATCTGGTCATTAGAAGTTTCAAAATGTAAATATTTTTGCTGCTCGTCAGAATTTAAAATTAAAGTTTTGCTTGTGGAAAAGTAAAATGCAGTTACGTTATATGTCATGGTGTTGTTTCTGTTCTGAAACAATGCTAAATTAGAACAAAGTATCTTTTTATACCATATTGTTTGGTAAATTTCTAAAGTTAAGTGAATCTACATGTTTGCTTTAGGAATGACGCAAACAGTTATGTAAAAACATTTTATTGGTTATGTTCTGAAATTTTTGGGAAAACATTAACTGATGTTTTTCTAAATACAAGCTTCAGTGAAAGTAAATGACTGCAGGAGCAATCAAAAGCTTTTCTAAAACAAATGTCACAGGCTAGGCAAGCTGCCTATCTAGCCTGCAACATTTTATTTTTCATGCCCAGCCTGGGTTTTTTGGGCAGGCTACCAGCATTTACACAGACTTTTGCTGTTTTGATAAGAGCCTGGACCAATTAAGGTGTTTTTGATAACTTATTAGGTTTTACTAACAGCTTATGAGTTACAATGTTTTGTTATCTCTCAGCTCATTGTATTGTTTTCTTTCAGCTCATTGTATTGTTTTCTTTCAGCTCATTGTATTGTTTTCTTTCAGCTCATTGTATTGTTTTCTTTCAGCTCATTGTATTGTTTTCTTTCAGCTCATTGTATTGTTTTCTTTCAGCTCATTGTATTGTTTTCTTTCAGCTCATTGTATTGTTTTCTTTCAGCTCATTGTATTGTTTTCTCTCAGCTCATTGTATTGTTTTCTTTCAGCTCATTGTGCTTAATTTGGATTTGTTTTCATTTTAATTTGTATCAGTTTTTTTTGTTTCAATATGTATTTTACTCTCCGAGTTTTTTAAATTCTGTTTCGTTTGTTCTTTTTAGACTTCTGTTTGTTTTATTTAGTTCTGTCTTTATTACAGGAAAATTGAAATAGACAAATTTGCAAACAAAGTATATTCATATATATATATATTTATACATATATATAAATATATATATATATATATATATATATGTATATATATATATATATATATATATATATATATATATATATATATATATATATATATATATATATATATATATATAAATATACATATATATATATATATGTGTGTGTGTGTGTATATATATATATATATATAAATATATATATATATATATATATATATATATATATATATATATATATATATATATATATATATATATATATATATATATATATGAAAAATTTTAAATGTATTCTTCGAAATAGAGTCCTTAATGTTTTTAAAAGAACAAAGCAATAATAAGATAAAATAGTAGAAAATCACTTCTTTTTTTTTAATTCATTTGTTTATATATATAGTTATTTTTCTAGGTATAAACTTTGTTACAATAAATTTTTTATATAAACATTTAGTGTAATTTGTGGTTTGCTAATATGTGTATCTGTTACATATCGATCATTATCTGAAGGAATTGGTGGTGCTTTTAACAATGTTGATAATCCAATAAAACTGACACCAAAATCATTTCGAGAATTTTTTACATGCATTTCAATATCAGAGCTTACATTTTCATGTCATTTCAATATTCTTCCCATGCACAGCGAACTTCGTCATCAAACAAGAAAAAACAAGCGATTGATTTTGTTTATATCTATGGGTCTGACATATCTTGTTAATTTTTTAGTCAGTTTTTTTGCCTATTTTCAGGTAAGCAATCATTTTATTTATTTAACTAATATACATCAAGTCAAATAATTATTTAGCTAAATACAATAAGTCAAAGATTATTTAAGTCATTACTTTACTATGTATTTTTTTTAATTTGAAATAAAAAATAATCAAATATTATAAAATTTCAGTTTCGTAAGTCAACAGAGCAAGATTTTACCAAGAACTATCCACATAATGATAATATTATAAATATTGGTCGAGTTGCATTATGTCTTGTACTTTTATTAGGCTACCCACTATTAATTGTACCTTGTCGTCTGACATTAAATAAGGTTGGTTTATTTTTATTTATTTGTTTTAAAATAGTGTAATGTTATTGTTAAATGTAATATATTTTTGTTGTATAATAATATAAAAAATTTTAAAATTTGATTAATGATTTTCTTTGCACTTTCTCACATTTCAACTAAATGTAAATATTTCAATTTATCCAGGTATCATATCAGAGTGCATGTATCATGTACTTTGAGGTACACCATAAATGCTGGGTTTTTTTATGTAAACACCTCCACATGTTTGTGGTTTCTATGATGTTATTTTCTTATTTAATATTACGTCATTGAAGAAATATAGCAGTTTTTTTACAACTAAATACACTTCCTACTGTTTACCGTTTGAAGATCAGTGCTGAATGTTGTTGTTCTTAAAGTTATTGATGATAAGATTATCTATTATTATTTAATAGAAGTTTTTCTTCTCCTTCATAAGTTACCTTCAATACAAGCCAAAACACCCAATTGAGCAAAATTCTGCCATAAAATTCATTATTGAGTTTGAAAACTAACAATTTAAAAAACAAAATAACAAACTATTTTTCTAGATATTAATATTACAAAAATAACTAATGTTTAACTCGAAATAACTAATGTTTAACTTTACCTCATCAACAAACATCAACTCTAATATTATTATAAATATCATGCAAAAAGAATCTCAAAAATACCTCCTACAAGAAAATGATTTTCTGATAGACATTTTTTGAAAATATCCATGACAACAAGACAGTTACTAATATCTCCAGAGACTGTAAAAAACAAATCAAAATACCAAATTGCAATCATTAAATAACTAACCATTTGTAAAACTGCCATGGATACCAATTGTCAGTCACAAACTTAGAAAGAAAATTAGAAAGCAAAATGGAAAAGTTCATATTGCACTCAATTTAAATAGTATATTTTACTTTATAAGTAAAAAAGAAATCAAACACTTAGATAAACAGTTACTTCCAAACACAGTAACAATGCTCATTAATGTTTAAAATGTATTTTGTTCAAAAAAAATTTATATATATATATTTTAAAATTTTATTTAGGTGCCCCAAGAAATCCTTACGGTCTTATCGCAGAGCACCGTGGATGAGCATTTAATTGGAAGTTAACGCTTCCTTCATAACCGTTGTCGCAAAACTTGTCCAGAGGTGGGGTTTGAACTACGGATACTTTGTTTCTGAGGCAAATGTGCTACCATTGCACCACGGCTGCTCATACTACCCCTAATATATATATATATATATATATATATATATATATATATATATATATATATATATATATATATATATATATATATATATATATATATATATATATTAGGGTGGTCCTTAAAACAACTTTTTTTTAAATGTCTGCTCAACCATTAAAAATGTGTTCTATATAATAAAATAATACTGGAATTAAAAAATTTTCCAAATAATAAATTTTTAGAGGTAGCTCAAGACTCTTAAACATCAGAGGGGTCCCTATAATTATCAAAAAAATATTTCTTGAAAAGTATATCATGCTGGGTCTTAAAAGAAGCAAAATTATACAAAAAGTTCAAAAATAATCATCATTTTATAAAAAACATTAATAAAAAAAATTATAATAAAACTTTTTTTGTAAAAAGGCATATTTTTAGTTTTTAGTTTGAAAATGTTATTTTCTTGACAGTAAAATCTAAAATAATAATTTTTTTTATAAAATGATGATTATTTTTGAAGTTTTTATATAATTTTGTTTCTTTTAAGACTCAACACAATATACTTTTGAAGAACTATTTTTTTAATAGTTATAGGGACCTGTTTGATGTTTAAGTGTCTTGAGCTACCCCATAAAATATTTTTTTTCTAAAAATTTTTTAATTCTATTATTATTTTATTATATAAAACACATTTTGAGTGGTTAAGTAGACATTTATATATATTATTCAATGTGTTAATGGATCTTGAAAGTGCATTATAAAAACTAGCCTACATATCATTTAGACTAAGCTAGCCTAAATATAATAATAGACACGACTCTGAGGAGATGCTTATTACTTAATCACTACATAAATTATGTTTACACATCAGCATTAATGTTTTTTTCCAGAATAATTTGTCTATTTGTAATTTGCAGTTTGTCTGTTTTTTTATAAATATAAAAAATATATATATATTTGTATTTTAATTATAAAATTTGTTTATTTTAATTTTAAAATGTTAACTTTGATATAAACATTGGTGTTTAACATACTTTATATTAGTTATTTTGTTATTGTTATAATTTTTACTTATGTTGTTATTGTTATAATTTTTCTAGATTATTTGGCATGGAAATCTTTCTGCGTCAAGGTTTATTTTTATTATTTCAAATGAAAGACTAAGTGGTCCAAATAAAATTGTATGGTTTTTGGAAACAGTTTTAATTGTTGGAACTAGTTACATGCTTGCTTATTTTGTTCCTCAGGTAATCAAGTTTATTACTCTACCCTTGAAAAGAGTAAACACTTATCTATTCCTTTTTATTTTAACTCTGTATCTCTTGCTAAAGCAAATGTTTTAACTATACCCCACAGTTTTATTTTCAATTTATGAGCAGGGGTGGTATTTATGATATTAGGAGATAAACAAGTGAGAAAAATTAAATTTTACTTGCTATTAACAAAATTAAAAACAAACAACACATGTTTGTAAAACAAAATTCTGATCATTTTGCGATTAGAATGCTGTTAATTAGTATTATCATTTGTATTTATTGTAATATCTACTGTTTACATATATATATATATAGGGTAAAGGAAGGTATGTTCGTGATAAATTAACTAGATGTGTAATTACAAAGTCAATTTCAGTAATTTTACTTAATTACTTTAATTGTTTGATGTACATAGAGTAAAGTTACTAGAATCTATGCAGTTTTGGGATTTTAAGTCCTTTGATAAGTTTTTATAAAAGCTCAAAAGTCATTGAGAAAAGTTAGGTAATTTTGTGATATGATATTTAATTTCGTGATAGTGGTTAGGTAATTTCGTGAATACACAATAATATTTAAATTTTTCTTTATTAATTAAGTATAACATCTGGTATAATATAACAAAAAATATCAACACTTGTTTTGAATTCATAACTATTCAATCAGACTTTAAGTTCATAAAATATAAATATAGTCAGGCTTATAAGTTAACAAAATTATAATAATACTTTCATTACTTTATATTTATATATAAAAAAAATATACTTTTAACATAGGTAGCTTAGAAAATAAAATAACAGACCTACAAAAAACTCTTAATATAATAACTATAATATTAACCATACTTATATCTGATTAACTTATTTTTCTAAATCACATTCTTGTTGACAACATGTATCACACATAAATACTTCACCAATGTCCTCATATGTTTGACAACTCTCATGATAAGGTACTAAACAATAGGAACACTGCACCCATTTTTTTCCATTTTTTTTTTTTACATCACTGTTGTAACTTTTTTTACAAACACCGCACTCCCAATCATCATCTTTTGAAGCATTTTTATTTTTTTTACTTTTTTTAGAACATACAGGAATAGAATCCTTTGAAGTTAATGGAATAGGTTGATCAGGAGGAGTCAGACACTTTGCTCATTTGCTCAGATTCGTATAGAGAAAGATATTATTATCATTTAACTATATAGTTATATTGTGCTTAAAACAATTTTTAATGTCATTATATTTAATAAAAGAAACATGATTAAAAATGTAAATTCATTTCATTTGAGGTGAAAACGTTAAGAAAATGTGTAACTGCAATAAGGAATCATAAGTTATAGGAAGTTAATAAAAAAACAAAAGTTTTACCATTAAATCAAGCATCTTTTCTAGTTTAATATTTAATAAAAATAATTTACTTACCTTAAAACACAAGTCTGGAAATAAAAATGTTGGACAAGTACTCCAAACAAATGTGCTGAACGCACGTTAAATAATGCTAAAGAATGTACAAACTGATAGTAAACAATTGACGTATCACACGCACCCAACGACTATTTGTGAATCGACAGTAGTACCCCGGGGTACCATTTGACGCAATTTCGATGTTTTTGACTAATAGGTATGTTCGCTACAAATGCCGAGCGAAATATCACGAAATTACATATATCACGAACATACCTTCCTTTACCCTATATAATATATATATTTACATATATATGTTTACATATATATATATATATACATATATATATATACATATATATACATATATATATATACATATATATATATACATATATATATATATACATATATACATATATACATATATATATATATATAATATATATATTTACATATATATATATATATATATACATATATATATATATATACATATATATATATATATAATATATATATTTACATATATATATGTTTACATATATATATATATATATATAATTTATATATATATATATATAATATACATATATATTTATATATATATATATATATATATATATAATGCAGTAGACAAGTAGTGGTACCATGTTCCCTTTGTAAGCAAGAAGTTTTGATTTTGATCCCCACCATGTCTCTGGTAATACCAGCATACCAGCCTTGTTTGTCAAGGTTCGTATTTTGGGTTTGAGAGAAGGTAAAAACCACAATTAAAACTAAATAAATAAAAAAGTGACTACCTCATTCTTGGAGAGGTGAATAGCGTAGAACATTCATTAGGCAAATAGTGCAATTTGTTAGGTGAATAGTATTGTTCTTACTTACTGTGGGATCCTATTACCCACGCAATGATAACTATGTATATATTAGGGTTATGACTTTTTTTCAACCTCATGCTCCTGTACTGTAGTTTGATGAACTTTTACCTAAAAAGCACAAAATGAACTATTATTTGCATATCTTTTGAAAAAAGTTCACCCTGCCATTGAAAAATCGATTTTGACATAAGTACTACTATGTATTCAAATGTATTTTGTATGTCATAGTCATGTAATCCAATATATTTTCAATTCAGCAATGGCTCAGACTGTTGACTTTGCTCTTGCTTGTTGCATAGAAGGAATTAGAAATAGAAGTTGCAATTTGTCTTTATTTTTACACGACAAATTTCCTTCATTACTTTGATTGCGTGCTCTGCACATTGATTACTTCTGGGGATGTAGTATGGATGGCTCCCGCTTCCAATGATTTTTCAAAGAGCTTTAAGCCTTTTTGTATGGATTCAGTACTTCAGCCAAGTTGTTAAAGTTGTTTTCTGTAGAGTTGGTCTGTAAAGCAATGATCTGCCCAGCCGTACGATATAAAGCGACATACTCTCAACAGAACTGTCGTTGTTGAAGGAATTAAAATGAAGGCCAGGATCACTAGTATAGTTCTGGAATTCCACCTTGCATAGCTGATGTTGGGTAATTTCTGAAACCTGATCAATGGGAAATGTTCCTTTTCATCAAAAAATCAGAACACTCGAGTGAGATGAATTAAAAGTTTTATATCATCTCTCCAGCCTGATGTTTTGAGAATTACTTCTATTTAGTTATCAAACTTTGTTTTCAGTTGTTTGTACCCCATCAACTGTTGAGATACAAATGGATATTTGATGTTTGGCGATTGTGTTTTACTTCCAAGTTCTTTATCCATCACCAAACGGAGGATTCTATCTAATACATGGTGTTGACAACTGATAAACTGAGATTTGTTGATTTCTCTGTGAACATTTGTTGCAATATCACAACAACACCATTTTTTTTTCCAGCGTTAATGCTGGTGGTATCTGCAACAATCATCTGTATTGAATTCCATAGGTGAAATTCATCGAGGACTTTAGAAATTCCTTGAGCAATAGTTTTCCCTTGCCATCTACCAAGCCTAGGACATCCAATTTGATATCTCTTCTTTCATTTTTAAGGGCAACCACTTGATAATCGATTCTGTTGATGTGCTTGCCATCAAAGTATAAGGACCAACTTTCCATATGCAACTTTTCAATCATTTCTTTTTTCAGCTTGATTGCGTTTTTGATTGTTGACTTGTAAATAGCTGATTGACATGGAGTTGGGATGTCAATGCCTTTATGAGCCAATTGCTTGCATATGTTAGCAACTTTGTTTGTTGATACTCTTTTGTAGGTCATCAAGTTGACTGCAATTTTGCTTTTATGATGTTTTCTGCTTGGTGTAGGAGTAGCCTTATCTTCTTCTTCATCGTTTTCATATTCACTGTCATCAGTCTGAGAGTCAGAATCACTAAAACCAGGATAGTAAGATGATGAGTTGGATGATAACCATGCTCCATCCATTTTTCTATTTAGTAATATCAAAAATTTCATCAAGGGGTTCGTAGCTTTCCCGCTTGAAACTTTCATCATAACATTTCAGTATTTTATCAAGCTTTGCTTGTATAACTTGATCAGATACATAAGGAAAATTCAGTTTATTCTTCCACAATTTGGTGACTTATTTGGAGATTTCTGCTATTCGCTCCTTTCTTCCTTTGATTTTTGGTCCAAGGAAATGGTAGCATCTGATAATTTGCTTTTGGAGAGACATTCTGCAGTTTTCTTCCAGTGAATATTCTTCCAAAGGGACCATTCTTCTTCTTTTATGAGAGTCTTCAAATTTTACCAGATTATTGGTCCAGACATCCTTGTTCTTCTGAATACTACTATCACTAGGCTTGTATGTCACCATGTGTTGCTATAAAATTAGATAAGCATTTAAGTATAATTGTGTAACTATAAAATTAGATAAGCAGCTATATATACACAGTCTAAATTGTTCTAGAATATTCTAAATTATTCTAGAATATTCTTAATTGTTCCAGAATGTTCTAAATTGTTCCAGAATGTTCTAAGTTGTTCTAGAATATTCTAAATTGTTCTAAAATATTCTAAATTGTTCTAGAATATTCTTAATTGTTCCAGAATGTTCTAAATTGTTCTAGAATATTCTAAATTGTTCTAGAATATTCTTAATTGTTCCAGAATGTTCTAAAATCGTCTTAAATATTCAGGAATTTTCCAAAACGTTCTAAAGTTCTAAACATTTCTAATCTATACAAGTTTTAAATGATTTTCAGCAAAGCCACACAGCAGTAACAAGATTAAATAAATGACGTTCGTAATTTCAATCTTGAGGTGCCCTTTTTTTACAACCTAGAGGAATTGAACATGTTTTCAATATTTTCTTACAAAAGTTCATCAATTTATGACACAGGAAATTATTATTTTTTAAAAAGTCAAAAAGTCATAACCCTAGTATATATACTGTGGTATGTCAGGTCTGATGTATGATCATTCTGATAACCCTGCTACCGGTAATATGTAATCCAGTGTAAGCTGTTCAATGTCATGCTGCCTTGTAGAATTTGCTTTTTAAACAAAGACTAAAAGATACTTTATTTTATCATTACTATCTAATATATCTAATATCTGTCATGTGTGTAATAGTATCTATTTGTGTCTGCTATACAGTTGGAGTTATCCTAGTGACTGTGTTGGCTCACCTGTAATTTACTATATAGTTTTGTGTTCTGTGTAAACCTTTGCTGCAATGTTTATCCACATGAAAGTTACTATATATATGTTTCTATTATGTCCATCTGTACATAAGTTACTATATGTTTCTATTCTGTCTCAACCTCTAGTGCAGTGTTCGCTCACTTGTAAATTTTATGATTGTGCTGTGTTTGCTCACCCATATGTTACTATATGTATATTTGTGTTTTGTTTGAATCTCTGGTGTAGTATTTGCTCAGTTACCAACTATTTACAACAACTATATAACATTAGCTCACCTTAATTTCCAGTATTCCTTTGGATAATACTCTTCCTAATATATTTTCAAAATCTTCCGTTCACTGTTTAAAAGTACTACTTACAGAAGTAACTTTTTTTAACTAATCTAGATCATGTTCAGAATCATCACAATCACCCTGCTACTGGTAACATCTTACCTGTCCTGTGTCCTGCTGCCTTTTAGGATTTGCTTTTCTAGGCAAAGACAATGAGAAATAAACTCTGACTTGAAATTCCTATGCCTTGAGGCTCTTTGAGTAAAGACTAGAAATGGTGTCTCGATAAAAGTACTAATCTTGGGCAGATGTTAATTGCATCCAGCTACTGTCTTGTTGAAGGCCTCCTAGGAAAAGGCTTTAGGGGTAAGTAGAGAAGTTCTGTTGATTAGTCTCACGCCCCTTCTTCATCTATTATGCTGGCATAGATGTAAACTTGTGCTACATCGTTTCCTGCCTAGGATGATGAATTCTGGATCTCAACTCTCAGCCCCCCGCTAATATTATTGAGTTCTCTTAATCTATGGGATCGCTTTCGCCAAATAAAATCAATAAACAAAATAAAATTTAAATCTTGTTGAATCCTACAAATCTTTGGAAAATAATAGCTATAATCCACCTAAAACATATTTAACGCATGCATATGTTTAACATACTGAAAATAAATAAAACAAAAAAGTACAAGTAATATAATACTATAAGTGATATAAATAGTAATAAACAATTGAAATAGATTAAGAAAACAATTTTTACAGAAAATATAACAATTTAAATGTTTATTATTTTATATTAACTATTTGATAAAAATAGTATATATAAATTTGATAATTAATAACTTCAAGTTTCAACAAATAAAAAGAATCATAACTACAACATATTTAATCCAAAAAAACATCAAGCTCATTTATAAATGCGATTGCACCGCCAACTGCATCTGTAGAACCAGGTAGACGCCAAACAAAGTACCATTCACATTTTGATATTCATTATTGTTTTCAACACAGTTAGTCTCATTGTCCATTTCAACAATCCAGACAATACATCATACAACTATTATATACATACTAACTAATTTTCTTTATTTACTAATTCATTTTAAATATAATTATTATCTATTATAACTTACTTTATAATTACGCATTATACACATTTATAAATGTTGCCAAATGTTGGGTAACATTTATATAGAAAAAAGTAGCAATTAATATATCATTATTTATAAATAACAGTTATAAGATTATTCGCCTAAGCTATCTGCATTATGAACAACATCGTTTTTATTTCCAGTCAAACATTCCTGCTTATAATGTTACTTAAATAAAATGATAAAGTTAAAATAAAAAGATTTATTCAAACTAATACATATATATATGTTACCTGCATGTTAGTAACATTCATATGGAATGTCAGACATCAAGTTAGAAATAGTTGTAACTCTACGAGTTAAGACGGCATCATTAAAAGCGCATTCGTAAAACCCATAGTTTTACGAATGTTTACCATGCAACATGAGCTATGAAAAAAAACGACCATTAATCTTTTCACCCATTGAAATTCTATGAGATTTCAATTTTCATGGAAATTCACCCATGGAAATTCCATGGAATTTCCGTTTTCCATAGGAAAACCATGGTTTACTCATGGAATTCCATGGGTTTTCCATGGAATGCCCATGGAATATTTCCGTAAGGGTGTCTGTACAAAATACCTTTGTTTTGTTATTTATTTCGGACTCATTCATTTTGTCAATGAAATTTTAAATTTTTTCTTCATTTCCAAATTCAATTATTTTTTCTGCTTGAGTATGAGCAGTACTTTTTAAATGCTCTTAAAAAAATTTTGCGCAAAGATGTTAATTGTGCCATTCATCTTTTCCATAAATGAAAAATATATTGAAGTTCACTCTTTTAAAATTTTAACACATTGAGTTTTAAAGGCCTTAAATTTTTTGCTTTTGCTTACGTTAAACATAATGAAGTCCAAATAATGAAAATGATGGAATCCAAAAGTTGTATTACTTGAAATAAGTAATATTTGCATGTATGAATAACTTGACACATATTACTTGCATGTGTAATAAACTTGACACAAGTAATACCTGCATGTGTGAAGAACTTGACACAAGTAATACCTGCATATGTGAAACCTAATTTACTCGTATTAAGTTTTTAATTTACAATGTTATCTAGTTAAAAAATTACTTTTTACAGTGTACCATTAAAATTATATTTCTTGCAGGTAAACATGATATGGGGTTTTGTTGGCTCAGTTGGATGTACAACGCTCATATATATAATTCCTCCTGCATTTTATCTTCGAATACGTAAACATCCTGAACAACCCGATTTTAAAAAGGTTTCGGCTTTCTTATTACTTGTGTTTGGAGTAATATTGCTTGGTATTGGTCTTTATCAATCATTTATGAACGTATTTGTACCAGTTAAATAATAGATTTTAGAGATAGTTTAACATTTAATTTCGAATTTACGTAAATATATATATATATATTTGTATTTTTGACGATAGTTAGTGACTATTTTTTTTCTATCGAGTTAATTGACAGTTATTTATTTTTTACCATACTTTTATAATATATATATATTTTTTTTCAATCAAGTTGATAGCTTTATTTTTTTACTAAGAAACATTTTAAATGTTCTTTTACACAGTCGAATTTTTTTTAATAATATGTTAATTTAAAGTTTTTTTTTGGTCGAGATTATTGATAGCATTATTTTTTTACAATAATTTTTGAATAAGTTATTTTTAATTAAGTTGGTCGAACGCTTTTTTTTGTTGCTGTTGCAGTTTAATTGAATGAGTCGATTATTTTACTGACGATTATTTTATAATTGCCTAATGTAATTGCTAAAAATTTAATAATTGGTTTAGCCAAAAAATTTCTGAATTTGCATTTTTTCTAAGATTTCTTTTAGTATATCTTCCAGTGTTATTAGTCAACTAAAGCATCATAAAGGTAAAAAACATATTAATAAAGATCCTAGTAAAATATCTAACAACCAAAAGCAGTTCAATTGATCACATCAGACTTTCTGATGTTGGATGTTCAAATGTCTACATAGTTTCTCATGCTGACCAAGTTTCTCATGCTGAAATTATGCAAACTTTACAAGTTGTAAATTGTAGAGCAGCTGTGGTGCAGTGGTAGCGCACTTGCCTCAGAAACAAAGGATCCGTGGTTCAAACCCCACCTTTGTGCAAGTCTTGCGACATTGGTTAGGAAGGAGGCGTGAACTTTGAATAAAATGCTCATCCGTGGTGCTCTGTGATAAGACCGTAAGGACTTCTTGGGGCACCTAAATAAATTTAAAAAAAAAAAGTAAATGGTATTTATAGTTTAAAATTAATCAAAAATGACAATACAAGATATAGCTAAATGTATTCTTTAATCCAACAAAAAAGGAGATATAGTAACATCATATTGTGGTTCTCTTTAGTGGTCATTGTGACCAAACCAACTAGTCATTCATTCTTTTAAATATAAAACTGACTTAGAGTTGGATTCTTTATATCTTTTACATGCGGGCCAAATATTAACAAAGCTTTTGAAATGAAGTTATCATTGGATCTAAAGAAAATATCAATATATATATTTTGAGTTTGGTGTATATGAAATCATCATAAAATTCATACTGCTTTTAGAAAAGGCATTAAAAAGCTTTCGTCAAATTTAGATGAACTTTTTATTGATATTCTCTTTATTTTTTAAATCTGCCTAGTTTTATTCGTGAATATTTTAGTTCATGTAACTAGTGTGGTTGCTATGTTTACCAAAAAACAAGTTGAAACTCAATTGTTTTTTATGAAATAAGTTGCTCTTAGGATTTTGGAATAATGAGTTAATCTTACAGAGTGTTTTATTAAATTTCTTTGAAAACAAAAAAATTTTATAACTTTTTCAAAACGAATTGATGCAAATGAATTTGTGAAGCACCATGCAATGATTTTTAAATTAAAGGATATATATCTTAATGCGCTTTTTCAGCCCAAGATTTTGAAGCATTTTTAGTAACATTTCAAACTGAATCTTTGATGACTGGCATGCTTTATCCTGTAATGTGCAAACTAAAAAACTCTATAAAAAAAAATAAAAAACTACTTAAAGTAGTTTTTAATTTCTTTTGTTTTGTCGAATTGCAATGTTAGAACAATTTATCCCTAACAACGCGAGGAGCCTTGTCTCTGCCAAGTGCCATCACATGATACTTCAACGTCTGTTACATTGGCCAATTAGTCAAGAGTGAAATTTAAAATTATGCTGTTACTTTTTAAATTTTTCTAACTCTTGAGCAGCACCCATCATTGTTTCCTCAGCTGTGTGATGATTGTGTTCTCAACTACAGGTTTTATTGCATTAGTTAATTTTTAAACAATTTTGTAAAACCTACTGTTATACTATTTTAAGCATGCCCATATATGAGGCAAATCTAGATAATTATAAATAAGTAGATAATTGTTTTTTTTAGCAGAAGTACTTTTATCAAAACTAATTAAGTTTTAATCAACAAAGATTCCAGGTTTTCATTAGAATATAATTTTTCACAAACTTTCTGCTTCTGAGTAGTTTCCATCTCAACGGAGAGATCATATTTTTTATTTGTATTTATAATCCGAATAAATCATAAAAGAGGCAGATCTGTAACTGGCCCGCCGCAAACATAAAAAAAATCATGAAAACTTGGAGACGAGAACTATCGAATATCCGAGCTAGTTGTATTGTGGAATGATAAACGCTTGTTAAAAAAATTGTTGATTTAGTTCTTTTTTCAACAACAAAAAACGTAATTAAATCTACCCATTCGTACGAAAATTAAATTTACAAAAATTTAATTCCAAAAGTTAGATAAAAGAAATTTATATATAGCTAAATTTAAATCATTTTGTGTAATACTTTTATAAAGCTCTAAATTTTTTTAAAACTCTTTAAATGATTTGTACAGAAAATTTATTGTATATGTAAAAAAATCAATCAAAGATTACTTAATCTAAAATCATTAATATACAACAAAGCATAGTTAACAATAAAATCAGTGTTTATAACGTACCTTTTTAATACTCCTTGATAAATTTTCTTCAAGCTCATATTTTATTAGTTTATTTTTTTAATGAATCTTCATTTAGCTTACCTCTTTAATAGACATTCTTGTAGATTGTAATAATTGCATGTAAGCTTGTGTTGCACAATATTAAAAAAATATGAAGTGTTTTAAAGTAAAAATATCAAACTACGAAGTTAAAGTTTTTTAAAGATTACAAGGTAGTTTTTTTGCAGAAAACAAATCTATTAAGGATGATTTTTTTCTTCAATACTTAAAAGTTTTCCTAGTTTCAAATTTTAACTAAAATTTATGTAAGATAAGCTTTAGGTAAGATAAGACAAGCTTTCGATTACGAAAACTTATATAGGATAACAAGTTTTCAAAAATATTATTTAACAACCGTATTATAAAAACATTATTTTTATAAAAACATTTTGAAATCTCAATTTAATCCAAAAAAGCTTATTTTTTGCTTTATCGTACGCCAAAACAATTCCACATGATCTGTAGTCGCCTAAGTGTTAGGATCAACAAAGATAGAGTTACGTTAATTGTTATCAGCAAAGTTTATGTTACGGCTTACAGAGGATTAGGTGAAAGCTAAATTGTTTAAATTGATATAGGAAGATTAATAATATAGGAAGATTAATGAGTTTAATTTGAACCAATAGTTAGAATTATTAAATTTATTGCATAAGTGCCTGAGCAGAATAATCTTACACCCTTATGCCTCTAAATAGTTTTATTTCTAGTGTTTTTTAATAAGTTCGACAACACAAATTTATTCAAATTTGTGTCGTTAGCCCTGTTATTTGACACATTCAATAATATTAATAAGTTTTCGGATCCATTTATTTAAACGATCGTACGAATGCGTTTGACTTATTAAAAGATGCGTTTGACTTATTAAAATTATTGAACGAGCGCTTGATTCCTTATTTATGGACCACAAACCGTGGTCCATAAATAAGAAACCAAAACAAGTTTTAATTTAAAAGCTTAAATAGGTTTTTATCGTTTAAGCAACAATCTTTTTAAAAATGCACCTTCTTAAATTCATGACATGTATACATTTTATTGTTTATAGTACTTTACAAATGATACAACATATTTGTATTCAAACACCGTAAAACCCCCGGATTCCGGATGGTTTAGAACTTAAATCATCATAACTCGCTCATTATAAATGATTTCGGAATAATTTTTTTAAATAATTAAACTTCAAAACAAGACAAATCGAACGATATAAAAAAACTATTTTTGTAATTTGAATCTCTATTTTAATTTATTTTTAAAAAGCATTGTTTTTATCCGGAATTATGTCCCTAATTCCGATGCGTATAAAATATAAAAAAACACACACAGCTAATACAAACACTTAAATAATTAATTTAATCCATTAAAAAAATGGAGTTGTTTAATTAAAAAAGAAAATGTATTATTTTATTCATATTCGTAACAAATAAATTCCATAGTTGGACGATAATCAACGACACATCCAATACATGACCAATTAGAACATTGCTCACAAGCCATTGGTTATCTAAGCTATTCGTCTAATGACTTTCGCAAGAATAACAAAGACTATCATCAGATACTAAAATGCTATTTGAAGTTTGAGGTAAATATGAGTCTTCTGATTGATTCTTTGTCATCGACCTTTTTTACCTGGTGTTTTAGCCGACTGTTTCACAGAAAAGAAAAAAAAAGAAAAATTTTTTTATTTTATTTTCTGTGAATTTTCTGCATTTTGAGTAGTAGTGGTAATCTTTTTTTGCTCTCAGAACAATTTCTTTGCAGCTTGTTCATTTAACTTTTGTTTTTTTGATGCTTGTTCAGCTTCGTCGTAAGCTATGGCATCCGCCGAAGTCATATTATAATTAGCTAATTAGTTGTTTTAATCTCTCAACTTTTTGAACTATTTCATTTAGAGTTGGTGTCAATTGATAGGAAACATATTTAATAATGATTTGTTTATATCTTATATGTATAATAGACTCTATTCTTTCTTAAGCAAAAATAATACTTTGTACAATAAAATATTTGGTTTTAAATCTGGTCATTCTACAAATCACGCAATCTTACATCTTGTACATGATATATTTAAACGGTTTAATGAAAAAAGTATGGTCTAGGTGTTTTTATAGATCTAAGCAAAGCCTTTAATACAGTTGATCATATAATTTTTTTATCCAAACTCGAAATTACGGTATAAGAAATTCAAACTTAGCTTGGTTTAAAGGTTACTTATTTTAACAAGAACCAATATATTTCATACGAAAGTGGAGAAATGGATAATATGACTATCACATGCGGTGTTGCCCAGGGTTCAATACTAGGACCCCTCTTAATTCTAGCTTATATAAATGATTTAAACAATTTTTATAATATTTTAAACTCAATTTTATTTGCCGATGATACTAACTTGTTTTGTTGCAATGAAGATTTTAGTACTTTATTTTTAATAGTAAACAAAGAACTTGACAAACTAAGCCAATGGTTTAAATTCAATAAACTATCCTTAAACATTAATAAAACTAAATACACATTATTCCATCATGCTTCTAAAAAAAAATATTCCATGGAAACTGACGAATCTTTTTATTGATAATAATTTAATAAAAAGGGAAATATCGTTAAAATCTTTGGGCGTAATTTAGATGAAAATATTAATTGGAAAAAAAATATAAATGTAATTGAGAATAAAATTTCAAAAGCTATTGGTATACTGTATAAAGCTAAGCAGTTTTTAAACTAATCTTGTTTGAATTACATATACTTTCCATTTATACATTGCTACCTAAACTATGCAAATATTGCTTGGTGCAGCACCAACATTACAAAAATAAATAAAATTCTCTGCAAACAAAAACATGCTATTAGGATTATTACAAATGAAGGTCGAATCTCCCATACAAAAATACTTTTTAGTAAACTCAATATATTAAATGTTTTCAAAACAAATCTTTATCAATTTCTTATACTTATGTTTAAATTTGATAAAAAAAACGGCACCGCCTTTATTTTACTCAATATCTAAAAAAATAAATCATGTATAAAGCATAAGTTTCTCAAAAAATAACTATAGTCAATCCAAAACCTATTATTCAGCAACTAAATACTCAATTATAAAATCGAGGACCTAAATTATGGAATTCACTTTTAAATGATGATCTTAAAACACTCTCTTCGCTTAATTTTTTAAATACACATATAAAAAAAAAAAAAAATTCTATTGCAAACTTTTACATGATTTAATTTTATCATTTGTTTATTACCGAGGATGTAAAAAAGTTTATACTATATATTTTTGAAATCTTATGTAAAAAGTACCCCTAATTCTTTTTGTTTTGTTATCTCTCTCTCTCTCTCTCTCTCTCTCTATATATATATATATATATATATATATATATTTACATATATATATATATATATATATATATATATATATATATATATATATATATATATATATATATATATATATGTATATATATAAATATATATATATATATATATATATGTATATATATAAATATATATATATATATATGTATATATATATATGTATATATATATATATATATATATAACTTAAAGCATAACTTAAAGCATACGGCTTTGATGGTTGGATACTTAAACAGATTAAAGCCTTTTTAGAAAACAGAAGACAAAGAGTTGTTCAAGGTGAAATCATTTCAATCATTAACAAAGCAAATCAAATGCTTGGTCGTATCAAAAAGTCATTTGCCTGTTTCGATTATAAATTACCTCGTTTGCTTTATATTACTTTTATTCGCCCATTACTAGAGTTTGCAGTTCCGGTATGGTCTCCATATTATAAATCTGATTGTGACTATATCGAAAAAATCCAGCACAAAGCTACTAATTTAGTATCATCAATCAGAAATCTTTCCTATACAAAAAGACTTGAAAAACTAAACCTAACTACTCTAGTGGAAAGGAGACAAAGAGGAGATCTAATACAAATGTATAAAACTATGAATAATATTGACAAATTAGAAAAAGGCAATCGTTTTCCAATAGTTAATAATCATAGAAGAGGTTCATAGAATAGTTAATAGAATAGTTAATAGTTAATCATAGAATAATAGTTAATAGTTAATCATAGAATAATAGTTAATAGTTAATCATAGTAAATAGTTAATCATAGAATAGTTAATAATCATAGAAGAGAATCATATAAATATTTCAAGGAAATGACAAAGCATAAGCACAGAGAAAACTTCTTTTTTAATCGAGTAGCGAATGTATGGAAATCTCTGCCAGAAGAAGTTGTTAAATCGCTCTCAGTCAACAGCTTTAAAGCAGCAATTGATTGCTGGATGAGCAGCAATCGACCAATTCGGCTGTCAAAGTGTGCCTGATAATACACTCACTGGCTCTGCCAGTTACAGCGTTTACATGTATATATATATACATGTAAACGCTGTAATATATATATATATATATATATATATATATATATATATATATATATATATATATATATATATATATATATATATATATATATACATATATATATATATATATATATATATATATATATATATATAGTATATATATATATATATATATATATATATATACATATATATATATATATATATATATATATATATATATATATATATATATATATATATATATATATATTATGTATTTTAAAAAATTTTTTTTTCTTTAATTATTCTAAATCTAACACAAGAAATTAAAAAAAAAAAAAATATTTTTTATAAAGAAAATTTATTTAATATTTAAAAAATTTTATATTATCTTACACAGTTTTTTAAAGGCTATGCTATGTATGGTTTGTATTACGGGGCTTAGTAATAAGACAACTATTGTCTTCTTTTTGCTCCTGTCATGTAAATTTTTATTTATTTACTTAGTTATTGTAATTATTGTCAAACGGCGAAATATATATAACAATCCTTCTATCTTTTACCACTTGTTGAACGGCATTATTAAAAGTAGCACAGCTTTTAAGCAAAAATTCGCGATTTGACATTCTTAACGGTGTGTTAGGTGTATTAGTAGCATTTCCCAAAATTTAATGGACAAGATACTGCTGAAGAATCAAATAAATTTTCAATATTTTTGTTTCCGACAGCTTGAAATATGGCACCGATGGAAGTTTCTTTAAAAGAAATTTGAGAACAATCGAGAGGAAATATACCAGAATTTTTGAACCACTCCGTGCATTTCCAGGTTTAAACCCATTTTTGGATGAGATCCGTAAACATGGCGGAAAATGTCGATTTGTCAGGCTTTGAAAGTGATTTTTAGTCAAATGACTTTTGACTATTTGCTCCCATTCGCCTTTTACTGTTTTACTTTAAAAACGCCAACATCTAATGGCTGTAAATTAATGGCTAGTATGTGCTGGCAAACGCCAAATTAAAATATAACTTTCTAAAGCGTTTTTTTTTCAATTTTAAGCTCATGAAACATTATGATCATATGAAACATGGTTATCAAGAAATAGAACTTTAAAACCTGAACGTTTTTTTGCAGCAAAAAAACTTTCGGTTTTTTAATATTTGCATGAGGCAAAAAAACTGTTATAAACCGCGACAAAAAAAGTTCGAATTCCATCCAGCCTGAACTACTACCGTTACAATAAACATTCTGGGCACCGCATTTGCACCAGTTTTTCATAACATGTTGGCCTTTATAAATTACTTGAAGAGGTAAATAATTGCCTAAAGCGTCACAACAAATCAAGATTTTCGTTATTTGCTTTTCATTCAATCTTGCTAGCCTGTTAGGATTTTTTGTTTCTTTTCTTCAAATAATTTCGACTTTGCCCTGATCAAATTGCAAACCAGAATCATCACAGATGAATATTTGAAACGGCTTATTACCTAAATTATGTTCATTATATGCTGCTGCTAATTTCTTAAACCAATTGTCAATTATACCTGGCCGCGTGGCCAGAGCTCTAATAGTTTCCATGCTGCTTACTTTTCTTGGGCAAATTACTTTACGATACTTATTCATGAAACCTGAGTACCATTTTTATTCATCAAACCTGAGTACCATTTTTATTCATGAAACCTGGGTACCATTTTTATTCATCAAACCTGAGTACCATTTTTATTCATGAAACCTGGGTACCATTTTTATTCATGAAACCTGAATACCATTTTTATTCATGAAACCTAAGTACCATTTTTATTCATGAAACCTGAGTACCATTTTTATTCATGAAACCTGAGTACCATTTTTATTCATGAAACCTGAGTACCATTTTTATTCATGAAACCTGAGTACCATTTTTATTCATGAAACCTGGGTACCATTTTTTTGTCAGTTTGCGGTCTTTGAATAAACTAGTTTGGTTTGATTCTTTAAAATAATTTTCAACAACAATAAACACGTCTTTTCTATTCAAGCTCAAGCCTATATCACTAATAAATTTGAATAAATCAACAATAATAGGTTCAGTGATGTTGCTCATCTTTCGTGGCGCTTCTCGGTCATTAGAAGACTCTTTTGTTCTGTCAAAAAGTGTAGTTTTCGCCACATTAATAAAAAAAATTTCATGTTAAGCGAGTTATAAAACTTTTTTCTAAAACCATCCGAAATTAGGTTACATCCGGAATTAGTATCCGGGTTTTAGGGTATGTGAAATCATTTGTACTTTTTTTAGTTTAATTATTTTTATTTTTTCAGTTGTTTTTATTTTAAAATTATTTCTATTTGGTTCAATTAAAAGTTCTGCACGGAAGAACTTGTGTTCTTTTTTTGGTTTGTTAATTATTGAAATTTAGCGTTGTGTAATTTATGGACGATTCTTATTTTTTTAATTTTATTTTAATTTTATAGTTTTAGTCAATCATTGCTTTTAATTTTCTCATTCAGTTAAACTTTCGAGTGAGATAAAAAATATATATTTTATTATTAAAAAATTAAAAAATATTTATTATCTATGTTTTAATAATAAAATGTAAGATTATTATTAGGCCTACTATTTTTTTAAATTATATATTTAAAATTTAGAATTAAAAATGAAAAGTTGTGCCAATAATGGTTAGCAAGCCTCTAAGTGGAGCGGAAGAAGAAAGATTTACAAAACGAATTTAAAATTGTTGTAAAAGTGACTCATTTTTGTTACCGACACAGAAAAGTAAGTATATTTTGAATATAGCAATTTGCTTTTAAATCCAGTAGAAATACTCCAACAAAAAATAAAAGCCTGGAGGGATTTAATAAAAGCATGGCCGAAAAAACATTATTAAAAAATTTAACAAACCTAGAGCTGAACAGGAGAGCAAAAAATAAGGTTTAAACAGGTAGTATCGTAATTTTTATTGTAATTAACTTCTTAATTGATCGAATAGTTGTTAAAAGCTTATCCAATAATCTTTTAAGAAATTAATCCACTTCGATTACAGCTTTCAAAGCTTACAAATTACATTTCAAAATTTTTCATTTTTTCGCAAAAGCGCCATTTTGACTTGCCGCTGGAATAATAATATAACAAAGACTATATCGGGTTTGAAATCATTTTTGGCTTTGCTCTCCTTCCAGCTATTATATCTCTTGCATAAATCATATAACTTTTTAGATAATTTTTCTGACTCTCAACAATGCGAAAAATTAAAAACTGGCTAAAAACACGAATGACAGAAAACAATTAAGTCTGATTGGCCTTACTTAATGTGTACAGAGAAAATCCAGTAAATCTTTAAAACGTGACTGGCCCTTTTGCCAATATAAGTTGTTAAAATAATCAACAAATCAAGGTTTTATATACGTATTTAGTTAAACAACTAAACTCTCTAATCATTGTCAAAAGTTTCAATACATTTAAAATGTATTGAAACACTTGACAATGATTAACACATTTAAAATGTATTGAAACACTTGACAAAATACATCAGGACAATTTAATATTTTAGTTAAGATTGCTTGTTTTTTTTATAAAAGGTTGCAAACATCAAGTATTATTCACAGAAAAAAGTTGTTTAAATCCTGTAAGAGGATCAAATACTTGAAATACTGAAAAGAAAGAAACATCATTACAAAAGTGCCGTAGACAGGGATACGACGGTGCCAGTGTTATGGAGGTGTTTTAAAACGTATTAGCGATGAACAACCACCTGCGGTATATGTTCACTGCGCTACACTTTTTTAGCTTCAAAAAAGCTAAAAAAAGAAACATTTGCAATTGCTAGCAAGTGGGTTGCTAAAGTAAAATATAAAGATAAAAGAGTTACAAAAACGACAATTTGATGAGTTGACCGATGATCTGAGATTGACTGATCCAGAAAACACATTTGGAATTGATATTTTTAACCGCGTGTTAGATATTGTGAACACACAATTGAAAACTAGAATCCAAGGAATGCAAGTTTTTCGAGTTTTTTCCGGCAACTTTTCTAGCTAAAATTAATAACAACATTGTCGAAGCTGCTAAGTCATTTCAGGAAAAATACCCCGACAATTTTTTATTAGAATTTCTGCTTTAGTTGTTGTTTTTCCGAATGTCAATGAACAATGAAATATAAAAAATTACAACAGTTAAGCAACTGGTACGCTTACTAAATGTGCATTACACCTTTATTTCATATTCATATTTTGACGTGGAAACTGCTGTTGATTATGTTTTTGACATTGCCAGTCACAGTGGCTACAGCAGAACGGCCATTTTCAAAACTTAAGTTCATAAGAAATGATCTTTGTAATTCAATGGGTCTAGAACGCATAGAATTTTTGTAAGAATGCCTCTGCAATAACAACCATATTTGATAATCCAATTGGACCTGAATCAGGTATGGTTCTAATTTCATTTTTATCAAAAAATAGCATTGACTAAGACACAGTTATATTAATTGGTGGATGTAATTAGGTGTTAATTTGATTCTTGTTTTAAGATCAGTTAATGGCTTTATCGATTGGTACGATACATAAATTTCAGCGAAGGTTTAATTCACAAATATTGTTTGTCAACTTTGAGTCAATCTAGTCAATCAATACAGCGTATATATTTATATTCTTTTTTTTTTTTTAAATTGTAACTTATTTACTAAAAATGTTTAATAAGAAAATAGAACTTAAATTTTTTTAAAGTGTTTTTAAACATGAAATATTTTTCATTTTATTGAAAAGATGTGAAAATCAACAAAACTAGGTAGAGATATAGGAAGGAAATATAAAAAGTACAAAACGAAAACTAGCTATGAAAAGAAAAGCTGAAAAAGAAAAAATCAAAGGGCTTTAATAAATACTTAAAAATAGGCAATGCTGAAAAAGAATCAGGTGAAAGAGAAAAAAAAAAGATCCAGAAAAAAATAATGAAAAAGATCCAGAAGCAAATTATGAAGAAGATGAAAAAGAAAATTATGAAAACAAAAACAAAGAAAAACATGCAAAAGAAAATTATGATAAAGATAAAAATAAAATCAATAAAAAAGATGTAAAAGAAAAGACTGCCAAAAATAATAAACAAGATATTTAGTTAGAGAGTCTTAAACATTTCAGTGTCTACCAATACTACTGAGTGTAAAGTAAAATGTTATAATGAAGAACCGAATATAACAGATGATGAGAGAGTTAGTCAACAAATAAGAGACTATTTAGTTTAGAAAGGACCATCAAAAGTTTATTTATATGAGAGATCATTTTCTAGATTAAAGTTTATAAAAAATTATCTAAGATAACAATAACTCAGGATATATTAAACAGTTTCCCAGTGAAATAGCGCACATGGGATACGCGTGGATTTTTTCCATATGTAACCCATGTGGGGATTATTATTTTGTCCCATGTGGGTTTCATATGGTAAATCCCACATGGATTCCATATGGTAAATCCCATATGGGATACGCGTGGGTTTTTACCATATGTAACCCATATGGGGATTATTATTTTGTCCCATGTGGGTTTCATATGGTAAATCCCACATGGGTTTTGTGGTAAATCCTACATGGGATATAGGTGGAAAATACTACATGTTATAGATCTTAAATGCCACATATTTTAATCCAAATGGTATAAAAGTAGTCAATACTAGACAAATGAAAGTCCGAATGCTTCTATGATAATTTTTAAAATTCTTTTAATTTAAAAATTACTTAAATAGTAATTTAAAATTAATCATCGAAGCTTTCAGAGAGGCTTAACTTAATCTGGTATTTGGTACTTTATCCCATTTGGTATTCAAAATGTGTAGCATTTTTGATCTTTTACATGTGATGTTTTCCACCTATAACCTATGTGGGAATTTACCTTAAACTATTATGACGAAATTTTATAAAATTAAAAAACGTGTTGCAAAATGAATTTATTTTAAAATAAATGCTATTAATCAATACATCCAAAATGAATATTAAGAATATTATTTTTTCTTTTGCGATTTACACGCCGTTTTTTGTCGATTGTATTAATTAAATCGCTTCGGCTTGCATAATACCAAGGTTTTTAGTATCTTCTAACTTTCTTCAAACATTTTCTAGAAAAAAAATAAATATATAAAATATATATATATATATATATATATATATATATATATATAGAGAGAGAGAGAGAGCCCAATTTTAATAAGGAACCTTATTAGTCGAGTAACTTTAATTATTAGCCAGGTTGAAGTCATTAATGACTACAATATTTCACAAATAATTATTTCCTAATTTATTACTTACAATGACTAACGTATTATGGGTAATTGAACACATATTATGCGTAATGAGGATAAGTAGTTAAACAAAAAAACAAAAACAAAAATGTAAAAACCTACTTTTTCAATGATGTAGACGTTGGGTGCAATAGCCACTGGATGCAAAAGTATCTTTACTTTTTCGTCACACACACGGCCTTCTATAATAACAGGCCTTGACATCGCGCAAAATGCCGTAAAAACTGAAGGCCGATTAAACTTTCACTTTTACTTATATTGATATATTTTTATATTAGGTAGGGTGTAATGGCAGTCTATGTTTTGTAATAATAATCTCTAGTAAAGACGGAAATATAAAAAGAAAACCAAAATATTGTTAAAAGATAATCATATTTTTCGTATTTCAAACTTCATTAAGAATATTTATGTAATATTAAATAGTATCAATAACAAGCAGAACCATATCAAAGTATATATCTATATATTTGAAAGATAACTGTATTTTTAATTTTTTTTGCTAAAAATGGTAACAATAAAAATCACCAACAATAAAAAACACCAACAAAAGTTGATTCAAGCAAAAAAAAAGTTTTATCAATATATCTCAACAGGGTAAATATTTACAAATCCAAACATATTGAGAGACATATAGGCTAATGAGAAAATAAAAAACATAACAAGTAAATAGCATAATAAATTACAAAACTAATTTTCACATAAATTATGATAGCTTTAGTATTTTGGGAGTGGTAATTAGTGAGTAATTCTTTAGCAGAATATTAGAATATACTCTGCATTGTTTTTTTGTGATTTTAAATTTATTTAGCAGCAATGAACTGAAACTGAGTAACACAAAATGTTCTGCATAAAGAGTTAGTAGTACCTTGAAAAAAAAAGCAAAATATTGACCATTAGAAAAGAGTATCAGAAGGAATTTCAAGTCCACCTCTGTTTAGGCTATACAAATAACTTCCATATTTATAATAATAATTGGTAGAATTATCATAAATTTTTATTTCGCTTTTTTGCACATAGCCAGCTATGTAAACTATAGCCACTAATGTAGATTTATTAACTGAGCTTTCAAGATCATGTATATTATCCAGAAGTTCTTTTTCATCAGTAGAAATATCTCTAAAACATATGTCACAAGTATTACCATCAATGCCATCAACAGGAATGTCAAGTTGTAATATCAATTTGGTATGTTGAATATTAATTTTTTCAATTACAGATTTAGCGTTTATAAAGTAAGTACCTCCAGATCCCTGTCGAAGCTTAGAAAAAGCTTTTTCAAGTGGATCTGTTGAAAACCAACCTAATAAGACATACTTTGCTCCATTACTCAACAAAGTTTCTACGAGATCAATAAAGCCATAACATGAATGCGCTATTGCATTGCTAGTATCTAGCGTAAGCTGTTTTACACGCTTACCTGTAGGTTTCATAAAATTTGACAGTTCAGCAATATCTCGTAGCAGTTGTAACTGTTGATCACCAACTGAGTGGATTTCTCCGCATAATTTATTTCTAAACCGAATGCCAGCACCAAGTGCTTTGACATTAACAACATTCGAAAAAAAATTATTTTTTCAATAAATACAGCAGTACCTTCAAATGCTTTATTTTCAATCTCTGGATGCATTCTTAATGCAGCTACTGTTTCTTCACAAAAAACAGACAAACAAAACTTTACAGATTGTCTCTCTATTGGTTTTGGATAAACTGATTTAGATGTAAGTTTAGAGAGTTTAAAAAGACTATTGCACTCAGTTTTATATAAAGTTTCTAAATCACTCCACTTAGCCAAAGCCAGTTCTTTATTGTTCAAAAATTGAAGTTCGCCAATCTTTTTTGTCAACCAATTGTTTCGTATAGATTTTAAGAGATGCACATAATCATACAATAAATATATACCTGATGTTGATAATCATGGTTTACTATCAACTGTTTTAAACATTCCAAAAAATCTTTGATTTACACGGTTACCATCAGTAATTATTACCAGTGTCTTATTACTTTCAATATTATTTATCGTATCAACAATTTGTTGACATTGAGCAAACTGAAATTCAAAGGAAAGACTTGAAACAGGTTAAGCTCTACATATAAATTCTGGACCTCCAAAAAGACATTTAATCATAAATGATAAAATTGTTTTAGCTAACTTTTCAGGGTAGTTTACTACTTGACCAAACAAAGCACCTCTTTGGTAAAGTAATGAAGCTTTGACATAGACCTAATCAATTAGTAGTATGGAAGTTCTTTTCAATGGATTTAAATTCATAAAAATACTATTTATGAAACTTAGGTCCTCCATTGAGCTTATTTTTGAACTCAATCATCGTGTTAAAATCCTTATACTTGGTAACTTGTAGTCAATACACAAACAATCATATAACCTTCATCGCATAGCAAAATACTCATATGCTCTACATATAATATCTGAAGTATATAAAACTTCACCAACATTAACTTTTCTCATAGCATTAAGGTGTTCGAATATAATATTTGACTGAAGCGAACTTTCTTTATTTTCTAAAAATCTAACTGCTTCAAATAAAGCTGATTTTGTTTTTATTAACTTTAATTTGTTTACAGCTAAAGATGAAATATTACAAGTTGTGCCATTATGGTTAGCTACAAATGAATAATCATTGAAAATTACTAAAATAAATAATGGAACACCAAGTTTGTACATTTTTGATTGTTTGTGTAAACTTTTTTTATTAAGCTGGAAAACAATAACATCATTATTATCACTTAACAAAGATTGAATATCGTCAAATATAAGTTCATCCTCTTTTAGAAAATCATTAAACTCATCTGGTAAAATGCTTCGAAAACCACTTGAAGTTACAGTTTTTCTAACTTTACTTGCTGGTGTGACTAAACAACTAGGCGGAATATTTTTAAAAACAGATAGTGGGTTTAAAGGTCATTGCTTCCCATATTTGCTTTCAAAAGGTGCTTCATTTGGCCAATGCAGTTGACATACTGCTGTATAGTCTGTAACAATAAAACCAGTTCTTGGGATAGCTTCACTACATCTTTTTCTCTCATCTAGATTCTTTGGGAATTTATAAATTGATATTTTTGTTGTAGTTGTGTATTGATATTTTTGTTGTAGTTGCAATTGATATTGTAGTTGTAGTTGTATAAATTGATATTTTTGTTGTAGTTGAAATAGTTCGACTTGCAAAGAGTTACACAGCATTTTAAAGGCATTTTAATTATTAAAAAAACTTATCGTTAGTTTGACAATACTATTACCTTACAATGTTAACCCCTTGGCCTTCAGTTTAACAACTTTGTTGCGCGATGTCAAGGTCTGTTATTATAGAAGGTCGCGGTCACACATAGTATAATATTCTGAAACTAATAATCAAACATCTAAATTTATTCTTTGATCATTACCTTCATATCCTATCTTATTTTCATATCATAATCTATTATGGTATTATTTATATAACATATCACAACAATATTATCAAATTTGTGATTTTCAAATATCATATGAACATTCTCTAACATGTTCATATGATATTTGAATATAGTTCTTGAGTATATTATCTGCAAACAATTGACTGATGCAAGTTCAAATGTTGTCAAAAACCAAGCATGCATGCATGGGGCACTGCAGTGTCCCACAAAGAAATGCTGGTTTGAAAATCAAATTTTTTTTATAAAAAAAAAATATTAAAATAGGGGGGAGATAGGGAGGTTTCTGTAACTTTTTTTAGGCTCCAAAACTTTTAACTTTATATATAATAAGGTTCGTAAAACTTAAGGAACTTACGAAGTACATTGAGAAACAAAAACAGGATATTTAAATAAACTTTTCAATTTTTAATCTGGAGTACCACAGTGTAATTGGGAAAAAAGCAGGGATGCGGAGTCCCAAAAGGACTCCGGCTTTATATCTTTACTTTTTCCAAGACTGTAGTGTCCAGAAGCTCTAAACATGTTTGTTGACTTATTATCTACTATAATAAAAAAATTCATGAGAATTAATGACTTGAAACTTATTGTTTTTAAGCCCGGATACCAAAATTAGAGCTCCTTTTTTAAATTAGAGCTCCTTATTTTAGAGCTCCTGGATACCAAAAACTAGGATAAAGTAATCTTTTTGTGACTTACAAATCCGGAGTCCTTTTTGGGACTCCGCATCCCTGGAAAAAAGTCTCTGGGTCCAGTTTTCAAAGTAATACGATCTAAAGTAATATATAAATTTAAAAAAATGCTTTAAAATGCATGCAGTTATACATATAACTCCTGATAGTTAACTATAAGTATAACTAGTTATACATAAAATTTATTATATAAACTTATTTTTTAAGGTTATGGTTAAACAAATTAGTACCAATTAATTCAAATTCAAGATTTAGTTCAAATTCAAGTTCTTATTTGTTCATTGTTTTTTCACTATTTTATATTTATTTGTTCAAATTTGTTAACTAGTACTAATTCTTACTACAGTAAGAATATTTATCATTGTTGAATGTGATTTTATTAGTAACTTAATTTTACTTTCAACATATTTTGACAACACCCTTTACATTTTAAATGATGACAGCTTTACTTTTTTAGTGATGTTAAATTTACTACATTTCAATAACTCAGATTGAATTTTAACTGAATTTTTGTAAGCTTTGTTAGGGTTTATTGTATATCAAATGGTGTTGTAAATAAAGTAAAAATAATATATATATATATATATATATATATATATATATATATATATATATATATATATATATATATATATATATATATATATATAGTATTTAGGCTATAATAATAATATATATATATATATATATATATATATATATATATATATATATATATATATATATATATATATATATATATATATATATATATATATAGTATTTAGGCTATGGGATCATCCATAAATAATGCCAGCAGATAAAGGGGCAGTGTGAGACCAAAATAATGTCAATTAAAAAATGGAATTAAAAAAAAAAGAGTAAAATATTTCATTTAAAAAAAAAGTAAAACAATTTATGCTAGCTATGAGCAGGTTTTAGAGGTATTTACACCAACAATGTGGTCTAAAAACTTCTTGCTTTTGTTGCTTAAAACTGTAGAGGATCATAGGAAAAACAATTTAAATTCAGAAATTAGCTTGCTTATCTGAATAAACAATTTATGTTTGTTTTTTTTACTTTTAGTACTGTTGAGAATAAATGTATAATTGAACCAGAAAAAAATTGAAGGTATATGCATTTTTTATATTATATTAACAATTCAGATATACCCTCATAATATGATAACAAAAACTGACATCATTTTCGATGGGAGATGGCAAAAAAATTTGATAAAGTGATTGAGTTTGATAAAGGGTGAAGGTGTTCAATAAACCGGGTCATCATCTGACATCATTATGCATAGATGATCCTATGATTTAGGTAAAATAAGTAATTAATTTGCCATATTTCTCTTTAGAAAGTGTAAGAAAAAAGCATTGTTATGCTGAGAACCTACCTATTGAGCAAGCTTTGACCACCTATTTTATAAATTTGAGAGACAGAAGTGGAAGTGCGAATCACAAAAAAACTAATAACAATGCTCTAAATCGATTTTAACTTTGTAGACTAACATTAATATAGTATTCAGAAACAATAATGAAGTTTACATGATTTTTATAATTTGTATTTATTTCCATTAATTATCAGTTGTCAGTCTCTATTTTATAAAATGAATTAAAAAACTATTTATTTATAGTATAATAATAATACATAAATACTAGTTTCCTAATGCTATAATCATCACAATGTTAATGGTATTCGTTTTAAAGTGAAATTTTGTATCGATTTTATTGTTTTAATGTTATATATATATATATATATATATATATAAATATATATATATATATATATATATATATATATATATATATATATATATATATATATATATATATATATATATATATATATATTAGTAGTAGAAAATCACTTAACAAAAATTTTTTCCATTTAACACTGTGTTTCATCAACAAAGATTCATCAGAAAATTAAATATATATGTATATATATATGTATATCTATATATATATATATATATATATATATATATATATATATATATATATATATATATATATATATATATATATATATATATATATATATATATATTATTTTTACTTTATTTAAAACACCATTTGATATACAAAAAACCCCTACAAAGCTTACAATAATTCAGTTAAGATTCAATCTGAGTTATTGAAACGTAATAAATTTAACATCAATAGAAAAGTAAAGCTGTCATCATTTAAAATATAAAGGGTGTTGTCAAATTATGTTGAAAATAAAATTAAGTTACTAATAAAATCACGTTCAACAATGATAAACATTCTTACTGTAGTAAAAATAGTACTAACTGATAAATTTGAACAAATAAATATAAAATTAACAAAAACAATGAATAAATAAGAACTTTAACTTTAACTTTAACTAAATCTTGAATTTGTATTAATTGGTACTAATTTGTTCAAGCATAACCTTAAAAAATAAGTTTTTATAACAAATTATATGTATAACTAGTTATACATATAGTTAACTATCAGGAGTTATATGTATAACTATATGCATTTTAAAGCATATTATTTTATTCAAACATTACTTTAGATCATATTACTTTAAAAACTGGACCCTGAGGCTTTATTCTCAATAACACTGTGGTACTCCAGATTAAAAATTGAAAAGTTTCTGCAAAAATCCTGTTTTTGTTCCTCAATGTAGTTTGTAAGTCCTTTAAGTCTTAAGGACCTTATTATATCTAAAGTTAAAAGTTTTGGAGCATAAAAAAAGTTACAGAAACCTATCTCCAACCTATTTTTTTCTTTTTTTAATAAAGAAAATTGGAAATTCTTCGACTTTCAAACCTGCATTTCTTTGTGGGACACTGCAGTGTCCCACGCATGCAAGATTGGTTTTTGACAACATTTCAACTTGCATCAGTTGTTTGCAAATAATTTACTCAAGATCTATATTCAAATAACTATTATATTATCCTAATATAATAGTTATTTGAATTATTAATAATAAGTCTATTTGCACAAATCTTAATCTTATTTCTATAAAGAAAGATTAACATTATTCGTGGTACTTACATACTTGCTTGCCATTCTCTATATTAATATAAAATATTTTCACACAATATAAACGTAACGCAATGCGATGTCGATTTAAGAATTTTCTTTTTAGTTTTTAAAAAAAATTTTTTTTTTTAGTTTCCAGCTTTCAAATTAATTCCCATGCAAATCCCACAGGAAACCCACGTGGGATTTCCCATGTGTGTAAATACCATATGGTTTCCACATGTAACCCATGTGGGTTTACCCACATGGGTTTAAGGTGACAAATTTCCATACGGATACCACATGGGAAAAACCGTCCCACGTAAATCCCATCAATCCGACACGGAACCCACGCGTAACCCATGTGGGACGCGGTTTTATTTTTCACTGGGTTAGCGATCATGCCGATTAAAGTTCAAGAAGCTGGATTAGCAAACTACTTTATAAGATTTTGCTGAGAAAAAACTTAGAAACATGTACAACATGTCTATGTAAATTTATATTTAATTTTGTCTATGCAAATTTATATTTAATAAATTTTTTTCTTTAACTTACATAGAACTTTCGTGACAAAAATATTAAAACATGCTTTTTTTATTTAATAGAATGTAGTGACACTATTGAGTATATATATAATAATAAACACGATTCAACCTCGTACATTAGCATTCTTTACTCACTCTTTTTTTTTTGGTTTTCATATAAGGGTCCCGCAAATTAAACTCGCGTCGGGACCCGCGCCTGTTCGATCAGGCGCTGATTTTGATTAAGCAACATTTGTAGTTTTTGCATATCACTCATTATTCAATTGTGTTATTCAAATAGTATCCTGATGCCGGTTACTTCGAATAAGTATCCGGTTCTAGGTACCGAGGAAATTACCGACCTTAAATGTATATTTAATGCATGTAAAATTATGCCTTTATATGATAATTTAATGTAGTCATTTTGAATATCAAGCACTTGAAAAATATATACGTATACAATGCAATTACTCGAGTCTTGTGAGATACAGTTTATCAACTTTTTGATGTAACTGTGTCTAAAAATGTTTTTCTAAATAATGGTATTATACTTTTAAAACAAGAACAGCTAATTTTATTTCTTTTGTATTATTTTTATATATTGATGTTTATTATGGTTCAAATATTTTTCATCAAAATGAAAAAAACAATTTTCATTGCTTAAATTTTTTAGTATGATATTTTCAGGTTATTCAGTTTTTTCATGTTTGCTTTATATACTGATAATTGATTAAGTGTGATTAAAAACATTGCATAAACTTTTTTTGATGATAGCTTTGCAGCTGTTGATAAATTTACACCTGGTGAAGTTTTATAATAGCTTCTTTTTCCGAGGTTTATTTATGTTGATGCATTCAACAATAAACTTTACCAAAATTCAAATGTCTCAATTGTCATTATATCAGAGCCAGTATAACTTATGTTTATACATAATAATACTTATACTTTAAGTATTATTATGTATAAAGTTTCAATTGTCATAGTATCAGAATCAGTATAACTTTTATTGATATTTAATAATACTTATACTATAAGTATTATCAAATATCAACATTCAAGTAGTTTCAATTGTCATAGTATCAGAATCAATATAAGTTTTTTTTGTAGGTGAGTCATAAAAATTTTCTTTTACATTTTTTGTGATTCTCTTTAATGGATGGATTTTTACCCTTTAGTACTATTTTAAAGTTTAGAAAAAAAGTTTTGGCAGTTTTTATAAACAAGTAACATTACACAAAACTGTGTTTAATGTTGCTTGTTGTAAATACTTAGGGAAAATCTTGTCCTAGCATTTCTGACAGATCATAGATTTTTGCTGGTTTCCCAACATTTTCTGTTTTCAAATGTGCAGATAAAATGTTACCATTGTATACATTATATTTTGATTTAGAATGTTGATATCAGATTAGAAATATCGATACCAAAATTAGAATGCTGGTATCGATATATGGCTCTCACCATTGTCAGGAGGAAGAATAGAGGGATTATCCTTTTTGAATAAGTATGCTTTACAAAATATTTCATAACTTTTAAACACAAGTTTTTATTCAACCATCCTGATGGGTTTGCACTGCCGATTGTACCTTCTTAGACCCCATTTAACATAAAAATTCTTGAAATTTTTGTAAGGAAAAATCAACATTAGGGGCATATTGCAACAATCATTGTTATACTATACCCTTGTTTACCATTAGTCATGCCACCAATCTGCTTTTAATCTTTGATTATGTGTACTAAAACTGGTTTTGTCAACATCTTTTTTTTCAAAAGCTTTAGTACTTTGGTTTTATTCAAGTTCAAGAGTTACTTTACAATACTAAGAGTTACTTTAGAATACTTTACAATAGGTAGATGCTACATTTTCTCTGTTATAAAGAGTTGAGTGAGCTGGGCTTGTTGTCTCAGGTTTTTTTAGTAATGATTCTTTTGAATATTTCTTTCATTAGATTTTCAGCCAATTTTTTCTAGCCATTTTGGCTTTTATCCTAAGATCATACTTTTTTGTGAGTGATTTCCCAAATCGGTAGGCCAATTTTTCTTACATCTTTTAAAGTCAGTTCTGAAGATACTGAACATACTGAAGATCAACAGCCCTCAAAATGTAATCAACTAGAAGTTTATCTTCTATCACGAAGATTTGCTTTACATCATTGTTTTTCTTGTAACAATAATTTTCTAAAACTGATTCATGGAATTGATTTCTGTGTTATATAAAGTTGTTTCAGGAATGCAAAAGTCCTTGGAAGTTCTGTAGATGTAAACACTTTATTGTTTTTAGGTACTGCACTCTTTCCTATGTTATAGTAGATAAATATATATCTATAAATATTTTTTATAAATTAACAATAATAAGGTGTAGCCATAAAAACTAATGTAAGCAGTTGTGAAGTGCAATAACAGTAGGAATTGTGTGTGTATGTGTGCGTGTATATATATTATTTGATTCAAGTTCTTCGATCTAATTTAAAAATGTATAAAGTACCAAAAACTATAAAACACAAAAAACCATTATCATCACCAAGTTCTCTAAACCTATCATTCACTAATATTCATGGTCTTCGAAGTAACTTTTCTTCTTTTAAGTCTTATCTCTTGCAAAGTTCACCAGACCTACTTGCTCTTTGTGAGACTAATTTGAGTTCGGCTGTCTCATCTTATGATCTTAGTGTTGATGGTTAACTTCCTCGAATTCGTAAAGACTCCAATAGTCACATGCTTGGCCTCAGCATTTACATTCGTAAGAATTCAACCATTTGTCGTGAAACTAGGTTTGAATCCACAGACTATTCTTTCATGTGCTTTGGTTTAGCACCACTTCACTCTATTGCCTTTCTTTTTGTTCTATATCGCTCTCCTTCATCTCAAAACTGCACTCTTTTTGACATTATTTCTGATCATATTGACCTAGCCCTCTCTCTTTATCCATCAGCTAATATAGTTGTTGTCAGTGACTTTAATGCTCACCACTCTGAGTGGCTTGGCTCTAGTGTCAGTGACTGCAGGCATTAAAGCCCACAACTTTGCCTTTCTCAATCCCTAACTCAAATAGTCAACTTTCCAACTGGCTTTCCTGACAACCTGAAACATCTGCCTTCTCTACCCCACTTGTCTTCTCTATGTCTTGTTTCTGATCCTAGTCAGTGCTCAGTTTTTCCACATTCACCCTTAGGTCTTTCTGATCACAGTTTGATCTCTCTAAAACTAATATCTCATTCTTCTTCATCACCTGAATCCCCTATTATCAAACCTCTTACAACTACAGTAAAGCTGACTGGGATTCTTTCCGTGATTTTCTTCGTGATGGCCCTTGGGTAGAAATCTTTCGTCTTCCTGTCGACAAATGTGCTTCCTACATAACTTTGTGGATTCAGGCTGGCATGGAATCTTTTATTCCCTCTCGAGGATTCCAGGTCAAGCCTCACTCTCCTCCATGGTTTTCCTCACACTGTGCTGCTGCGATTGCAATCGAAACCGTTACTTCCATATTTATCAGCAAAACAATTCTCCAGAAAACAGATGTCTGTTTATTACTGCTAGAAACAATTGTAAAAAGGTTTTGTCTAACGCCAAAACCCGCTACTCTCAGGTCATGAAATCTCGTATCTCATCTCAAAAGTTAGGCTCTCGTGACTTCTGGAGAATCTTTAATAATATCAATAATAAGGGCAAATCTATAATTCCACCTCTCTTGTATGGTTCAGACTTTGTCACCTCACCTAAAGACAAAGCCAAATTGTTTGCTAAAAACTTTTCATCAATATCATCTCTTGATTCCACTAGTTGCGTTCTACCTGATATTGCTAACAAACAGGTTGATCCATTGCTTGACATTCATATCACTCCAGCATCTGTATCTTAAGTGGTTTCCTGCCTAGACTCTTCTACAGCTTGTGGCCTGGACAACATACCTGTTATTGTGTTGCAAAAGTGTTCTTCGGAGCTGTCGTCTATACTCTCAAACTATTCAACAAGTGCTTATCAGAGTCTTGTTTTCCAGCCTGCTGGAAAGCAGCATCTGTTATCCCTATCTTCAAAAGTTCTGGAGAGCGATCTGATTCGTCTAACTACTGTCCCATAAGTCTTCTTTCTATCATAAGCAAGGTTTTTGAATCTTCTCATCTTGAATCTAATAACTTACTTTCTGACCATCAATATGGATTTCGATCTTCTCGTTCTACAGCTGATTTGCTAACAGTAATAACTGACAGGTTTTATCGTGCATTTGATGAAGGTGGAGAGGTTAAGGCCATCGCTCTTGACATTTCAAAAGCTTTTGATAAAGTTTGGCATGCTGGTCTTCTCCATAAGCTTTCCTCTTATCGTGTATCCGGCAACATCTTAAAGATCATTGAATCCTTTCTTTCCAATCGTAGCATAAAAGTTGTCCTCGATGGACAACACTCTTCTTCTTATTCTGTAACTTCAGGGGTTCCTCAAGGTTCTATCCTTGGCTCTATACTCTTTTCAATTTACATTAATGATCTTCCAGATATTCTCACATCTAAGGTGGCATTGTTTGCTGATGATACTACCATTTATTCTTGTCGTGATTAGAAGCCAACACCCTCTGATTGCTTGGAGGGGGCATTTGAGCTTGAAAAGGATCTCACTTCTGCTATAGCATGGGGCTCACAATGGCTGGTGAACTTTAGTTCAGATAAAACTCAATTTTTTCAGCCAATCGTTATCGCAATAATTTAGATCTTCCTATATTTATGAACGGTGATGTACTCGATGAGTCACCTACTTTTCATCTTCTAGGATTAACTCTTACTTCCAATCTTTCTTGGAAACCATATATCAAATCAGTTGCAAAATTTGCATCTGCTAAGGTTGCATCTCTTTATCGAGCTTGTCACTTTCTTACTTCGGATTCTAGTCTCTATCTCTATAAATCTCAAATCCGGCCTTGTATGGAATACTGTTGCCAAATCTGGGCGGATCTTCTAATGATGCCCTTTCTCTTTTAGACAAGGTGCAAAAACGCATTGTAAACATAATTGGACCTGCTCTTGCAGCCAACCTCCAACCATTATCACATCGTCGTAATGTTGCTTCTCTTTCTCTTTTCTACAAATACTATAAAGGGCACTGCTCTAAAGTGCTAGCGTCTCTTGTGCCATCTACTAAAATTCATTCTCGTATTACTCGTCATTCAATTAAGTGTCATCCTTTTTCTGTGACTGTTCCTAAGTGCTCCAAAAACGCATATTCGTCTAGTTTTTTTCCTCGAACATCAGTTCTTTGGAATTCGCTCCCTTCATCTTGCTTTCCTGATTCATATAATTGGCAATCTTTTAAGTCGTCCGTCAATTGTTATCTTGCTCTACAATCTTCATCTTTTCTCTTTCAGTAACTTCCAACTTTAATTAGTGGCTGCTTGCAGCCTTGTTGGAAGCGAAGATGTTTAAATCTTCGCTTCCAACAAGGTATATAAATTTATATACATAAATATATACATGTATATACATATATATATATATATACTAAATTATAAATTAGTTAAAACACTTATCTAGTTTATTTCTTCAACAATTTGTTTCTCCATCATGAGGTTCATTAGGAAGAATGTCTAAACATCATAAAAATTCAAATTATGGAAAAAATATTTCACAGGAAGAAATATTAATATTAACTATGTATTAGCTGTAGTTATTTTGCAACCAGGAAATTGCTTCAACTACATCAGAAAATTAAAAAAGTTATCATGAAAAGAATTCTTTAGAATTAGAATAACACTGATAAACAAATAAAATTTTATTGTGCATATCTTGTTAACTAGGTGGTTTTTTAAAACAAATTAAATATGCTGATTTTAAATATGCAAACCATTTTTCACCATCACATCAAGTTGTAAAGATATTTGGGTTCAAATCTTTAGTATTTAAGGTAAAGTCCCTAATATTGTCAAAAAAAAAGTTATTCAAAAGTATGTCAACCTGGGTCTCAAAAGAAGCGTATTTTCATAGAGATTATAGAAAACATAAATATTTTTTCTTAAAATTTATTGACAAAAAAAATATGTTAAAAAAATGATAAAGACTCTTAAAAAAATTTCATCAGAATGATATTCAGCAAAAATACAAAAAATACTTATTTTTATTACAAATGAATAACATTTTTAAAATCTCTATGAAAATACGCTTCATTTGAGACCCAGGTTGACATACTTTTGAATAACTTTTTTTTCGACAATATTAGGGACTTTACCTTAAATACTAAAGATTTGAACCCAAATATCTTTACAACTTGGCGTGATGGTGAAAAATGGTTTGCATATTTGAAATCAGCATATTTAATTTGTTTTAAAAAACCACCTAGTTAACAAGATATGCACAATAAAATTTTATTTGTTTATCAGTGTAATTTTCAGTCTGGTCATTTGTTTTTTATAATTTTTTAAAAGGTACTTATTTTCATGTCTACATTTAGAAATTAAATCAGATTTTTTTTTTAGTAAATTTTATTGATCCAATTGAGTAATAATTTCAAGTTTTTCTTGTAAACATAGTACACATAATATATATATATATATATATATATATATATATATATATATATATATATATATATATATATATATATATATATATATATATATTTTATTAACATTAAATACTTGGGCAGTTACATTATCATGAGATTTCGGTGATGGGCTTCTATTTACATTAAATACTTCCGCATTTACATTATCATGAGATTCAATAATTCTATTCTCGTTGATATTATAAGACTTTTCTTATAATACATTTGACAGGTTTACATTTGACTTTACCACTAATTTGACTTTATCAACAAGATTATCGTTTTTGTTTGTTCGCACGAAACGTCTAAGAAAAATGGGACCAGGAGTTAACCATGAGGGTAATGAAGTTCCACATGATGAACGTCGAAAGAAACTGAATAATCTCTCATGGGGTGTACAATTAGTTGCAGTTGATAATAACGAACAATCTGAGTGAAGGGCATCGGATAGAACAACTTCCCAATTTCTAACATCTAGGTTGTGGCTTTTTAGTGCCAAACAAATATTTCTCCATATCAAACCATTATATCTCTCAACTTGTCCATTACTGATAGGATGATATGGAGTAGAATTACTTGTTGCAATTCCTTTCTGAGTAAGGTAATATTTTAGTTCATTAGATATAAATGATGAGCCTCTGTCAAAATGAATGTAAGTTGGAAAGCCACAAAAAGAGAATACTTGGTCTAAACATTTCACAGCGGTTGTTGAAGTGATATCTGGACACGGGATAGCAAATATATACCGAGAATATTCATCAATAACTGTAAATAAATACTTATTTCTAGAATTAGACAGTGATGATCCTTTAAAATCTATACTTAGACGATCCATTGGACGTATGGATTTGATTAACTCACTGACATTCGCAGATTGATAAAACTGTGGTTTTAATTCTGAACAAATATGGCAGTTAGAACAAACTTTCTTGACCTCTTCCGTGGAAAAAGGTAAGTTCTTAGAATTAACAAAGTGAAGCATACGAGTGACACCTGGATGACATAAACAGTTATGTATATCGCTTAGGTTTGTTTGAGGTTAAGTTGTGGCACAAAAGACACGCGTAAGTGCATCAGGGACTACATTATCAATTCCAGGATGATACAATATAGTATAGTTAAACTCTGCTAACTCCATCCTCCAGCACTGAATCTTACTATTTTTTATCTTTGTTTTCTTTCGGTTATCAAACATAAAAGCTACAGAACGCTGATCAGTGATTAACTGGAATTGATTTCGTAACAATAAATGTCGCCATTTACGAACAGCTTCAATAATAGCTACTGCTTCTTTTTCTACTGCTGGATAATTAATTTCACTTTTGTTTAATGTCCTAGACATGAAAGCAACTGGAGGACCATTTTGATTCAAGGTAGCTGATACAGCTACATCGGATGCATCACATTCAACAACAAAAGGTAAGCTCTCATCAATAGAACTCAAAGTGGCAGAGTGAAGTTCCCTTTTAAGTAATTGAAATGCTTCAAATGCTTCACTATCGATTGGGAAGGATTTAACATTAATTAAAGGGCGAACTTTATTAGCAAAAGAAGGGATTCATTTTGAGTAATAAGAAATCATACCCAAAGTTCGACAAAGTGATATAACATCAGAAGGAGGAGGTAGTAAATCTAAAGGACATAATCGTTCAGTATCTGGTTTTATATTGTTATGACTAATGCAATAACCAAGAATATTTATCGAAGGAACTGAAATGAAAGATTTTGATTCATTTAATGTTAAGCTCCAATGTTGTGAGGCGCTCTGAAACTGTAGACAATTTTCATCATGATGTACCTGATCATAGCCACCAATGGTTATATTATCAAGGTATGGAAAAGTGTCATGTAACTTTTCTTCTTCAACAAATTTGTCCATAGATCTTTGGAACATAGACACACCATTAGTAACTCCAAATGGAATCCTGCAAAATTGGAACAATTTTCCATTTGCCTCAAATGCTGTATACTTTTTATCTGAATTTTTTATAGGAATTTGATAGTAAGCACTTTTTCGAAGTCAAAGGTAGAGAATACCTTGTATTTTGCAAGTTCATTTATCATATCATCTATTCTAGGAAGAGGATATGCATCTAATTCAGTGTAAAGGTTAACTGTTTGAGAGTAATCAATGCAGAGTCTTTTTTGTTTGATTTAGTAAGATCCTTTACAACCACTACTTGGGCTCTCCATGGTGAGAAACATGGCTCAATTATACCATCTGATAATAGCTGTGATATTTCACTTTCAATAAAATTTTGGTCATCTTTATTAAATCTTCTTGATTTAGTAGCTATTGGCTGCGTTTTAACCGAAATACTTGTAAACAAGGAAGGTATTTTTATTTTAGCCTTTTGCAGTGCACATAGCTTATTTTTCCTTGTGACTATTAAGTCTTCTTTTTCTCCACCAAATGGAAAAATAAGATTTTTGTGTTGCTTTTAGAAGTCATAGCCAAGTATGATATCAGTACAAAGATTTTCCAAGATACCAAATTGAACATTATTATACAGTAAACCATTTAGTTTGAGGTTAACTGAACAACAACCCACTAATCCAGACTCCATTGTTGTGAGGGCCATAGAAATTTTTCTTTTACTGGGTAATGTTTTTATTTTGAAAGTATCAATAATTTTTTTGCTTATAAAATTATCTGAACTACAAGAATCAATTAGTGCTGTTAATGATTCACCATTAATTTTGACAACAACAGATGCATGAAAAAGGCTCTCAGGACAACCACTTGAAACAGTACACAAATTTGGTTTATGCACTGCAGCTGTAACACTGTGGCCAGCCAAGACAAATTTTGGAGAAATGTCTTGGCTGAGAAATTTTGGAGTAATAGTATTTCATCCAAATAATTTCTTTTTGCAGTTGTTTTTGACTGACTTTGAACAATTTTTGAGTTATTATTCCTTAAAGTCGCTAAATAACTCAATACTAGGAAAAGTTTTGGAAACTTGAATGCGCTGCAGTTCAATACCTTTCAACAGGCATTACTAATTTTTTGTTACTTTTGTGTACTTAAAGTAACCACATCTGATAAATGTTAAAATTTTGTGTTAAAAAATCCTGTTCCTTGCCCACAAATGACAGACCAGATCATTACTGAGGTTGAGTGAAATTTTTTTCTTCAATTTTTCAGGCAGATGATACTGTGTGCCATTGGTGTTGTTTTATAGTGAGGTAGTCTCCTTAGGCAAAACTCTCCAGAGTCCTTTTTTTTTCTTTCTCGCATTGAGGTTTAATGAGAAACCTTCACAATTTGAGCAATTTTTACTGAGAATAATTTGTATACTGTAAAAGACATCTGATTTCACTCATTTTTGTTGTTTTCGCAAGTTAATGGAAACACTTAAGCTTTGAATCAAACTAAATTACATTAAAAAATTAATCACACTAAGAAATAAAAATAACTTCAAATTGTCCAAAATGCAAAGGATTGACCATGACAGATGCTTGCTGATAGTCTTAATTGCAATTGATTAAATTTATATTAAACTTTACTAAAAATAGAAATAACCTGGCAGGTAACAAAAATTAACATCATATTTATCTTATTAAATGTGAATATAAGCCTTTTGTTTAATATATTGTAAAATGTGTGCAGGTAATGTAATATATATATATATATATACATACATACATACATACATACATACATACATACATACATACATACATACATACATACATACATACATACATACATACATATATACATACATACATATAATTGTTTTTAGAATATTTCATTATAATAACAATTATTACAAAAGCTGAAATTTCCTTTTGTTTTGAATAAAGTAAAACTATTAATAAGTTTTGACATTTCACTGGTGATGAAGTCAATGCACAAAGCTGTGAGTTTTTTTTTTTTTAGGCACACAGTTTTTTTATATTGTGTGCCCAAATAATTTTAGTATAAATCGAAAGTATGCATTTATTATAAAATATGTAGCAAGAACTATGATAATAATAATTAATTAGTAAAAGAAGATATTCAATAGGTGTATTCTATTTTTTATAAACTATTAATAATTAAAGCTTAGCCATTAAAATAATTAAAGCCATAGACTCAACTTTGACAGCTGTAAATAAAAAAATAATACAAAAAAGTAAACTTTGTAAACATAAACAAAGCTCTGTACTCATCTATTTTATAAAAATGACAAACAAAAGTTTTCTAGAAAGATTATTTTCAAATATGTTGTCAAAAAACAAATCAACTATGCATTAATGTCGTGCATTTACTTAGAAAATATGAGATCATCATCTTAAAATAGTTCTAAAATAGCCAAAGTCAGTCAATTATTTCTCGGGTTCTTAAACATTAAAAGGAATCCATCAATTTCAAGTTAGGATCTGAAAGAAAATAGGGATTTAAGAAAAAAAGTCGGTTGCAAACAATTTTGTAGCTGTGGAAGAAAATCCAAGCCATTTCTAACCTCAAAGACTATGATACGATATATACCCAACTCTACAAAATAAGGTGCCTAGAAAAGTATCTGTAAAAGTATCTACTGTGTTTTATACAATCTCATGTCCTAGTAAAGTGTTGCCCTGATTTAGCAAATGCTTACTATACTAAACCAACAATAAATTGGTACTGAGGAAACCGTGTTAAAATCATTACTAAAGATCACAACCCACCAAATTGTCAGCAGATTCTTCTTATAGAAAACTTTTATCAATATTTTGTATATTTTTTTGTTAATATGAAGCTCTTCAAGTTGAGTCAATTTTTAATGACTATGCTTTACAAATGATAATAAAAATAGAATTATAATGCAATAATCATAGAATGTGTAGTTTGAGGTGTTAAATTTTAATCATATTTTAGTTTATCGATGTTTAAACATTAATATTGAATATATTAATATTGCAGGATGATGAAAATGACCCATCTTCTGGGTAAGATATTTTTAATGTGATGATGATGATGTTAATGATGATGATGATGATGATGATGTTAATGATGATGATGATGATGATGATGATGATGATGATGATGATGATGATGATGATGATGATGATGATGATGATGATGATGATGATGATGATGATGATGATGATGATGATGATGATGATGATGATGATGATGATGATGATGATGATGATGATGATGATGATAAAGATGACGGTGATTTTTTTTTTTTTGTTATTGTAATTATCAATATTTTTGAACCTTTTATTATTTTATTTTTTTTACACTGCGTGATTCATATATTTGAAAGGTGTATATTTTTTTTTTTTTTTAGTCCTCCAAAAAAGGTTATCAAGTTTAGAAATTACACACCTCAGGATCCTCTTTTGAAAGAAAAAAAGATTGAAAAAGCAAAACCAGCCAAAGGTTTTTTTTTAAGATTGATATATATATATATATTTATATATATATATATATATATATATATATATATATATATATATATATATTTATATATATACATACCAGGGATGCGGAGTCCAAAAAGGACTCCGGCTTTATATCTCTACTTTTTCCAAGTCTCTAGTGTCCAGAAGCTCTAAACATGTTTGTTGACTTATTATCTGCTATAATAAAAAAATTCATAAGATTTAATGACTTGAAACTTATTGTTTTTGAGCCCGGAGTCCTGGAGTCCCGGAGTCCTTGCCGCCATTATACCTAAGGCTCAAAAAACGATTGTTCCTCTAACCTAAAAGTCTTAATTTTTTTTCCTATTAGTAGTCCATAAATTTATTTATATTTTTAGAGCTCCTGGATACCAAAAACTAGGATAAAGTAATATTTTTGTGACTTTCAAATCCGGAGTCCTTTTTAAGACTCCGCATCCCTGATACATACATACATACATACATACATACATACATACATACATACATACATACATACATACATACATACATATAGATATAAGTATAAATGTGAGATTAGATAACATCCCTGATGTCACACTCGAATAGCCTGCTACCGAGGGCTTTAGTGCACTGACTGAGGGTTTGGAATATGATTAGGATATTTATCCATATTAGATATTTTGGGATAATTATCAGAGTTAAATTTCTTCTAAATTAGTACATTTAGTTATTGATTTGTTTTTTTTTTTAATTTATTATATAGTACTTGAAAATATTAGTGAACATCTTGAAAAAGGTAAACTACAAACAGCTGTGGAAGATGTTGTGAGTACATTTTAAGTAAATTATTTTTCAATATAATATGGTTTATATATATATATATATATATATATATATATATATATATATATATATATATATATATATATATATATATATATATATATATATATATATATATATTTATATATATATACATATATGTATATATATATATATATATATATGTATATATAAATATATATATGTATATATATGTATGTATATATATACATATATGTATATACATATGAATGTATATATATACATACATATATATATATGTATATATATATATATATATGTATATTTATATATATATATATATATATATATATATATGTGTGTGTGTGTGTGTGTGTGTATTGTTGTAAACCATAATAAAATAGTAAAACCATAATAATAATATTGTTGTAAACCATAATAAAAAAGTCTTTCATGTATATTTTGGCTTTTATCAAATATAAGAAAAAGGCTATACAAGAACTGCAAATATCTATCGTATATAAATAGCATAACTAATAACCGTATGTATAATAGATTATATATAAATAGTGTTACTAATAACTGTAATATTCAGAAGACGGGAAGTGACGTCATTAATATTATATTACATTATTACTTAAATTATAACAGTCTTCTCCGCGTTAGGAAGGTTTTAGGGCGGAGAGTATAGACTTAACCTCTGATATTATACTAGGCAGGAAAGTAGTCGTCGAGATACTTTGACCTCTTTATAATGCGTCCTGTTCTTGAGGGTATGTTAGTAAGATTCTCGGGAATAGTAACTTTCTCTATAGGCTGACTAGGTACCGCTGTTGTAGTTGACTGATTACAAGGGATACTATCTATAATTGAATTCTCAACTAATTGGCTTGAATTTACTTCATTGGTTTCTTTTAGTTCTTCTTGGTTTCTGTTTATTGAATTGCTGATATTGTTGCTAATAATCATCTATTCAATGTTCAAATCACCAGATTGTGGTGGAGTGATTCTGTTGGGGGATTTAGGTCTTCTAGTGAAACTAGGTCTTTAGTTGAAACAGTATCAATTTTTCCATTTTGAAATTTTATTCGAGCGTAGTGGGGCGATATTGTTTCTAGCAGTTGAACTCTGTCAATGAGTGGATCTCCTTTCATTCGTACCTGGGTAATTCCATGTAAAAGTGAGACAGTCATTTCAGTCACCCCTTGGATTTTCTTTAAATTTTTACCAGTGGTACCTATTAAGGAAACATGAAGAAATGCAAAATTTGAGCTCCCAAATCCAAACGGTTCAAAAGTTATGATGTTTTGAAATTTAGCATAAAACGTTCTTTTTTTTAGGAAGTCCACCATTATGGATTTTGTAGTTGTACTTTTAATTAAATAATTTAAGATCTAGTGGAAGAATGTGGCTAAAAATTGGTACCTGACCATTTTTGAGGGTGCTGAATTCAAAAATGTAGATAAAATAGTGAAATTTAAATTTTTTGATAGTTATTTTTTTATTTTAAAATGACCAGTCAAATTTTTTGTTCTGTTACCATGGGTTATGGATAAGTCTCATGGATTCGAATTTTTTTTTCAAATGAAGTAGGTGATCCTAGGCTATCTTTATAAAAAAGATGGTTTTGGTTTCTTAAAGCGTAGAAAAGATATTTCATTTTGAAATTTAGACAAAAAATTTCTTTATTTGACATCTATTCTCTATTATAGATTTTATAGTGATACTTATTTTCTGAATAATTTAAGTTCTAGTAGAGAAATATGACTGCAAATTGGTATCTGACCATTTTTAAAGGTGTTAAATACAAAGATGAAGAGAAATTAACTCAATTCCTAATATTTTAAAATAATTTTTGAATTTTAATGTCAACAGTCCATTTTTTTTCTTTTAATCAAAATTTGCATTTCATTTATTTCTGGAGTTGCCTTACTCTCATTGTGAAATAAGAGGTTTTATTAAAGTTAAGGTGAAAGTATATATAAAATTATATTGCTTTGCATAACTTGCATATTTATCTATTTTTTCAAAAGTATACATAGAAATATAATTTACTATACAACACATTAAACAATTTTTTTATTATTATTATTCTAATAATTAGATATTATTTCAAAATATTGGTTCCATGCTCAAATTTTAGGTTACATGCTCAAATGTTGTGTTAAAAAATAAGAAACTAAAATGCAAACTTTTTTGAAAAATATTAAAAACCTGCTTAATTGAAAAAAGCTCTAAAATAAAAATGAAAAGGAACCAAATACTAAAATTGAAGTTTATATCATTTAAATAATGAAAGTAAAAATTAAATAACTTTCACTGAAAAGATAAAACTTGTTCAAATAAAGTTTCATAATCTTTTGAGATTTGGTACTGACGCCCAGTAGTTGTTGAAGGTGTTTTAACAAGACAAATAACATTCATTCTTGGCACCCAGCAATTATCATCCCGCTTTGGCCAGTAGTACGACCGACTTGGATAATGTGGATGCATAAATTTAACCATAAAATCATCATTCTCTTTATCAACTTCAGAAACCATACTGAGCCAGTAAAAATTGTCGTATTTGCAAAATAGGTATTGTGACATCAAAACATTGTCAATTTTAATAATTTCAACTTTTTGTTTTTTGAGGAAGTCAAATGTTAGAGCAAAATCATCATCATCGGATATCCTTTTCATTTTTATAATTGAATGAGAAGATGGTATAAATTGGTGGAAACATCTTGTCCCAGGAATAGTGGTTGCTATTAAAAGTCTATCAGTAAGTTTGTTTCTTACTAGCTCCATTTCTTCAGCAGAGACATACACAAACGTAATCCCACTGATTGACTTTTGACAGTATTCAAACATTGCTTGAGAAGACAGTATATGACCTGTGGTTGGACTCTGCAACAAACCTTTTAACAGTGCCACCTATTCCATCACATGGAGATTTACCATGGCTTGTTGCAAAGAAATTCCAGATGCAACTAACAGAAAAATCTTGAACGTGGTGACATAAATTGTAAAAATGTTTGCAGTTTTTATACTGCCCTGCACAGCCATCAGAAAAATAACAAATTTTTTTAATTGTGGGACAAAGATGGGTTTTAATATGATTAATGGTTTTATGCATAACCTCATTGATAAATCCAACATCATGATTTAAATCATCTGAAATTACACAAAAAGAAGATATTTCCAATTTCACTTTATTGTAGTAGATGACAACTGGATGAAGGGAACATTGACTCTTGCTCCAATGGTAACTCTGAATCTCGTCTTGTACTACAAACGTGTAATTCTCTGCAAAATCTGCCAGTACGATAGCCTCATCAATACTAATTGTTTCTTTGAGATGCTTTAGATAGCTAGATTGTGATTTTGCTATAAATGAATGAGAAGTAATATTATCAAGTTTTTCACACAGAAGCTCTATGAATTCATTTAATGTAAGTTTTATTGTTAATAGTTCAGTTCTATCTGTCGTTGTCCACTGTTTGAAATCCACTGACTGTTCATTTTCATCACTGTCATATTGCTCTTTTAGATCATCATTTTGTGCGAGATACTGCTGGAAATAATTTTAGGCAGCTTGTATGCCAGGACAACTATTGCATCGGTGAATCATGCAAACTTTAGATTTTCTGCTGCAGACAATCTTTTCAATAATTTCATGGTAAGATGTTTTAAGGCTTGAGTGCTATACACTCAACATTAATTTAACATTTTGGTGTATTGTACACACACAAACAGAGTGTGTACCTTTTGGACCAGCAAGGATGCACCATTTAGGTGGAAGACTGCAAAATTTAGAAAATCCAATTTTATGGCCTGGGTACTTTGTCTTATATGCCACATAGAGCTCCTTTAAGTTACACAAAATCAATTTTTTTGACATGTATTTTTTTCCCCAAACACTTACACAGTCTTTTTTACCTGGTATTTGCCTTGAGTACTCATCGTCACAGTAAAAAAGCTTTACAAGTTCTATAACATCTTTACTGATTCAATGCCGCTCAACCACATCAGGGTATGCTATGATGCCTTTTTGGTCGCGTAAAAACTTTGCATTTTGAATTTTGTGTTTAGAAACTGAAAACTCATTTGCTGCTTTTCTGATAGATCAAGATTTTGGGGTTAATGTCAAAATTTGAAGTTGCTGTCTCCTGTTAGAAACCTTAAGTTTTTTTTTCATGCATTCTATAAAGAAGTCTAGATCACCAGCTTTGGTTTGAATTTCCTTTAGAGCTTCATTTTTTGGTGCAACAAGTTCGGATTCGGTTATATCCAGAGCAGTTGCAAGCTTCTTAATAACTGCTTCTTCAACTTGCGTTCTCTTTCCAAGTGAAGGCTTGTTAGAGGTTTTGGGTAAATGAACTTTTAAAGGAGACACTTCAAGTTCGCATAAAGTACTGTTGAGCAATGATCTTGTTGATTCCAGTATAATTTCTTTTTCCATATTATCTTCAGTTAATTTCATCTCCAACTTGTTCTCTTCTGATTCCTCACTTGTTGCCAATTTATGCCTGCGTTGTGGACAAAGTTTTTCACCTGGAACTACGAATTTGCCTTTACTGCATAGGTACTTTGCTGTATCCAAGTTGATTTCACGAAGACTACCTAAAAAAAAAGATGAGCTCTTTTAATATGTATACAAATTTTAATAAAACCTTCAAAGGTTTAAAGTTGTATGGCATTTAATTGTGCACTTTCAGAAGTCGGCTAAAAGGTTAAATATAGCTAAAATAGAATTTTGCTGCCAAGAATTTCATTATTGTATTTCAAAACATTTCTACAAAACTAAAAGTTTTACTATTAATTCATGATTACTATAAATACCTTTTATAGTTTTGTTATGAATATTAAATGGATTGCAGCACCGTGTTAATTTAGTTGTATAACGCTTCAAATAAACATGTTTATGATGGAGGCAAGTTATTGGTTTGATATTTATTATTGAGAGCCCAGTCCTCCACATTAATATTTCTCTTTCATATTCAAGAATATCTTCAAAAGGTTCGATCCCAACCAACGATGTGTATGTTGTGAGATGACATTTACTTTCTAGGTTTATTCCAATAGAGCACTTTTGACTGTTTGCCATGACTAAGAAACTGAATTACCAAACAAGATTTAATAATTATTTAATCTAAAATTAAAATAATTTTTTTTTATTGAAATTTGTTATTATTAACTGTTGTTTCAAAACCATATTTAGACACACAACTGACATCCCAAACCTATTTTTACACATCACAGCAGGCGTTGCAAAACTATATTTTTTATGATAATTGACTTCACAAAATTTTATGTTTATATCAAAATCAACCTTAATAAACTGTTTTTTCACACCACAATTGAACCCATGAGAGTCAATTTGTGAAAATGTTACCCCGTTATAAAATCTATAATAGAGAATAGCGGCCGAATAAAGAATTTTTTTTTCTAAATTTCAAAATGACTTATCTTTATTATGCTTTAAGAAACCAAAACCATCTTTTTTATAAAGATAACCTAGGATCACCTACTTCATTTGAAAAAAAAATCGAATCCATGAGACTTGGGCAACTTCGGGAATTAATGAAAGCGCAACCCATGCTTACAGAACAAAAAATTTGACTGGCCATTTTAAAATAAAAGAAATAACTATCAAAAAATTTAAATTTTACTATTTTATCTACATTTTTGAATTCAGCACCCTCAAAAATGGTTAGGTACCAATTTTTAGCCACATTTTTCCACTAGATCTTAAATTATTCAATTAGAAGAACTACTACAAAGTTCATAATGGCGGAAGTGGAAAAAAATAGAACGATTTAGGCTGAATTTTAAAATGTCATAACTTTTGAACCATTTGGATTTGGGAGCTCAAACTTTACTTTTTTTTTTGTTATATTGATAGGTACCACTGGTTCAAATTTGAAAGAAATCTGAGAGGGTGACTGAAAAATTTTAATTTTTTGTCCCACTTTTACATGGAATTACCCACCTGACTTCTGTAAAGGATTGTGGAATCCTGTTCTGTTAAGAATTTAGGTAAAACAGTGCCTATTATTGATGAGCGTTGAAAGTTCATCATCGTCTGATGGGGTGTTTTGTTAGTGACGGTACACAGAAGTCCTCTTATGGAGGACAAAGCCATTTGCAATACTATTTTCCATTTCTCTTTTCCTAGACTTTAGGTTTTCAGAGCTAGACTAACAGCTTTTAGTATCGTTCCATTTATTCGTTCACACTGACCATTGCCTTGGGGATGGTAAGGAGTGGTTCTAGTATTAATTACTCCGTTCTTTTCTAGAAAAACTTTGATTTTTAAGCTTTCGAACTGAGTTCCACGATCTGTATGAATAGATGATGGTGCACCAAATAATGAAAAGAGGCTGAGAAGGTGTCATATAACAGTGTCAGCTGATATGTCTTGACAGGGGAATGCAAATGGGTAGCGTGAGTACTCGTCAACTACCACGAGGATGTATTTGTTTGCTGTAATGGATTGTAAAGGTCCAACAAAGTCCATCGATAAGCGTTCCCAAGGCCTTGTTGCCTGAATGAGACGACCTGTGGGTGGTTTGTAAAAACATGGTTTGAGTTCATTGCAAGTTGTACATGGGAATGGATACTGTAAAACACTTTAGTGTTATTTACAGTCTAGCAACATCTTGAAAGGGCATCTGCTACAATATTTTGGTTCCCCGGCCTGTAAGAGATTGTATAATTAATATCAGCTAATTCTAAACGCCATCGTGTTAATTTTTCATTTTTGATTTTTGTTGCACTCTGTTTATTGAAAATAAGGGAAATGGGTCTTTGGTCGGATATTATATTAATATATGGTACTGAGTTAATCAGATGCCTCAATCTTCTACAGCACTCCACTATGGCAGCTGCTTCTTTTTCAACTATTGCATGCTTCCTTTCGGCATTAGTTAATGTTCTTGAAAAGAAGGCAATGGGCCTGCCAAGTTTTAATAGTGTTCCTAAACATATAAATAAACATATCATTCGGTTTAGCTCTTTTAACGATCTTGGCTCAGGCATATTTATCATTGCTTCGTATCTTTTTGGGTCTGGCTTTATAGTTCCATTTTCATTAATATAGCCTTAGAACTCGATATGAGTTCTTTTAAAGTTACTCTTTTCTTCGTTTATCTCAATGTTGGCGATTTTAGCTGCGTGTAGAAAGCGACTAAGATTTTTATCATGCTCTTGGGCATCTTTTCCACCGATAGTTATATCGTCGAGATAAGCATATGTGTTTTCAAGTTTATTATCCTGAATGAATTCATCCATTACTCTTTGAAAGATTGGTACCGCGTTTGTTCATCCAAAGGGTAAGCGTTTGAAGTCATATAATTTGCCGTTAGCTTCAAATGCGGTTAGTTTGTAATCTTCAGGTCCTATTCTCACTTGATGATACGCCAATTTGAGATCAATTATGCTAAAATCTCTATGGACTGCTATTTTAAGCATTAAGTCATCAATTCGTGGTGTAGGATATGAATCGAGCGGAGTGTGTAAATTAATTGTATTTGAATAATCGATCACGGGGCGATTTTTATATCCTGTTGATACTACAAAACATTGAGCTCGCCAAGGGCTGCAGCTTACTTGAATTATATCTTTTTTTGTTAAGCAGTTTATTTCATCTGTTATGACGGAGATTTTTTTGGGAATACGTCGTGAGGTTGTAGCTACTGGTTTTATTTTGTTAATATCGATTCCAGGCATTAAGGCGTATGTTGAACATTTCATACTTTTTGTTGCTAAACAGAATTTTAAAGGCTCTTTGTTTCCTTAAAAGTTGATGGTAATTGAGGAATGACATGTTAACACGTCCATTCCAGGCATTAAGGCGTATGTTGAACATTTCATACTTTTTGTTGCTAAACAGAATTTTAAAGGCTCTTTGTTTCCTTAAAAGTTGATGGTAATTGAGGAATGACATGTTAACACGTCCATTCCGATAACTACTGGTGCCACCAAGTTGTCCACTACGAGGAATTGTACTTTTAGTTTTTTGCTAGCCAATAATAATGAACCATGGAAGATACCTTTAACTTTTAATGTCAAGTTGTCTGCCAGTGATACCTTTGAGGTATAGTGAGTATCGTATGAAAATTTCCATTGTCGAAGAAGTTATGATGTAATAAAAGTTTTGTCGGACCCAGTATCTAACAGTGCATATGTTAGATTTTTGTTTATGGTGACGTTAATTAGTCTATCAGGTGAGTCAATTGCTGCTATGACCGTAGATATTATTGTGTTATCATCCTTTTCGCTATATTCTTTAACAACTGCTGTTTTGTTGTTGTTTTGTTTTCTTTCTTAGAAAGACAGACAGTTGGCCAGTGGCCTTTTTTATGACAATGTGTACATGTAGAGTTTCATGGAGGGCATTTGGTTTTTGGATGTGGATCCATTAATATTATTTACTGCACCAAAAACAGAGAGATTTGGTAAGATTATGGCTTGCTGCAAAAGTTGGTAGCATGGTAGTAGCTGTTATGGTTGTTGTCAAATCTTCGGTGGCCAATTCCATCGTAAGAGCTGTTTTATAAAGTGACTTTAGATTGTCATCTGTAGCTTCAAGCAGTCGTTGACGAATAGAAGGTGAGCGAATACCAGCTATAAAAGCATCACATATTAGTAGGTTACTATGTTGATCTGCTGTTAGAGGTTCTGTTGGACATTTTCTGGAAAATTGTTTTAAGTTACTCATAAAGCTTTCAATCGATTCCCCTTCTTTTTGTTTAAAAGAGCGAAGTTTATGGTGCATCATGATCGCTGTCGATCGTTTTTGATACTTCTTATCAAGAATTTATGTTGCATTGTCATAAGATGTAACATCCCGAATTATCGTAAAAGCCTTCACTTCACATAGAACGAATAAGACTTGAAGTTTACAGTCCTCTGGGATTGTGGCTTTATCTAGATAAATTGATAGCATTTTTTTCCAGTATATATAGTCTTCTTTGTTTGGTTCGTCACACAGTACTTTTTTGAATATTTTTGCATCCATACTGATTTATATTTATATATAATAAAATTTACCTTATATTTGATAAAATTGTTGTAAACCATAATAAAATAGTAAAACAATAATAATATTGTTGTAAACCATGATAAAAAAGTCTTTCATGTATATTTTGGCTTTTATCAAATATAAGAAAATAGCTATACAAGAACTTCAAACATCTATCGTATATAAATAACGTAACTAATAACCGTATGTATAATAGATTATATATAAATAGCGTTACTAATAACTGTAATATTCAGAAGACGGGAAGTGACGTCATTAATATTATATTACATTATTACTTACATTATGTATATACATAAATGTGTGTGTGTGTGTGTGTGTGTGTGTGTGTGTGTGTGTGTGTGTGTGTGTGTGTGTGTGTGTGTGTGTGTGTGTGTGTGTGTATATATATATATATATATATATATATATACATATTGGGGAAATGAAATAAGAAATGTCCAAACTGTGTAAGAGCATAAAAAAGGGTGTTGAAATGATGTTTCATTTAATGAAATGACTGATGAGAAATGTCTTAACTGTAAAATATATTTTAAAATAAAATTTTTAAGGTGGTATTTTTCTAAAGTTATTTGATTGAAAGAATAAAGGTTTTGTATAAAACTGTGCAAACATTTTAATAAAAAGATGATCACAAATGAATTTTGTGAATATTGACACAATAACATTAAGATAGCAATAAAAAATGAACTTCAATTTTTTATCATTACTTTGTTCTGCAGTATTGTTATTTGCTTTTTTTATAAAATAATATTGGTCCTGGGATAAAGCTGTTGTCTAGGTGGGCTACCTTTGCAACATTACAATAATCTCTTTTCGAAACTCTTTTCAGAATTTTTGTTTTGACAAATACAAAATGACAGATACTTAAGTTATTTTAATTCCAAAGATACTAAAGTTATTTGCAAAGAAAGATACCAAAGTTATTTTGCATTAAATTAATACTTTTAATCTTTATATACATGTATATTATCAGCCCTTGGAATTAGCAAAAAATGAGGTTGGCAACACTTTGCCAACCTTTATCTATTAGTGGTCGGCAATAAAATTTTGACACAAAGGTTTTACCATAAAACATAGAGAAGAGATCAGCAATTTTTTGCTGACCTCAAACATTTCTAGATCAGCAGTTGGGTCAGCATTGCCAAATGTTAATCCTAATTCCGAGGGCTATTAATATGTTATCAAACTTCTTTTTTTTAATTGTTTGTTTCTCTGATGAAAAATTTCTCTATAAGGTTTTGTTGTGCTTGATTGTTTGCTGATGTGTCTTTATATCATATGCATCTCCCTATCTTCATGTATGTCCCTATTTCTTCAAGGTTGGGGTGTAACAAAGTATGTTTACTTGATTACAATACTTTTTGCAATACTTTTACTTTTGTTACTTTTCAGGCTTTTTTTTTTATTTTGAACCAAGAAAGAGTTATTTTCAGAAAAAAAAATTGAAAAGAATTACTTTCGGAAAAAAAAGTGCAAATGTACTTGAACTTGGTTTGAATATATTGTAAATATGCACAAAATCACAAAACCCAAAGAGTACTGCTTGATGTTAGACTTCAACCATACAACAAGATGCAATGCTTCATATTGACCACACAAATTATGCAAACTAAACACCCAACACTGTTTGTGAATTGAACTTTTTAGAAAGCTGTTTAAAAAAGTTTATGACAAAATGCAGCTTTGTTATTTGTTGATGTCAGTAGAAGATAAATGATGTTGAAGATGATAAATCTGAATCTCCATCTAGGTTCATGTCTGCATCTAATTGGCTACATTTAAATGCAATGTTTAAATGTATTAAAGTTACTGACCAACTTTGTAAATTTGTTTGATTGTTTTGCGCGCCAAAACCTTAGTATATACTAACTCTATATCAAATCTTGGGAAACATGTTGAGGTATGTATAGAAGTTGGTCAAATTTTGTCATTTAATGGTATTTTTTGCAAGGTCTATCTATTTAAGGTGTATATTATTGTATGGCTAGTGTTAAGTTGTTTACAACTTAAATTTCTTTAAAACTGAATACTAATCTCTCAAAAAACAGGCATGATATGATTTGGTGAGCAATACCAAGTCATGCCTTAAAAAGTTACCAGTCTGTTACAAACAGCATTTTGTTGCAACCAAAACTCTAGGTCAGCTCATCATTGGTTGTACATTTGTGTCACATTACCCTGGACTAAAGAGTCAACTTTGAAGAGAGCATCAACAGTACTGGCATGTCAGCGCTTGAAAAGATCTCTTGTACGATATGTTAGCAGCTGTCCTAAAACAGATCTGCTCAGAATATAGTATTCAAGATAAAATCAAAGACTACAGCTGATATTGGATCAAACATTTGTAAAGTATTTACCTATATTTACAAGAGTTAATAACCCTGATTCCGCCCATGTATATAAAGAACCTTAAACTGTTAATAAAAAGCAAGAAATAAAGTATGTATGCCTTGATGACATTGTTACTAAATCTAATTTAAAATAAGATCTTGGATATTATTTGCCCCCTTGTCAGTAGTGAGCATGCCACTCACTGAGTTTAATAGCTACCAATGATGTTGCAACTGCTAACTATGATAAAGCCTTCAAAAAGAAGGCTGCATTATAGTTAGCATCATCATTTGCAATATGTTTGGGTTGTGGGCCAAGCAGTCAAAAGTAATACCTCTGCAGAAGTTATTAATGAATCATTTGGACTGCAGTTTGTAGTTCCTAATCAGACAAGGTGGAGTTCAATGTATATGCCTGTGAAATGTATGAACAGGCTGATATCTGATAAAAGAATAAATGTGGTGAATGGAGTTAGTGACTTAATTTGTCAGTTTCGGCGAGCTAAAGTAGCATTTACTGCAGAGTATGTCTCTTTAATAAAGCCTCTTGCTCAAGTGGTAGAAATCTTAGTAATATAGCTTTTTGCTCTGTTGTAGACAAAGTTCTAAATGGCATACCAGCTGCCAACTATAATGACTTTGAAAAAGTAAGTTTAGTAACTTTTTTGCAACAGCTCAATCCAGTGCTGCAAACCAATGCTATCTATGATAGCATGGATGCTATCATAGATAGCAGGTTTAATTAGTACATCATAAATGCAGAACTAATAGCATTAGCAAATAGCAGTAGCTGGCTAAAAACAGTGAAAGTGCAAATGTAAGTTCAACAGATAAAGCGTTCGTGTCTGAAATCGAAGATGATTTCTTTCACTTTAGATAGTCAGATGATACTATTATTGCTGCTGATAACGTTATTTCAACATTTGTAGCACCAATTCATCACTTGATAAATTTTATGGTTCTCCATTTTCGAATAATGTTTTTTTGGACTGAACACTACTTTGCCAGCAAGTGCAGCCAGTAAATGTAGCAGGGCAAGTGTTCATACTAAACCACACTAGAATAACAGTTATAAACCTGTTTTTAAAATGAACAACAATATCTGTTAACTTTTATTCCAAGATTTTTTTTTTACTTTGTACTTTTTCTTTGTTACTTTTATATGCAGTACTGTTACTTTTTTTCTTTAATATTTTAAAAATGTAACGACTCCAACCAATCTATATAATAAATGGATAAAGCACTTTTCCATTTATTATATAGATTGGTTGGAGTCATTTTTTACGTTTTTGTTATGCTATTGACAAACTTATTTTTCTTATTTTTTATTTTTTGTATACTAACTAAATAAACAGTATATTTACTATGGCTCCAGGTATTTGCTTGCATGGCCTTTATCTATTTGTTAAAATGTCATAATTTCACAAATTTTTATACTTTCTTTTCATTTGTTTTTTGGATTTATGTATTATTCTCTAATACATAAATGATACGAAAATTTAAATACTGCACAAAAACTACTTCTTACACATAATTTAAGCATGAACCCTTGGTTTACTATCCTTTGGGTTAATTTACTACCCTTTTTGGCTAGTTTGCTAGGCGTTTCAGATTGACAAGAGAGTTTTAATGGTAGCAGCGTGAGAGTTCATTAAATAAATCCTTTATAATGCCATGTTGTGTGAGTGTTAAAAAAATTAAATTTGTACTTGTTTTTATGTTTTCAAATTTACTGCAAGTGTGTTTCTTTCTTTAACTGTAAAATTATTTTTAAACTTTTTTTGTGTTACCTAATGCATTTTTACTTGTTTTAATGTAGTTGCTAAGAACTTTTTAATAAACTTTACTTATAAAACTGACTTATAAACTGACTTAGCATAAATATTATGCAAATATGAAATAAATGATAATCAAATTTTTTAAATTTCTGAAATACAATAATTAAAAACTAGCATAAGTACAGCTTAAACAATCAATATTTAAGAAAAAACTTTCAAAATATGTGTCCTAATGGGAGAGAAATTTTAAAATTTGCATCCCAGTAAGAAATAAGTTTATTATTAAATTGTTTATTACTGTTAGCAATTTAGTTAGCAATCCTCATGGTCTGTCTTTTTTGTTATGAGCTGTTACTAGCTAGTCCTGTCCTTATTGTTATGAGTTGTCATTAATTAGTTGCTAGCTTATGCAGCTAGCAATTCTTACATCGAAATTGTTGTCTTTGTTATTATAAGTTGTTATTAGTTAATTACTGGAAAATTTTACAAGTTCTTTTAAGTATTGATGTTATTTCTGTGTTACGCATAACTGTGTATTACACCATGTGTATTGATGCACATAACTTACTGTGTATTACACCATGTGTATTGATGCACATAATTTATTGTGTAGATCCCTGTAAATCTATGTTTGTTTATCAGTTGTTTTTTTTTAAATTTCAATTCACCTCCCCAAGGCCATGAGGTCTGCTATAGTCAAGGAGGCTATTTTAGTTGTGGCTACAACTCTCTCTCAACTCTACATCTCCAAAATACAAACCTTGACGAACAAGGCCGCTGTGCAGAGAAGCGAGTAGAGCGGGGTACTACCAGGGACGTGGTGGGGATCAAACTTGGAGCTTTTTGGCTTATGAGATGAGCACTCTACCAGAACACCATTATCGCATGTTAGAAACTAAAAGTTGCTAGTCATCAAGAAATAAATTAGGATTCCTAATTTTTCAAGATTTTTTTTTATATATATTTAATTTTTAATAATTATTTTGCATATTTAATATATTTGTATATATATTATATCAAAACAGATGGAAAACATAATTTTTTTATTTATGCTTCATCAATCTTTAGATTATGTTTTCAATATGTAATAATTTAATTATAAAACTTATCAAAATTTAAAAGTTGACAACAATTTGTATCAATTAATAATAAAAAAATTAACAGGTAATAACAACTATAGTAATTAGAGTAATTAATAAGTATTAAAATTAAAAATTTTTTTAACAACTGAAAATTAAGCTTGTTTAATTTTTTTTTTCTTTTTAAAGCTTTACTAGGTTGCGTTGCTAACTTTTTTTGTTTACTATGCATTTTTTCTCAAAAGTTTATAAACATTGTAAACCTTTTTGTTCACTGTATTTTTTTTGTTGAAGTTTTGTTAATTTTTTTTAGGATCTTACAACATTAGCACCAAGAAAACCAGACTGGTAAGATTTGTTACTGATTAAATATTTGTGTGCGTGTCTGTGTATTAATCAATTGCTTTTTTTTTAGGGATTTAAAACGAGATGTTGCAAATAGAATGGATAAGCTTGAAAAACGTACTCAAAAGGCTATTGTAGAGCTGATTCGTGAGTTGTTTAATTTTGCTATTATTTGTGCATAAGTGCTTTCTTAATTACAAGATTACAAGCCTTCTCAAAAGATGTGTGCAGTCCTAAGAAGGCTTGTATTTATCATTACCTCTCTATTCACACAGATACTAAACAACTCAAGTCAATAAAGTTATAAATTTTTTTTATTTTTAAAGTTTAACGACAATGTTTGTAATGGTTTAAACAGGTGTCTATGTCTATGGATCCAGATTTGTGTGGTTTGGGCAGGTTTTTCCAATGCCTTTTTATTTATTTATTTATAATATTATGGATCCTCTTAAATAAACAAACTTAAGAAAATGTTCTAAAAATTCAGTTGTCTTTTTTCTTTTTTTCATCAAAAAATATTTTTGAAAAAAATATAAACTGAATATCTCAGCTTTTATTTTTTTGAGCTTCAAGTATAAATGTCCAGTTATCTCCTACTCATAATTTAGTTAAAACATCTTATATAGTATGTAAACTTATCCTTATAAATTTCTTTATATTAAATTACAATATTTCTAGGGGTTATATATCCTCGCTATTCAAGTAATATAAAAAACCGTTAAAAAACAAACAATAAAACTTCAATGTAATGTGTTCTTGCGCCTTAAATAAGAAAAATAAGGTTTCCAAAGCCTACTCATAAATTTTAAATAACTTCTACTTCATACAGAATTAATATTTTTGTCAAAGGATTATAAAAAAAAGGAAAAATTGCTCAAATGATAATAAAAAAAAGATTAGAGTAAAAACTATATTTTCAATAAAAAATTCATTTTTAATGGCAATAATGGTTTTGCAATAAACAATTAAATTTAATGATTTTGCAATTAAAGTAAATAGCTAAAAGAGTTGTATTGGAATTGGAAATGATGAGGCACTATCAGAAAATTGTGCAAGTTGTGTTTTGAGTATTTATGCACTTCTAAAAATACCCTTGCACATTATAAAAAAAGCCTCTAAAAAAAACGACAGCATGCAAATATCTTACTTAGAACCTTTACTGGGTAAATGTTAGTTGCAAGCAGACAACTGTTTTAAAAACATGAATTATTGCTTGATGTCATGACCCAGAAAAATCCTTTGGGGGTATGAGTATACTATTATTGGTGGTTACTAGGTTATAAGTCCCTAAATCTGGTTACACCGTCTGTGGAAGAAAATCTATTTTTAAATTTTGCATAAAATTTCATCAAATACAAAAGTAACTAACAAAGTTGGTTTTTAGAATTTTTATTCCCAAAAACATAGCAAAAGTATTTTTTGAGACTTTTTTTAACTGACACTTAGCACCAGAATCTTTGGCTAGAGAATTGGTAAGAAGTCGTTTTGATGGCGGAGATTGTATAGCTTATACTTTTTCCATGATTCAAAAGCTTACTTTTAGAAAACCACCACCACCATCCACTCCCAGCTTCATAATGTAGTCATCAGAGAGGTTTCTAGTTTCAAGAACTTGCTGACAAAGAACTTTCAAGCCTTTACAGTGAATGACAGGTTTGTGCCCTTGTCAGTTGCAACTTTGATCCAAGTTTTGATAAAATGACTTTCAAGTTTTTTACTCAACTGATCAAACTTGGAGAAGAAGTTATTTTTTACAATCTGACTTGAAACAACTTGATTTAGTGTTGACACCAGCTTTTTTACACCAGAGTTGGACAGCCCTGTGTTGTGTTGCACATAAACAAGATCTTTTGCTGTCAGTTCTGGTTCTTTATTGAAAAGTCTTCTTGCTCTTGAAGATGAAACTTTGAAATAATTATAAGAGATTTTATATTATTATGCATTACATAGACTTAAAATATGAAAACTTTAAATATCAAATACATCGTTACCTAGAAGGACTGCAATAGAGTGGCCTCCTGTTCCCTCTGGTTTACTCAGACAAACTGTTCCATGGGGTGAAGCTTCCTTGTTGGCAATGGCTGATGCTGCAACTCTTTTATATGCAACACAGTCCTTTGACACAACTTCTGCTAAATTCTTTTGCAAAGTAGACTTTGAGCAACTGTGTGGGAGATCCTTGCCAAGTATTGAAAAGCATTGATAACATCTTCTTTCAACTTAGTTCTGGTTTGCTCTAGGTTTCTGGGTTGCCAAGACTGGATGTGGAAAATTGTTCTTTGCTTTGCCAACTGAGCAAATTAAACAATCACAAACTGAATTTCTTGTAACCGGGCAGACTTTGATATTGGAGAAGTCAAACAGTAATAAACAAGCTGTAGTTGGGTTTGACGCTCACAATCGCCAGTTGGGACTTTTGGATCATTAAAGTCAATTGGCAGCTTCAGAATTTGTTGCATTTTTTCTGTCATGAAGCTGGTTAAAAGTGACTAGCCTTGCCAAGACACAAGAAACAAACAGTCTTCCTATTCTCCTCGTAGGTTTTTCTCGATTTGGCATATACTTTGTTAATTCAGATACTAAATCTATGAAAAAAATGGGAGCGAATAACTAATGCTTTTTGTGAGAATTTTATCACAATAGTTTATAGAAAAGCAATTTCGATTTTTTTTTATTTTTTTGGTACAAATAACTCGTAAATTCTTTTTTAAATTAAAAAAAACTCCAATTTTTTTAATTTTCTTCCTTAAACAACTTAGTTAACTCAATCTATCAAAATTTATGAAGTGGATGAAAGTAATAGTTATTAAAAATTAAGTTTTATTGCTCTAGAGTTAAATATATTGCAGTTTTTTTAATGCAATTTTATGCAAATTTGAGAATAGATTTTCTTCTGCGGACAGTGTAACCAGATTTAGGGACTTATATCCCATAACCACCAATGACAGTACAATCATATGCCCAAAGGATTTTTCTGGGTCATGACATCAAGCAATATTTCATTTTTTTACAACAGTGAGCTTGTTTAGAATTAGCATTAACATAAAAATTAACATAAAAATTAATAAAGTTGATGAGAAAGGTTTTAGAATCATCGTAACTTTTTAAGTTGTCATTTTTTCAAAACTGCCCTTGCAGTTTTTATGGATCTATGATCTTGTAGTTTATATGGATATATGGTTATTGATAATTATATGAGAACTATTTGATAATATAATAAATAATTTTACTTTTTTTTTTATACCAAATAATTAAATAATTTTACATATTTTTTAAATCAATTATGGTTGTATAATCAAATTTATCACATTTTTATTAGAAAATTTGTTTACATCTCAAACATTAAGTTGCTAAGAACACAAAAGTTAAAGTTTTAATTAAAAGTTTTTGTTTAACTTCTGCATTCGTCAAAGTTATTTTATAAAAACATATTTTTCAATATATCAATATTTTTTAAAGTAAATGTGTTTAACGTTATTAAAAGCATTTTATCTTAAACCGTTTTTTTCATTAAATTACCTGATTGGCTTTTTTATTTAATTTCTTACTATAAAGTAAAATATAATTTAGGAGTAAAATAGTTTCTAAATTTTTCAAAGGGGCTTAAGCACTCAGGTTAGTTGAGTGTACAATTCGGTCTAAAATATTTTTTAATACGGTTCTAGATATTAAAGTTCTTGTTTCTCATTTTGACATTTGAAGTTTAAGCGGAATTATGAGACATTTAAGGTTTATGCGGAGTTATGAGATTTGAGGTTTATGTGGAGTTATGTCAACCGTATGTGAAAATTATTTTTGATGAATAAAGAATAAAGAGAAATGATGAAATGAAGAGTGAACATTAATGTTGGAATGAATAGTGAAAACAAATGATGGAATGAAGAGTGAAGAGAAATGATGGAATGAAGAGTAAAGAAAAATGATGGAATGAAGAGTGAAGAATGATCGAATGAAAAGTAAAGAGAAATGACGGAATGAAAAGTGAAGAGAAATGATGGAATGAAGAGTGAAGAAGAATGATAGAATGAAGAGTGAAGAGAAATGATGAAATAAAAAGTGAAGAGAAACGATGGAATGAAGAGTGATGAGGAATGATGGAACAAAGAGTGAAAAAAAATGATGGAACGAAGAGTGGAAGATGATAATCTGATGGAATGATTCTCAATTTACCTCTTTAAACGCCACTGTTCGTGAAAATTCGGTTTCTTTTAATTCGAATTTATGCACAAGATCAATGAAATATGTTTTTTCTTCATAAAATTTTGATGTATGAGCCAATAAAAAACGTTTCTTATTTTTTTCAAAAACATATATTTGTAAAAAGTTAACATCAAAAAAAATTAAGTAGAAAATTAAGTAAAAAGTTTTTATTTGCGACCGTATTCACATCTATGTTAAGTTTAATCGAGCATTAGTTAAAACTTTAATTTATTTTTTTTTCAAATAAAATTTTCTTAAGTATATAATTTTAAATATATTTTAAACTTCTTTTCACTTAAAAAAGCTTTCGCTGAATTTTTGGAAAAACGCTCCGTTGAAGATTGACGGTGAGAGAAGTATACGCCGGCTGTAATAAAAAAAAAATTTGATGATCATTTTACTGGCTTGTGAAATTTTTTTAAGTTGATTTCTACACCTCGTTTCTTATTTCTTCTTTTTGTTTAAACTATTTTTTTTATTATTTTTTTTAATTTTAATAAATCTTTTTGTTTTTTCAGTATTTTTAAACTTTTCGATAACTTTTCGTTCGTGTCCAGATGGATTTTCTTTGTTTTTATTTGCCTCTGCCTCTCGTTTTGTTCGCCCTTTTCGTGTACGACGCTCGTTGTATTTTCTTTCGTAGTTGTAATGATCATATTCGTCAAAGTATTTATCCATGGTCCCAATCAGAAATTTAGAAATAAAATTTGTTGCAGTGATAAAAAAAAGTTTTTGTATCTCCTAATAATACTCTGTATGCATACCTCCTATTTATAATCTTTTTTTAACAACTTTTAATATACATTAATAAAACATTGATTTCAAAAATGTCTATTCGGACAGCTGCAAACATTTATATGTGCAACGCTAAAATTTATTTAAAATTAGAACTTTTACGCGTCTGTTTTATGACATTTCATTGGTACAAATCTGTGCATTCCTAAACTTTATTAAACCAATGTCTTAAAAGTTATTTTTGTCACTTTTTTCTAATTTATGTTTTGGCGTAAACGATACGGTAGTATCGTTTACGCCAAAACGCCACATAAAGACATCAGGAAATTTTAGGACGATTTGGATCTATCTATAGCCATATTTAAGATAAATTAAATATTAAGTTAAATTATTATAGTTATTATTTTTCATCTTAAAATTTCTTCAGAACAGAGATTCCATATCAGATTTTTTTTTCAGAGTTTTGTGATTGTTGCCTTAGAGAAATATGCAAAAAAAAAAAAGAGAGAGAAAAGAAAATGTTATGGAAAAACTTCATTAGTTTTTTTTTCGTGAAACCATAACTCTTTAATACAGCAATTGCAAGTTGCAAATGCTCGAAGCATCTACAACGCAAACGTCAAGTTTGAGTTGTAGACGCTTTGATATTTGTATTCAATATATTTAACTTATAAAAAATTCCTTCTTATATTCAGATAAAGTTTTATTTCTAAATATTAACATAAGATTTTTTTTTTGTCTAACTTTTTTAAGAATGTGGCCGTTAATATAACAAGTTAATACAAAAAATTGTTTACGAAGTTCATATGACGTCACTAGTGTTGACGTCGCAAATGTTTAAATTTCAAAACTTCGGCATTTTTTTTATTTTTATAGGCGAAAGATTAAAAGCTGAGGATGATTTGTCAAAGGTAGTTAACATGGCTACGGATTAGAAGTTTTACAAAATTTATCGCCAAATCGATTTGGATCAGAGAAAGCTCATCTGACGGATGCTGACTAAAATAAATTGATCACCTGATGTAAAATCCAATCAAATCTAAATGATGGAGAGTTTCTCTGATGCCACTTTTAGTGCCACCGTTCATTGGAAAATTTTAATAAGCTTCAATGACAATGATCGAGATTTTTAATATTATTCGTTAATAAAATAGAATACATCTTTCAGGATTATAAAGTTGTTGCATGCCCCTTCAACCTTTTTTATATCGTCAATTTGAAGTAAAAAAATTCTTTGCTAACTTGAATTATTGAGTTGAATTTATGAAATTTGTGTTTAAATTAAATGCTTTGAGAAATGGGACAAAATGTTTCTTGACGATGTTTGTTTATCGTTTCCAAATATTGCGACTAATTTTTCGCGCTCTTGCGAGTTTGGTTCATTTGTGTATTTATTTTTCCGCCGAGTATAATGGATTTTTTACTTTCATCTTCTAAAAATTCATTTGATTTATCGTGAGATAAGATTTTAGGTGATAAAATAAAGTTATGAATTCCAGAGATTGTTTTATTCTTAGTGGATAACATTTGTTTGTTTAACAGAGTTCTTTTACGTTTGTCTTCGTAAGGTAATTCATCGTCGTCATATTCATCATCCTCATTTCCATCATCATCCTTAAAAATTAAATTTAGAATTATTTATAAATATAATTTATTATTTAATGTTAATTGTTAAACTAATAAGTTTTAAAAATTAGACAATAAATTGTTTAGGTGTTTAACTGATTAGTTAATTTGTTTTCATTCCATCATTTTTCTTAAACTTAAAATTGTCGAGTTTTATAACTACACGTAGATGGTCCAGTCGTTAGCAGAACCTCCAAAAAATGAAGGTTTCGAAATTTATTTTTTTACTTTTAAATATCAAACTAGGTCGTTTAAGAATCATGGAACCCCTTTTTGTAAGTCTATAGTTCGTTTTTAAAGGTTGTAAACTGTTAAAAAAGTTAGAAAAAATCGATTTTTCAAACTTCGCATTATTTTAAACAGTAACTGTTGCAGAGTCAAAATTATATAGATCTTCTTATAAGGGTGAAAAAAAAATTAGAACTGATAATAGAGATTTATTTTACTAGGGTAATTTTGATTCCCCTAGCAACGGCTAGTTAAGGTGAGAAATAAAAATATTAAAAACAAAGAAAAAATCTTAGACCAACTAGTAAATGGTTCGATGATAAATACAATGACGAAGAGAAACAGCATATAAAAAAGGGGGGTTTTAACCTGATTTTATAAGTTTGTATATTAAATATTTTAAACTTTATATGCATTTTTCTCTGTTTTATACTTCTAACTTTTTGGAAAAGATTGCAGGAGCTATAGTTGTCCAACGGACTTCAAATTTTGTACAGAGATTCATTATAATGAGCTTTACGTCCTGAGATAAGAAAAATTAAGAATTAAGATTAAAAAAAAACAACAAATATTTGGTCCATAATATCAGAAATTTGTTTTTTAATTAGGCGCATTGAAAAATCTTGCGATGCTTTAAAATACAAAAATTTTTATCTCAGGACGTTTATCTACATAAATGGAATAAAACTGTAAAAAATTTGAACTTAGTTGATTATACTTTTTAAGATAACTTTGCCAAGATTTTAGCATGTTTTTGGCCTAAAACTACTTGTTTTTGCCCAAAATTTATGGGGTAAAAAAAAAAAGCAAAAATAACATTTTTTTAAATGTATTTATCATGTTTGAAGTAAAAGAATCAATTGAAATATTACTCAGGTCAACAAAAACAAAATTTTTTTATGGTGCCAAGAAAAAATTTGTTTTTTATGTAGCATTTCTTATTTTGATTTCAAATATGCAACTCATTTTTTACCATCACGTCAAGTTGTAAAGATATTTGGGTTCAAATCTTTAGTATTAGGGGTAAAGTCCCTAATATTGTCGAAAAAAAAGTTGTTCAAAAGTATGTCAACCTGGGTCTCAAAAGAAGCGTATCTTCATAGAGATTTTAAAGATGTTATTCGTTTGTAATAAAAATAAGTATTTTTTGTATTATTGCTGAAAAACGTTTTGTTAACATTTTTTTAAGAGTCTTCAGCGTTTTTTCAAATAATTTTTTTGCCAAAAAAATTTAAGGAAAAATTTTTATGTTTTATAAAATCTCTATGGAAATACGCTTTTTTTGAGACCCAGGTTGACATACTTTTGAACAACTTTTTTTTTGACAATATTAGGGACTTTACCCCGAATATTAAAGATCTGAACCCAAATATCTTTATAACTTGACGTGATGGTAAAAAATGAGTTGCATATTTGAAATCAAAATGTGAAATGCAATCCAAAAAACAAATTGTTTGCTCGGCACCAGAAATTTTTTTTTGTTGACCTGTGTTATCAAATAAAAAAATAATTTTTTAGCAGTCTACCACCCTAAGTTTTACAGACTCCCCGAAACTAAATTGCATTGCGGTAAAGCACCCAATAAAAAAAAATTTAAATCGGAATGGCTTCAATATTTAAAGATAATTCAACATTTACAGATAATGTTAAAATTGTTTTTTACGATTCTTGCTTGTTTATTGCGGTCGAACAAATCCAAGCTATTTAAATAAATTTCAAGTTATTTATTAATACACAATAGTAGCAACTTATTTACTTTTGATTAATTTTTAAGGATGTTTTTATATCTGTGAGTAAGATTTTCAACTAGATGTAAGCTAAGAGACTGAAGAGTACAGCGTAAAGATTATTTTGAAAAAACTTATTTGGCGTGCTCGTATTCCAATGTAAAACTGAACTTTATTATGAGTTTTTTAATTTTTTTTAATTTAAAGTTATGGTAGCACACTTATAATTTAAAATTAAATATTTCAGAAATGAGATTTTTAAGTTCTAAGAAATATGTAAACTCCAACTTTATTTATCTTAATACAAATATTAAATAAGGTTGTTTTACTAATTAAAACTTCTTAATGATAAAACAAAACCCTCTTCCCCCCCCTTTCCACCCCCACAGTAGGGTTTTTTGTTTTTTAGTTAATTACTAAAAATCAAATTTCTTATTTCTTAATTTCATTAATAAAAAATCAAATTATTATTCAGCTGAAATGTGGGGGAATGAGCAAAAGGATGGGGATGGGTTGGGAACTTTTTTGTTTAATCTAATTTTAATTAATCGTCGGCCTATAATCAAAACTTCGTAAATAGAAAATAATATTTTTTACAGAACACACAAAAGCAACTCAATTCTAGTGTGGTTTGAGGTCAAATAGGCATTTTTTAACATCTGTTTTATCATAATTTCAAAAAGACTTAATATGCTTATACGTGCAAATCAACGCTCAAGGGAGTTATTTCGATGAAATGAATAAATAAATTTAAACAAAAACCAAGTAATCATTGAATTGCCATATGGTTAAAAATTTTAAATTTTGATTAATAATGTTATCTGTGTTATTTTTTTTGTTTTAAATTTCAAATTAAAATCAATTAAATTAAAATCAAAATGTAGTTTAGCTACCAAATTGTTGCTAAAAAAACATTTTCATAAAAGCGTAGAATTGTCCCCGTAAGTAAAAAAAACTTATTTCATTTAAGATATATAAACAAATAGCTTTTTTGAATATATTATTTTGAATAATTTTACGCAGAATAATAACTACTTAATATAATTTAAGAAGCCAGTTTATTTAGGTTAAATATTTGGCTTAAAATATTCAACTGAAAACAACAGGTTTAATCCAATGTTTTTTGCGCCCCGTAAGTGACACTGCGTATAATCGACAACTCAATGCAACTAAGGCATAGTACACGTTTTTCCGAACAAAAATATTAAATATGTTGTAATTGTAAAAGATTTTTCAATTACAATATATGTTTTTTCATCTAAAAGTATGACATTTACAATATATGTAAGTTTTTTCATCTAAAAGTATGACATTTACAATATATGTAAGTTTTTTCATCTAAAAGTATGACATTTACAATATATGTAAGTTTTTTCATCTAAAAGTATGACATTTACAATATATGTAAGTTTTTTCAACTAAAAGTATGACATTTACAATATATGTAAGTTTTTTCATCTAAAAGTATGACATTTACAATATATGTAAGTTTTTTCATCTAAAAGTATGACATTTATAATATATGTAAGTTTTTTCATCTAAAAGTATGACATATTTGGTATGTATGGAAAGATTATTTTAATCACTATTATAAGTTTGTAAAAGTAATGCAACTATATCAAATTGTCAAGCGTAGTTTTATTTAGAAAAGATGTAGTTTTCAACATAAAATACATTGGGGCTTGGCTATAAATAAGTCTATGGATTTGATTTTTTCATAAAAGCACGTATTGGTGTTTGTTTTCAATGAACGTAACTTGACATTTATAATCAGACATTATTAGTGAAAATTATCCATGAAATACCATTTTTTTATGAAAATTAAAGTTATTATTTTCAATACCACGCCTAAATGAGTATGTTTAACAAAAGTGTCACGTTAGATTCAGATAAACTATGGTAGTGTTAATTTTTCTACAAGAGTTGTTTTTGCATAAATAATCATAACCTTTAGCCCCATTCAAAAAACTGCTTTCTGTATTTAATATCATTTTTTGAAATACTCGGGACTTATTCGGCCGAATAAGTCCCGAGTATTTCAAATCTTGAAAATATGAAATATATATTACATAATTTTAATAATACATATTACATTCATTCCAACTGCTTTTAAAAGTAGCATAATTATTTAAAATTTATCAACACAAATGTAATAATTTGTAATTGGTTCATAAATTATGTCAAAAAAACAATTCAAGATATCTTTATTATTATATGGATATATCTTCTGCAAAACTGCTATAACAGACACTTGGGTTGTTTACAGTATTTTGCCATTATTTACGAATTCTTTATTTGCATAAATTAAACACCGATAAATAAAAATTTGTTCAGTTTGCCACTAACAACCAATCGGATATGTTTAAAATTATCGGGGTTTTTTTTTTTACGAGTTTGTTCTATATCTTAGTTGCGTTGAGTATAATTCCTAAACTTATAATAATTGAACGAAATTTCAATATATAGGAAAAGAAATAAATGACTTTAGGTGGATTCATAATTATATAAACATCTAATTTGTTAAGATAAAAAAATATATATCTAAAAATGTGACATTACAAAAATCAAAATGTTCCGCTAGTACCCGTTCAATGACCCATGTAATATACATTTTTTATACTATTGTGAGGAATAAACCAAAAGCTCATTTTCAACAAATAAAGACTTATTTAGAGGTCGACTATTTTTAATGTCTATTACACTGAAATTTTTTATCAATGATTGATATGTACGTTTTTTAGTTTTGAAGGCCGGTTTACACTGTGTTTTTAAGTTGTAAAATTTTTTTGTTGATAGCAAGTAAAAATTAATAAACTGAGGGGCCTTTATAAGCTTGGGGTGGGTGGAAAAATTTTTCAAAAATTAATAAACGTGCATACGTAACAATTCCTGGAAAAGCACGCGAGAATAGTAAGAGGTAAGGGAATAAACCTAAATTTAAAAAAAATTGATCATGAACTTTGTTTTCCATAACTTCCGTAATATGAAGTGCTTTTTAAATATTACATATTATACCTGGCTGATCAGAGAGTACATAGCAAAAGAGCATGCTAAGTAGGAGAATGTACATAAGCTTCTAAAAGAGAAGTTGTTTCTGCTTGTTGATGTTTGTTGATCAATTGTTTCTGGAAAGGCTCTACAAAGTAAGAATTTAGATTTTTTGAATATATAATTTTTTTAAATTACTATTTTACAAAGTTGCTACTAATCTTTTTTTTTATTTTATTGTAGTCTACGCAATTGTTGTCGAGCCAAACAAATGAAAAAAAGGAATGTTGAGGAGGAAGTTTAATATCCTCTGTGTTTTGTCTTCCAATTTGCAAATCAATTTTAATAAATAAAAGTTTATACCTGAAACAAAGTTTGGAACCTGGAAGTTTTTTATTAACCACTACAGCAGGTATTATATGCACTAGTCTAAGCGTAAATTTCATGACCATTAAAAGAATAAATGCTAAAAATCTGCTAACCAGAATGTTTTTAGACGGAGCGCAGAAACAAAAAATTTAGGTCCTTTAGGGAGTCTTTCGTGAGGAAGTCCCTTGTGAGAAATATTTTTAGGACGGTCAAAATCATAGAATGAATGAATGTGTATGTAACCATTCACTTTTTAACTTTTTTCTTTTTTATATCTTTATATATTTTCTTAATTATTTTGCATTACTAAGCGAGCTTTATGTATAAATTAATAAAAACAAAAAATAAATGTATATTTTAAGTAATTTACTTATTTATTTAATTGCATAAATATTATAAGTTATGGAATAGGTTTTTTTGTTGCATTTTTTTGTTGTTGTTTGTTTTTGATTTGTTAGTTAAGTTAAGCATATCTACAAGTAAACATCGATAAATAAATAACATCGATAAATAAGAAACATCGATAAATAAAATAGTCACAAACGTTAAAAATCAAAAATATTTGTTATAATTACCTAAATGATAAAATTTAGTTTGAAAATGACTGTAAACTTTGAAAGTGCAATTTATAAAAAATAAAAAAATTAATTATGTTTCGAATTTTAAGAAATCTTTGTAGAGAAAAAAGCATCTCTTTGAAACGACGTAGTTCTAGCATACAGTAGACAGTAGGGGGTAAGAATTTTCTTTAAATAACCGAAATTTCAAGTAATTAAACGTTCTATTTTAAGCGCCTTATTTCAAATAACCATTACTTTTTAAAGTACTTTAGTATGGAAAAAAAAAGTAGACATTGAGAGCTAGCCTCAAACGAGAAGAAGTTCTTCTTCTAAAATAAAATTGAGAATTTCTCGATCTGTGATCACACTTGCTTCCACTTGTACAAACATCATTATCAATGTTTACGTAACCGTCAACACCAAGGTCTACTAAATCATCAACCAATCAACATTCTTATTGCGCAATTTGAAAGGATTATTTTAATCATCTAAACATACAATATGTCACTCTTGTGAGATACCTGCTTTTTAAGAACAATGCTTTACAGTGTTTGCAGATGCAGCGTCCCATGACCTCGTTAACAATTAAACAAAATTTGTCACATTAAAATTACAAGAAAGATTGTCAATTCGGAAGATAACATAAGTTTGAAAATTCCTTGTCTACAAGAATTCACTGGAAATAGTAAAATTTATATCAAGAACTGATTTATAGATTGGAAAAACTGCATTTTCAAACATTAAGTTAAAATTTCTAAAAAAAATACAAAAACTGATAGAACTTGTGTTAAAGGAAACAAAATATCACTTCAAATAAACAAAATTTTGAATAACTTAATTAGATTTGCATGAGTTTGTTAAAGAAACTCCACGGCAAAATAAAAATCGTGAATAAACGGACACTTCTAATAGGTGCCGGTTTGAAAAACCGGAAGTTTACTGAATATTTAAAACAACCTTATAATATTTGTCTTTTTGATACTTTTGCATTATACAACGATAAGACTAATAAATGAAGTAGTCACTTTAAAATTTATAATACACAGAATATATTAGACCCATGAATAACTAATAATAAGATTTATAAAAAATAATAATAATAAATAAGATTTGTTAAACTAAAAGTTAGTTAACTTTTAGTTTAACAAATCTTATTTATTAAGATGTAAATTCTGTAAATAATAGCGGAGACTTAAAAGGGAAGGAAGAAATTCTAATTTAAAGACATTCTAAAAAGAAAAAGCAAGGAAGGCTTAAAAAAATACCCGATAAATTTAAGGATAATTTAATGAATATATAATTATTAATAAATATTAATGAATGAAAAACTAAAATTTCTCTTTTGAAGAGGTTGACAAAAAACTATTAGCATAGTTTTTATTTTAAAACAAATATTTAATTTTGTAACCTACCTCGTCTGGTTCAGGCATATAATGATGATGATGTCTTCGCCTAGATACCCTATAATGATCTTCTTCATCGTCATCATCGTCTAATTTAAAACAGTTATTAAAAATTAATAAGACAAGATTTCAATTCAACTGTTTACATGTATATATATATATATATATATATATATATATATATATATATATATATATATATATATATATATATATATATATATATATATATATATATATATATACTATTTTGGTTAATACCGGCATCGCAAAACGCATCATTTAGTATAAATATTAATACTTCATGATGTTTTATTTAAATACTACATCAAAAAAGTACATTTTGCATTTTTCATTAATAACGACATCATTTTCGAAACCAATGTTCCGATTTCTATCGCAATGAGTTATCATTTTTGGCTTAATTAATCTTTTAAATATTGATGTATGTGTATCTAAATTTAGCTGCAGTTAAAACATCTTATAAATTTGGAATCTTATGCCTATGATTATAGTTTTTTCAGTTTAAATTTTAGTCGTGATGTATCTAAAAATTAATGTGAAACTTTTACAAAATGTACACAGTTTGCTTGCTATATTAATAAGATACTCGAATGATAATCACTTAGAGAAATAAAGTGAAGTTAGATGTTATGCGTTTGAAGATTACAAGACTAAAACTATTGTTTTAAGAGCTGCAAATATTTCTGATGAAATTTATGGAATTCAACAACTTATGGAATTCAATTAAGATTATCATTGCTGATACAACTAGTGTTAATGCTATAAAAATAATGTAGTAGTTGTCCTACTGCGCAGAATATTTTCAAAGAACGGAATCAACATACCGCAGTTTATCAGTGGTCATCGTCATATTTTTAAAAATTTGTACCATGAGGAGTGCTCAGATTCATCGAGAAAAATAAACGTTTCTTATTGATTACTTTTCAAAGATCTTTTAAAGGTCAATAATACAAGGTTGGATAATGTTGTTTGAAGAAAGTAGCTATCCTTGCATTCATTCTCATACCAACAACAAGAACGAGTTTAGAAAAAGTAGATAGGCTTTTACTGTATTACTGTGCAGACAATTGGTTTTTCGATCAGATTTACAATTAATATTATTTCAAAACATTGTACAGTGTACATTGTACTATGTTACGCAATCCATACAACAGATTGAATCTACTTTTTGTTTTCAGTGTGACTTTTTAAAAAAAAATATTGAAATGACGTTTCTTTCATTTTTCTTACGTAAACTTTTATTAAACTAAAAACTTAGGTTGTAAAAATGTTAAAATCCTAATATACAAACCCTAATGATTTAAATAACTGAATTGATATAATAAGTGACTTTATAAAAATAAGTTTTAGATTGTCTCCACATCCAAATATTTTTATTTACATTTGTTTGTTTTATTTCAATTACAATAAAGCAAGATATGAATAAAAAGTTTCTACTAAAGTAAAATTATTCAAAAAAAAAAAAAAAAAACCTCTCTAGAAATTTTAAACTAAAAATAAATCTATGGCAGAACCTACCTTAATCTAGGATATCGAGCTAAGTTAAAAGAATGGAGGTAGAATACAAAAGCCAGATAGGGTAAACAGTACAGTTGTTGGATAGTTATTAAACACTACAGTTATTAAACACTTCAGATTGGATAGTTATTAAACACTACAGTATAGGATAGTTATTAAACACTACAGAACTTATGTTTAAAAAATAAGAATAGATTTGAAAAAACTTGTGCAATACTGTCATATTTGTCTTCGTAAATAATTTTGCTCATGCGTATAATCCCTTCTTTACCGGCTAACTCTGCAATATTAATGTCAAAAACGTGTTTTGTTGTGCTTTTCTGTGCGTGCATTATAATAGCGAATTTTCTTACAAAATTAGTTAAGAGTTGAGCCTTTTAAATCGCATAATAACAATATTTCATTTGGAAATATGTACAAAATATAGTTATAAAAAGTGTATGATGTTCAAACAATCATAATCCATGGTTCTAATCGTTCATGTGCCCAATAGCTATACTTTTCAGCGTGTTTTTCGTTAAAATATTTTGTTTTTTGTATATCGGTTAGATTATTCATAAAAAAAAACACAGTTGTTAAAACAATAAAGAAATATCATTTAAAATGTCATTGAGTTTCAAAGCGTGTTTTATTTTATTTATTATATGAAAGACCCGCATGAAATTGAGTAATACCTTAAGTGTCAATAACTGTTCTGTTTACCCTAAAATTGAAAGATTTTGTTAAAGTAAATATAAAATCCTATACTTAAAATCCAAGAAATAAAATTAAACAATATTTAAAAAAATTATAGTTGTATACAGAATTTATGATTAGCTACGGATAAATACAAATTTCGAAAGTTTTAATTTAAAGAAATGATTTTTTAATTATTTAAAAACTTATTTTAAAAATGAGAACAAGAAAAAAAAAAATTAAAATACGTAAAAAAAAGTTAAATTTTTTTTTTTAATCTATCATTATAAAATTAACGAAAAGTAAACCGAACTATATTAGATTTGCAAAGTTCAAATTAAGAATCTATTACCACTATTTTGAACAAAATATAATTCTGACTAATAATATGTAAAAAGTTTAAGTTATTATTATGATTTAAAATAAATTGAGTATCTAAAAACAAAAATTCAGGAAACAGGTTTACTTTTTTTTTGCGTGTACAAACTTATGAATGAGTGTTGTTTTTTTAATAATTTATTTAATAACAAGTTAATATATTCAATATAAGTTAATACTGTTAATGCAGCTAGGAAAAAAAAATTGCTACGGTATTAAAAAAAAAAAAGGCCAAAAAAATAGAAGGAAGAAAATGTTTTTTTTTTAAATTTTATATTCGTCCGAAATTAAACCGACGCACAGTGGGCGAGTAGGTGGACAAAATTTGAAAATTTTTAGTTGTCTAATATTGAAACTTATTTAATTTTAGTATCTACATATATTAAGAGAAATTCATTGATATTTTATTTATATTAAATCCCTTAGTTACCAGAGCTCTGTGCATTTGAATATTGAAACCTTACTTTGGATACCTTTGCATATCAACAAAATATTTTTGTTAGTTGTTAGTATTTTAATTACTAACACTAACAGTAATTTAATTACAGTATTTTAATTAGTAACACTTGCAGTAACTTAATTACTAATACGAATTAGTAGTCCATGCGGCATGTGTATTATAATGTTAAATTTTTAAATACAAAATATTTATTATAAGAATTATTTAGATATGGTTTTATTAAACTTAGACATTCATAATTTTCTCCAAAAGAACAATCTTAGAATTTCAAAACAAAATATTACTGAAGATATATTAAAATTTATTCAGCCAAAAATTGCTGAATCTAAAGACGTCGATTTTAGGCTTGCTGTTCAACAATTTGTTTACTTGTTTAAAATAGTGGAAATCTGCAAACTACACTGTCAAAAATTTTGAAAAGAAATTTGTGAATTGGCTTAATAAATATTTAATTGTCAGAAAAAAAAGACAATAAGCCAACTGCAAGTAGACGTAGTCGAAAACCAATTACATTTGATGTTACCCGGTGGAAAATGAGCTAGCAACTAGCTATAAAATTCAAGGATTGTTATCTTGACACTGTATGTATGTCCCTTTATCCATGATATTACATGGCTCAATCTGTGCACAAAGTATTGATACACGGACATGACATAGTTAAAAGTCTTGCATTACCTATCGGACTTACGTCAGAGGAAGCTCAAGAGGCTAGAAATAAAGACATCAAATCTTATTGCAAAAATTTCAGCTGAAAAATGTCCAGAAGAGCAACAAATACAGATTTAATCAATAGACTCCTAGTTGTTAGTGATCCTGTCATTTCATCACTGCGTAAATCAACATCACACGGAACAGTGTGATGTTGATTTACGCAGATTTACGTAGATATCATTTACATTGATTTACGTTGATATCATAAAATATTTCCCTCAGATGTTTTAAAATTACTTAAACAATCATCATACGATATTATTGTTTAATAAATTTTCAATGTTATTTAAAATTGAAAATGTTTTCTGGCGTTATTTTTTGTTTTTATTATTGCCAAAACATTATTTACCTAAATACTTAACTGTTATCCAATAAAGGTGGGTCGAAAATCCGATAAAATTTGTTCAAAAAATTAATTAACTCCTTTTTCAACTAAGGAGAATCTGGTAACTAAGCCATATAAGTATCCATAGCAACTAAATAAAAAACTATCACTCTTATAAGAAGCGTGATTTTATATTGGTACTCATGCAAAATATCACTCGTAACATATCTGCAAATACCAAAAACAGGTTGTTGCTATGCAAAATAAAGCTATCCATAGCAACGAAATAAAAAAATATTACCTTCATAAAAAGCGCAGACATCATATTAGTACTCATGCTAATTTTAGTGAGTATAGCCCTAATATTAAATTAGTTATGAATTTTGAAGGGAAATATTTCTCTAACAAGAGATTTATTAAATTTTTAGCGAAATATTTCCGTAATTAACCATTTTTACGGACGAATAAATTAATTTAAAACGATTGTTCCTTATTTTAAATAATATATCATGATTAATACACAAAAAGTTTGTTGTATGTATGTGAGTGCGTGCATGCGTGCGCGCGTGCATGCGTGCGTGCGTGTGCCTGCGTGTGTGTGTGTGTGTGTGTGTGTGTGTGTGTGTGTGTGTGTGTGTGTGTGTGTGTGTGTGTGTGTGTGTGTGTGTGTGTGTGTGTGTGTGTGTGTGTGTGTGTGTGTGTGTGTGTGTGTGTGTGTGTGTGTGTGTGTAACCTAGCATTAACTCAAATACATATCTTTTAACTTCAATCCTCACTTTACTTCTGGAATAAAATCTTTACATTTTTTAGATTTACATTATATAGGCTTCTGAGAGTACTAACAGCAACTCCGGCTGTAACAATGCAGCGTTTTATATATAAAGATATTTATTATACACTCAAACTTAAATTAGAATATCTGGTAGCTGTGCAAATAAGTTTATAAAAAATATTTACCTTCTTCAGGTGCTTCATCTACTTGTGAAGTGTGCCTTGTTAATGGTACTTCATAAGGAAGATTTTCTTCTTTAATAGAACTATATGGATCACCTTCTCGATCATTGTTTAGATATCTAAGCGATTGTTCGTTGTTGGAATTTAAAAAGTTATGACTATGCTCTGTATTTTCAGTTTCAGTAAAACCAGGTGATGTCAGAGCTTGCGGGAAAATCTCATCAGAAGTGGAATGAGAATTAGTTTTTACGAGGTTGGGCGTTAGCACAGATGATCCAGTTGCGGGTACGGAGTTGTCTTTATCAGAAGAATCAGCTAATGTAGAAAACAACCGTTCCTGGGCAGCTGCAACTTGCTCTTCCATATGCGAAGCTTTATCGAGTAGGGCTTTATTGTTAGGATCTTCTGCAACCAACTTCGAAAGATTTTCCTCTGCATAATTAGCTAATCCATCGTTTTGAGCGGAGTTATTTTTTGGAGAGTTATTAAAAATGCTAGTTGGAAATATTAGTTGCTTAACCTTTTCTCTATCTTTTTGATCCTCTAGCTTGGCGTCTTTATTTGGAATAATAGTGTCTCCGTTCTTTTTTAGAAGAGGTAGTTCTACATGGGGATTAGCGGCATGTGCTTTCATGGCTTTTTCTACAATTTTCCGATTCTCTTCGTTTTGTTTTGATGATTCTAGACCTTTGTCTTTTATCATATAATCCTTTCCTTGAGCACTTGAGTTTGATATAATATCCGTTAATGCTTTTGTTAAGAACTCATCTATATTTTCTGTTGTATGCCCATTGGATATAGAGTCTTTATTTGTTGAGTTTGTTACCATGAGCACAATATTTTTATTTTGTTTTGCATCAGTTGTCGCCGGTAAATTTGCAATTTTCAATAATGATTTGCCTTTTATATCATCTTTTGAAATTTTACTTATACCAACATTAATTGCTTGAGCTATTTGTTTAAAAGTTTCTTCAGAATTGCTATCTTTGTGCGAGTCCTCTGCACCATTTATTTTCGTAGTCATGTGACCATCAGCCTGAACAAAAAATCATACTAAGTTAGAATTCATTTAAAAAACAGCATACACGACAAGTTCAGACACAGACAAAGGTTTTCAAAGTACTTTTGTCATGTTATTAAACGTAGGAATTTACAAAATGAAATTAATTAACAAAACCTTTGATTACATAAAAAATCTCACTGAAAGAATATATCTCACTGAAAGAAGATATGTGATTAACAATGTGTTCGGAGAATTATATATTCTGTACAAATAAGTGTTTGGTCCAGTGTTCTAAATTATGCAAAATGAGGCGTAGCTGAGTTTTTTACGTCCGTGACTAATTAATTTTTGGTGCTTTTGATAAATTAAAAAATTTCAGTTTTGGAACTTTTTTAACTGTTTCTAACAGTACTAGAAAATTATTATTGATTTTTTCTTATTTACGAGTATAATTGCATAGTCTATCAATAAAAGTCAACAAAAAAAAAGAACAATACTAATTTACCATTCGTTGTAGATTGTTCTAAACTATAGAGGAAGTTCGTGTACTTAGGGCGAGATTTTTTCAATGCCTAAATTCAAGGCCCAAGACTTTTTTTAAAAATGGTGAAACTGATACGATCACATCTCTATACTAATTACTTTGTATTAGTATAAGTATATTGACTTAAACTATAAAAGTCCGTCATGTAGAAGGGTTTAAAAATTGTTTCCCGCACCAATAGTCCAATCGCTAGTGGCCCTAAGTACAACTAAAAATAAGCTTATTGTACTTACCCAGCGGGCATTTAGACCTCAAAAAACCTTTTTTTAATGTTCAAAGGACGTTTTGAATGTCTTTTAAACGTTCAAAAGACGTCTTTATAGAACTAAATGACGGCTGGGTAGGTACAATAAGCTCTTTTTTAATTATACTTAGGGCCACTAGCTATTGACCGCTCTCTGAATGTTAGGCTTAACTCTATAATAAATTGACAACAAATGTAGACCCATAAATTTGATTAAAAGTTTGCTTAATCTAAGATCGTTTTCAACAAAGTTATCTTGTGTTACTTAAATTCAATACTTAAATAAATAATAAATTGACTAATAGTTCTGAGCAAAATTGACTGATAAATCTATGCATAAAAAGTCTTAAAACAACCGCGTGAAAAAAAAATTCTACATTGTTATCTAGCAAATTCTTTACGCACATATGGTCCTAGGTAGAAGTAAACTGTATGGCCCTCGGTATAAAAAATGATAGCTTTATGAAAAATGTCATCTATTAACGAACCCCGGTTGAGAGGAAACTTATTGAACATCGCATTTAGTACTTAAGTAACAAACAATATAATATACAAATACTTCCTCTACTAAATAAATTGGAGAATAAAAATTGATGATGTTGCGTTAAGTGACTACAGTAATACTTAATACATGTTAAAAATAGAAAGTCACTACTAACTTTTAATTAAAAGAAACTTTCGGTAACCCGACACTAATACACTACTAGTCCCATATCAAAAGTTCAAAGACGAATTTTTCTTACTTTAATGTTTGCAAAATTGTTGGTTATTTTATCAAAGTTTATTTGATTGGTCAATACACATTTGATGGAAAAAAGAACTAGGGCTAATGTGCGTTGTTGTTTTGACTTCAACTTCAAGTAGTTTTTAGTTTCAGTTTGATGAAACTCCTTTTCAGAGTTTTCAATATTCGGCTTCTTGCGATATTCGGCTTCTTACAATTCTTATGTAGCAAAAACATTTAAATGATCTAAATAAGAATTTTTGTTTTGCAATGGTCTATCCATTGGATGTGTTTAAGGTATATCATTTTAACTATAGTTTATTAATAAACCATCGTTAGATTTTATTAATAAACCATCATTAGATTTTAAATCTTGAATTGCAAAACATTGAAACGCTTTGTCTGTTTTTGTTTATTTATTTCAAAAAATGACATTTTTGGCAAAAATAATAAAATAAAGCAATTTTATTCAGCACGAATCTTTATTTAAGTAAACTTAACAAATGATTTAAGGCCGCTAAATTTTCACTGGATATGAATAAAACGAACTTGTTCTATAAAAAAACGCAAACACATTTTAGGTTAAAGCGGGACTAATTGAACCTAAGGAAAGGTAGGAAATTGAAAAATCTTGAAAACTGCAAACCGCATGAGAAAACATCTTAGGGGTGCATGTTAAGGAATTACGGCAGTCAAGTGAGTTGCCCGGGCACTTTTTCTATTTTAGACAAAAAAACCAGAAAAAGTATACTATTGCTATTTTCTTTGCAAATGCTTATAAATTTTTTTATCCATCATCACTTTAGTGTTAATATTTTACCAATTTATCGGACTTTCAAATACAATAATCCGTTTTTTTTTAAGTCTTACTGTTCTCTTTAAAAGCTAACTGATGTGTCACCTTGTCTAGTAGGGATAATTTGAGTGGCTTAGAAAAAAATAAATAAAACTGAACTATAGGGTTGCCAGATGTCCCGATTCTACGAAGGAGAATTCTGCGCCAAATATGTAAAAATATTTTTTTTACTTAGTTCTCCTTCGTAAAATCGGGACATCTGGCAACCCTACTGAACTATCGAACACATAGAAACAACTTTGATATAAAGAAATTTCGCGGCACATTATATATATATTTTTTTGAAAATTATATATTTTTATTGAATAATAATTTTTCAATCGGGTTTCAGAGTTCAAGGTATTTGTATAACAAATAATATTTTTATACTTTATTAATATACTTTCTTACTGTTTATTTTTTTCTCTTCTCTTACTTACTTCACAGAGTGGGTTATTTGATTAATTTAGGCGGCTAAAATTCAGTTTTCAAAAACTGTCAAATAAACTAGTAAATCAAAAAAAAATTCTTTTTTTAAATCCATGCTTTATGCAAGCAGAATTCTATTGGGCCTAGAAATTCTTTTTTTGTTAACTTTTGTAGAAGGAAAAATTACTGTTTTTTTTTTTTTTAAATTTAAAAATTACTGTTTTTACTAAATTTTTGTTTTTTAACTTAATAACTTAAGACTTATTAACTTAATAACTTAAAACAATAGGTTTTTAACTTAATAACTTAAGACTTATTACTTAATAACTTAAAACAATAGGTTTTGAATCGCTGCGCTTTAATGTCTTCGAAACTGCAAATAATTTGCAAAATGATTTTTGTGACGTAATACGCAATTCATATCAAATACATAAAATGTATGGGAAAATACAAATTAAATTTTTGTTAACTTAATTAACTTTTTTTGGTCAAATTTTTCCATTTCCTTGTATTGTCATCGAAAATGATTAAGTGTGCAAAATTTGAGCAAAATTGGTTGAGAAAAAAGCTTTCAAAAATTGATTTCAAATTTTGTGGCACACAAACATATATATATATATATATATATATATATATATATATATATATATATATATATATATATATATATATATATATATATATATATATATATATATATATATATATATATATATATATATATATATATAGAAAGTAACCTTATATAAAGCATGGAAAAAAGAAAAGTTATTTTAGCAATGCTGAATAGTCAGTGAATATTGAAATCGTTATCTGCAAATGGTTTTAACAATAAGACCTAGGGTATAAACAAATTTGATCAAATTATTATTGTTTAATCGTTTTTGATAATTGCTTAAAAAAAGAGCTTAATTTCGGTTGCTCTTTTTTTAAGCAATTATCAAAAACGATTATAGTTTAATTAAAATGCATCTCAAAGTTATTAGTGATGAATTCTATTGAAGTCGGTAAAGGTGAAAATATTTGAAAAGTTTTACTTGATACATTTATTATTATATATAAGACAGTGGCTTTTATAAATTTTTTTTTTCTCATGTTTTTTTTGCAATTTTCTCTGCAAAGTATAAGCTATTAGTAATACTTCCAAGCATTTCCAGTTTTTTTTAAAGTAACAGATAGGCTAAGGTTTTGACTTCAATGATGCGTAAAAATCACTTGCCACTTTTTGCTGGGCATTTATTCATTTATTTTTCGTATTTTAGGCGTGGGTTGTTGTCTCTGCGTTTTTCTTATTATTTTGCTTCTTTCTGTATTTTGATGAAGACTTACCATTATCAATGGGTGACAGGAATAATGTCGAAAAATAAATTTCGGAATAGTGTCGAATATATTAAAAAGGCCTAATGTCGCAAAAAAAAAGAATAGTGTCGCAAAAAAATTTAATAAATAGTGTCGAAAACATAAAAAAGGAATAGTGTCGCAAATAGTAAAAACGGAATAGTGTCGCAAATAGTAAAAACAGAGTAGAGTCGCCAAATAGTAAAAACGGAATTGTAGTCGGAGAGAATTAGCGAAAAATAGGGTCAAACCTAGACAAAAATAGTATAATGCTGAAATGGCAGAGAGAAAGTGCACAGTCTTTGAGTGGGTGTAAAAAAAAACCCAGTCGATTGCGCTACAGTAATATTCCTTTTAGGTAATTTTAGGGGCAAAAAAGGGTCCATTTTGACACCACAAAATCTTATAAACTTTATACCGTTGGATAGAAAATTTTATCTTATAGAATAACTTATTCTGTTATTCGACAATCAATCACGCGACAATTTGCGACAATTTGCGACAATTTGCGACACTATTCCTTTTCTACATACTCGACAATCAAATTTGCGACAATAAAAATTTGTGACAATCAAAATTTTGCGACATTATTCCGCCACACCTTATCAATAAACTATAAAATATTTTTTTAGGTATTAATTAAAATAAACTTTTATTTATATACCTTATATATATCAGGTATTTTTTATATACCTTTTATATAACTTTTTTATGCCTTAATATACATTTTTTTATATACCTTTTATACCTTTCATACCTTAATATACCTTTTATATACATATATATTTTTATATTGAAATTATATATACCATTTATATAACTTTCAGGTATTTTTTAATTTTAAACTAGTATTTTTTGATTTTATCTTAGGTTCGTCAGATGTCAGAGAAATGACCTGAAGGATGTCTTTTATCTAATTCAGAGCCAAATAACATCAAACATTAATGAAAAATTAAAATTTTAAGAACATTACATATTAGCAAAAGATATTTACTCAGACGAACAAATAAAAAAAGTAAAGCATAGTTTATTGCAATTTAGTTCCGAATCGAAACAACGATGAGCAATAGCAAACGGGTATGAAAAAAATTTGTAATATAAAATAGTAATTGGCTCAAAGGAATGATTGCGATATCTGCAGTACTGCATCGAGGGGGTAGGCCAACGAAGAGCTTTAAAAAATTAAGCGACAGAAGCAAATGAAGGAAAACAGAAGACATACACAGTATCACAGATTCAGAAACATTGGTTTGTGGTGCTCAGGTGGAATTAGGTGTTAAAAGTAAAAGAACTGCTTCAAAAATTCTAAAGGAAATCATTGACTTTCCGAAGCGGGCAAATATTTAAAAGGTAGTATATTCTAACGCTTTACAGGAAAACAAAGCGCAGTTATCGGTATTAAAAGCACTGGCCATGTTTTTTAAAATTGGTCTTTCCAGAAGACAATATGAAATTCTTAGAAATTCTTGCAAAATACATTATCCTTGCCAAAGTAGCCTGCAAATGGCAAAGATAGACTGTTATCCGAATAAAGAATCTTATAATGTCACTGACACTTGTATCGCAGTCAATTTACAAGTTTTATTGGACCATACGGTTACACGATTGTTAATGTATTTAGAAGAAGTGGAACAAAATTTAAACGAAAAACAAAAAAATTTGTTAGTATTAAGTTGTAGATGGGGTTGTGATGGATCACAGAAAAATCAATACAAACAGAAATTTCTGAATGATGCTGATGCTGATGCAAGTATATTTCAGAATTCTTTTATACCGCTTCAATCAACTTGTACGGAAGACAAATAATTGATCAGGCAAAATCCAACTCCTTTTTCGGAGCGTTATTGCTGCCCTATAATAATTAGATTTGTCAAAGAATCTAATGATATAACAAATGAAGAGATAAACTTTATTGAAATTTCAATTATCTCATTGCATGATACAGAATTGACAGTGGGCGGGAATTTCTTCTCAGTTAAGCATAATATGATGCTCACAATGGTTGATGCTAAGGTGTGTAACGCATCCACTCAAACAACTTCAACTATAAGATGCTTCATTTGTGATGCAACAACAAAAAATTTTAATAATTTGACAATAAAAAAAGAAGTCAAACCAGATACACTAGAGTTTGGGTTACCAATTTTGCATGTTAGGATCCGAATTTTTGAAAATTTATTGCACCTTTCCTATAAATTGTCTATCAGAAAATGGAAGGTGAAATCAGAAAACAAAAAAGACATTGTCAAGCAAAAAAAACTAGAAATACAATCGGATTTTAGAAAAAAAAAAAGTTTTAATTGTAGACATAGCCTAAGCTTGGATTTGGTAACTCAAATGATGGCAACACTAGCCGACGATTTTTTGCCGACCCAAAGTTGGCAGCTGAAATACTATGTATTGATTATAACCTAATATATCGTCTTAAAGGGATATCGGAAACAATTTCAAGCTAACATAAAACTGATGTTGAAAAATTTAGGGAATATACTGTAAAAACAACGTTATTATATGTTATATCCATGATATCCGATGACCCCTACAATGCATAAAATCCTTATTAACAGTTTTATTGTTGTAGAGTATGTTTTGCTTCCTATTGGTAGCAAACTTCCGAAAATAATGATTTCAACTATCTGAAGAAACAGCAAAGCGCGAAATAAATATTTTTGTCTTCACCGCCAAAACAGTGCAAGAAAGTTTTACAGAGAGTCTTACAACCATGACGTACTTAACAAATTACAACTCAACTCAGATTCTCTTTTAACTTGCATAAGAATTACCAAAAAAAAACAAAAAACTAAACCATTTTTAAAGGAAACCTTGAAGATGCTACTTCCAGCTGAACCTTTAAACCTTCCTGATATTGCTGTCTCAGATGACGAATCTTCAGAGCAGAGATGTCTTCTGATGAAGAAAGTTAGCTTTTGACATCATCCGGCTACTTAAATAGTACCTTTTTCATAGTAGTTATTTTGAGTTTATATATAAAGTACTCTAAAACATTTTCTTTTTTCTTTTTAATATTTCCGATAGCTTAATAAGAGTTAGAGTATAGTAATTCCCAGTGGGCACGGTACGTTTTTAAAACGTTTTTAAGACGTTTTTATAAGGTTTAAACCTAATAAAAACGTCCAAAGAACGTTTTAAAAACGTACTGTGCCCACTGGGTTTCATCCCGATTCCTTCCCGATGCTTCCCGATTCTTTGAAAACAACGCTAAACCAAGGTTTCTATTTTAATGCAGCTTAAAAGTTAGGACAAGAATAATTCAATTTTTCACCAAGTATAATAGGTTAATTCTTATTTTATGCATTAGCGCTATAGCGAAATGTTATAAAAAGGAAGGTTCTATCACCATACATTTTTTAAAAATCTTTTTTTTATTTTTTATCATTTTGTTTCGGTTTCTACTAAAAAAAAATTAAATTTTTTCAATCAATTGTTAAAAAATATTTTTCGTCGCCTAAATCGATCAAATACCCCACTGTGCATCATTAAAGTGTTTAAAATAAAAAGTTTATGAATTATAGATACGCTTTTTGTTAAAAATAGTTTTAATGATGATTTATCAATAATTGCTCAACTTGTCTCACACATTTGCTCAACTCACTCCGTTGGGGCAGGTTGAGAAGCTAAACAAACCTTTAGCAATATTTTCTCAAATAAATCAGAATTATACTTTTTTGTCAACCATTTTTTAGGAGGTTTCATTAGCTATCCGATAATGAAAAAATCTAAACAATCAAAATCTGACATGTCGTGACAGTCGAAATCTTTTCATTCATCACAGCACCGTTTATGAGATCTTTTAGATTAATGAAAATTGTTCAATTAGCTCTACCCTAATATAGAATTTTAAATAATAAACTACTCTCGAGTCCTTAATACAAGGGAGGAGGGTGAAGGGGTGGGGGGGAGGGGTGGGAATGTAAGTCCAGATCTAATAAACAAGAGGGATTGATAAAAAAAGGGGGGGGGGTGAGAATTTTTTTATGTTACAGTATAAGTATTTTTATAAAAAATTTCAGTTTATAAATCCAAACTAATATTTTTTACAAAACACCCATTAAACAGGGGGAGGGGGGGAGGGTCTTAATAAGCTTGGGGTGGTTGGGAAAAGTTTCAAAAGCTTAATAAACGCCCCCCCCCTTTTATTAGGGACTCGGGAGTAATTTGTAAAAAAAAAAAATTTTCGGAACTTTTACCGTTAAAAATTTATCACTGCAATTTATTATTTAAGCATAACGCATGATTCAATATACCAAATTTGCCCATGAAGGAGATTGGGGTTAGTTTACTCTGTTAAGCCCCAAAGGAACATTTCTTTTTTTAAACATTAAGTTATAGTTTTAAAGAGTTTTAGGTAACATTTTGAGGTGGAATTCATTATTAATAAAGTTTTCTTGGGGACCCTCAAAATAAAAAAGGCTTTCCATTTTACCCCGCTCCGAGTTGGCGCAAACTATAAAAATGATTATTAACTTATTATTTAGTATAAAATTTATACTCAAATAAATAAAAAGTTTATAATAAAATAAATAGTATGAAAATTTTTTTACTATTTATTTTGGCAACAGTTTCCAGCCAAAAATACAGCTCTACTTTTAGCGTGTAGCAAATATTAGTCTGTATAATAATCCAAAACAATAACCCACTTTTTTCAAAGTAAAAAAAAACCCTTATAATATTATGTTTTATTTTTTTATTTTTTTTGTGAAAAGTGAACTTTCTCAATATTGTTACAAATTTTAAAAATATCAAACTAAAAAAAAAAAAATTATTCCTTAGTATGAGCTAACTTGTCACGAGAAAATATTTACTCAAAAATTATTCCTTAGAATGAGCTAACTTGTCACGAGAAAAAATTTACTCAAAAATTATTCCTTAGTATAAGTTAACTTGTCACGAGAAAATATTTACTCAAAAATTCTTTTTTGAGTAAAGTTAGCATTATTTTCTCGTGACACACAGGTATCAAAAAAGAATTTTTGATACCTGTGTGAAATATATTATTTGATACCTATTTGAACAAAATTATTTGATACCTATGTAAAATAAATTATCAGATTTTCTCATGTGTTAGTTCCGGGTTCTTCCTATTTAAAGTTATTTTACAAAACCGTCTCAATGAAATTTATTAATCACTTTCAAGATGACAACAAGTAAAAAGTCATATAATGAAGAAGATATAGAAGCTGCGTTAAATGATATAAAAGAAAAAAATACTTCAATCAGAAAAGCTGCATTCAAATATGGCATTCCATTCTTAACTTTAATAGGTTACAAGAACAACAACAATGCTAACTTAAAGGGATCAGGATCAACAACCATACTATCACACCTAACAGAGTCAATGATGGTGCATGCATTTAAGTACCTATGTGATTGGGGTTTTATACAAAGTAAAACAAAACTTTAGAGCTGAGTGGGGTTTAGGTGGTCCGATTGGCATCAAATATTCAATTTCTAATTCTGGTTAGATGGACGAAATGATGCATTGCCATGTTAACTCATAAGTGTCGAACTCGTAAAAGTGTTTAAGATATTACGCAAACGCATGTCAGCTCAAATGAGTTGCAGAATAATCGTTATAGTTGTTAAATAATCGTTAGTTTGCAAATATTCATTAGTCATTAACATCCAGTTAACAACATATAGTTATTAACATTCCAAAATATTGGGATCAGATATAATCTAACAAAATTTCAGTTCTTACATATTTGTGCCTAGTGCTACCGTTAAAATTTAAGTTTAACTAAAATTTATGTTTTAAATTTCTTTTTTTAATATGCATATTCCGTATCATATGGCTATATCCTAGAGCTATATACTATTTGAAACTTCAAGTTCACAGTAACTAGTTTACCTATTATTAGCTTACATATTAAAAAAGAGATAAAAATTATATCTGATTTTGTTTTGTTCTTCCATAAGGTTTATTTTATAAAAACATCTTTCCAAGCTTTAGAGATATTGAAGGTATTTCCAGGAGGTTTGAGTTTGTTATTAGACGGTACAAAGAATATATAATTCATAAACCTTTTGAACTCCGTCTGCTTATTGATATCAATCATCAATTAAATCACAAAGGCTTTAAATAATTTTTTAATTTAAAAAAAAGAAGCCATTGCCAAGTCTCAAACTATTTTGCTTGAGTTAAAATATAAAAGTGTAACTTAATGAATAATATTGTATCCTTGATAGAAGCAATTTCTTAGCTAATTTCAAAATTGTGTAAAATTATTATAAGTAAAAAAATACTGTTAAATTATTATGTTATTTTTTAGAGTTTCGTTAACTAGTAGAAGATCTTTACCAACTTTTTAAAGTAATTGCATGTGGTTAATGATTGTTCTAAATGTAAACTAGTGTTAGACTTTTTTAAACAATAAACATGAGACAAATAGCAACTCATTTTGTTTTTAGGACAAAAAAGTAAACACTTGAGATTCCAAGCGGACTTGCAGGAAATATATTAATACACAATCATTTACTTATTTATACGCAAAAAAACAACAACACAAAATCATTAAGTAATCTAACTTAACGTGTTCTTTATATCATGATTTTTGCTATCAATGTTTTGAAATAGTAACAAACCTAATTTATTAGTTTGATAGCTTGTCATTTATTTATAATTTTAATAAACAAGTTGTAAATTTAAATTTTTACAAGCACAAAAAATTGAAACTATTAAACATGGGATACAGTGCTAAATAAGATTGGGGTGAAGAGTGTTCTAAACAAAATCAAATAATGTATCTTGTTTTTAGACTGAACCCACCCATATAAAATTTTGAATTAGGGGGAAAAAGTACAAGATGATGAAGGGGCAAGATGGTTTTTCTTATAACAACTCAACAAAAAAACTTAAAAATGGGTAAAAACGGAACTGTATCTACATCTTGTATTTTAAAACGCCAGTTGTTTTTTTTTTAAATAAGTTTACTTTTTGCACTTAAAAATAAATACCTCGGTTTTGGTTATTCATAATGAATGATGTCCATCGGGTTTAACTTTTTTAGGAACATTTTTTTGCGACTCGTGTTTATTTGGTGTTTATTTTGTATAACTTTAGTTAGAGTAGTTGGTAGTTTTTAAGATTTTTTAAAATTTGAAGACAAAAATTGCATGATAAGTCAACTTGCTCCACCAGATAACAAGTTTATAAACTTTTTTTTTTTAATTTTATTTCAAATTTTTCTACTTGGAAACTGAAAATTCATGCAGGCAATGAATCATTGTGATAACATAATCATACTGACAAAGTATTATTTGCTTCTTGACTGATTTTTTTCGCAATAATTCAAGGGTTTTAAAACGTTCGCCATCTTGCCCCGTCTTTTCCTACATGTTTTTTTTTGAATTGTATGTTTTAAGAATTATTTTCATTAATGAAAAAAAAAAATTAAATAAAGAGTTAAAAAAATTTACTTACAACAGTTTTTACTTCATCTAGTTTCACTTGATGGGCGGTTTTATCAATCATACCCATTGTGAGCCCTTTGTTAATACTATCACTACCTTCAGTGTTAAGAATAGACGGTTCTTTATGCAAAATACCTGCTAGGGCTATGCCAGGATGGCTGTCACTACGTTTTATAGAGACACTCTTGAATTCATCATACTTAGTTTGCTGTTCACTTTTCTGGTTTTTTGCAAAAGGTACTGACGTAGATGATTTTTTCACTTCTAGAAATTGGTCTTGAGTTTCTTCTTTTTCAAAATCGTTTGCTAAATCATAAAGTTCTTTGACTTTTTTTGCAAGTTCGTGTTTTGCAATTTCATACTTTTGCCTTGCAATTTTTGCCTCTTTTAATCTTTCCACGGTCATTTTTTCTTTTTTAATTAAATCATCGTCGTGTTTTATTTGCTCAATTATTTCTTTAGAGTTTTCTTTTAAAGTTTCGTCTTCAGGATTATTGCTTTCGATTGGTTTAGCTAAAGTGATATTTCTATTCGGTTCTTCAACTCGTATTTTATTTGCGGTATTTATTTTATCTCGCGTGTTATCACGAGTATTTACAGAATCTTGCGTATTCAAACCCATAGTTTTCATTTTTTTAAGAAAATTTTTTACTCCGATTTTTTTCAATAGTTCAACAAAAGGTTTTATTTTTTTACTTAAATCATTTGTATTGTTGGTGCGACTATTATGATTACTTCGATCTTTGGTAGTTCTGCTCATACCTTCTGTATCTAATATTTCATTGGCTGCTTCACTATTGTTTGTTGTATCTGTTGATTCTTTGGCTGCTTCACTATTGTTAGTTGTATCTACCGTTTCATTGGTTGCTTCACTATTGTTTGTTGTACCTATCGTTTCGATGGCTGCTCCACTACTGTTTGTTGTATCCACTGTTTGATTGACTGTTCCACTATTGTCTGGTGTACCTACCATTTCATTAGCTGTTCTATTATTAACTTCTGTATCCTTTGTTTCATTGTTTAATGTTTTGTTTGAAGATGTTTCATTGCTAGTTTCATTATTACTTTTTGTTGATAATGTTGTATCTTTAATATAATTAATGTCATTAGTGGCGTTAGTGGAGTTTTTAGACTTTAAAAGATCTGGAAACTCAGATCGTTTATTGCTACTCTTAGTAAATTCTAGGTCAGAATCCGTTTCTAAATTATTAATAGATGTTTTATTGTGAAAGGGATTGCTGTTTATATGACTTCTAATTGTAGTTTCATAATTTAAAATGATTTTAGCTGCTCTAAAAGCTTCAATTGCACGTTTCATGCTCGATGATCGGGTATCTATTGATGAAAACTCTAATCCAATGTTTCCATTTTTGTCCAAAGGTACTGCTTTTAAAGATATTGTATCCGTCTTTGTGAGATATTTTGGACTACGCAGTCCAATAATATTGGCTGAAGGTATATTGGTTCGCTTATTATCTTTGTGGCTATGAAGATCAAGAAACCTTTTTAAAATTAAATCACTAGCTTTAAAATTCGCAATTAATTTTAAATCTTTTCTTGCTTTGCTATAATCTTGTAAAGTTTTTTTTACTTTATCTGATAACGAATACATTTCACGAAATTCTTTGAGAAGTTTTGCGGCGTTTTTTATTCTTGATACAGATTCACTGTTTATATTAACTGCTATATCGTTTCTTTTTTTATATTCCATAGACTGAAGCGCGTCTGATAAAGCTTTCTTAAGTCTTTCACGTTTTGAAATATCATTGGCTTTAGCAAAAAAATTCCACGACTGAGAAAATTTTTGCACGTAGGAACGTGAGACATCTTGTTCCACATTCTCGTTTGTTGGTAAACTAAAGTCATTTTTTGCTTGTGAGTCAATTGAGGTGATAGTACTAACCTTTCTTTTGGAAATAGCAATTGCTAAAACTAAAACATGTTTGTATTTATGATAAAGTTATTATTTATAATTAAAATTGTTTTGTAATTAAATTTTATATTTAATTAAATTATAATTAAAATTGTTTTGTAATACTTATGCTATACATAAATGCGCGAGATGCGTGTTTATGAAACTAATAATATGCTTAGCTGTATTAAATTATATATAATAATTTTTTATATTTGTGATAAAAAAATAGAATAAAAAAAAACAAACGATTCTCCCCGCCTGTTTTGCGTACAAAATTAGAAGGGTAGTTTTGATATCCTACTAGTATAAACATCTACCTTTTAACCAGTGCATATTTTCTTTTTTAATCAGGATAAAAAGTCTATAGAACTTTTACAAAACCATTTTGTTTCTATTAAAGTTGTTTAGAATTAATCGGATTCTTTAGAGTTTTTATTTCTAAAAGTCTATAAAAAGTCAATATATTGAATTACTATAAACTTCTAGAAATTTTTTTATATAAAATTTATTGTAATATTCTAATAAAGTCTGAAAAAGAACATGTATTATCAACTTAAACATTAAACATTAATTTTTACGGAATATGATAAAAAACGTCTAAACTTGTCTATATTGGCTAAATCAAGATTAATTTATATTGTGGGTTTATATATAAAACATTATTGTAACATAAATAAATATAAATGAGGCTAATATTTTCATTTTATGTAAACAATAATCCAAACTTTAAGAAAGCTTTTTCTTTTAATTTTTAGCAGTTTATTTCTTTTTTCAAACTTAAAAGATAATCAAGCAATGCTAAATACTTATAAATTTTGTTTAGAAAGTATCCAACTGCCCAGATGGATCTAGTAGGGAAAAATATTTTCATGTTGCAAAATTTTATACATTTTTACCGATATGTTTAACTTTATTTATAGTAATTTTACTTTGTATTTTAGAAAAAGTTAGTGCTTGGTCCCGAAATATACTTTGACCATGCAAAGCTCAGCAACTGTAACAAATTGTTGCAATTGACTTTTTAAAAAGTTTCTTTAAATGAGCTCACTCAAAATAACTAACCCAAAGTTTGTCAAGACCTTGTTGATGGTGTTGTTGATAACTAATTATAGTTTTTAAATTTCTTTATTAAACAAAAGAATTCAATACTTAATTTAACTTTTTGTCTTTTTACCTCGTCCTTATCGGATACTGGAAATGTAATCAAAGGATGAACATAATACGTTTTAAGGAATGGTTTTTATATATTGCTCCTCCATTTTTTTATATTTTATAACTATAATTATAATATGTCAGCTACAAAAAATTTTTAGTAATAAATTAAAAATTTTAAAATTATGAATAATTTTGTTTTTTCGACACAAAATACTAATTTTTGTTTTTAAAGCTTTTTTGGGTTTTACTGTAAACTTAGAGGTATATTACCATGATATAATAATGGTAAGTTAATTAAATCTTTTTCAAACACAAAAAAGATTTAAAAAAATTGATTTATTTAATGTAAATAATTAGATACATTGATTAGAGTGATCATGATTCCTACGGGGTAAATTGCAACAAATTGCTTAGGGTAAGTTGAATCATAAAATTACTGCGGATTTTATTGATTTTACGCACATTTCTAGTTATTTTTAAAGTAATGGACGTTTTTTTAACGAAAAAATTAGTTCTTTAAAGCAAAAACCTGTAAATTACTTCTACATCAACAACAACAATAAATAAATCTATTTGTTGAATTGAAATGTCAATCTTTACTTTCTTTAATAGGGTAGAGCGGAGATAGTTGAGGATTGGGGCAAGTTGGGCTACAAAAACATCTAATGAGTGAAAGTTAGGAAACTTGAATGTTAACACAATGTTCAACAAAAGATTGCTGGAAAGCTATTGAGTAAGATACACGGCACTTTTTCTATTTTGGACCAAAAAGATAAAAAAATATTTTTTTCTATTTTTCTCTTGAATGCTTTTAAACTTTTTCCATCACTTAAGTGTTGATATTTTACTAATTCATCGGAACTTTGATTAAAGTTAATCATTTTTTCCAAAGTGTTACTGTTCTTTTTAAAACCTAACTAATGTTTGTGTTCGATAGTTTATTTTTATTTTTTTCAAAGCTGCTAAACTTACCCCCATTAGACCCTTGTCTAGAAGAAGAAAAAATTAAATAGTAAAAAAGTGTCTTAAAATATTAAAGCATTATTTTATGCAACTGTTTCTTACTTATTTTTACCTGTTTTTACTTATTTTATTCTTAATTAATTCTTAACTTATCAGCAATATTGTACAATAAATTAATCATTCGCGACTCCTAAAGAAAAGTAAAAAGTTGATGTTTTTATTTTTATTGCTTAAATTCTTTTTTTAAAATGGAAACAAACTTATTACTTAATTTTAATGCTAAAAATAACACATCCAATGATAATGACATAAATCAAATTAAAGCTTTTCTAATAAACAAAATATAATTTTAGAAAACAACCTTGAATTAAATATTAGCTTTAAGGATGGGAAAGGGATGGAAAGTATAAGCTCTTATTATTACAGTTGAAACGCTTCAATACTAACTGCTAACATAGATGATAATGCACTATCCATCCTGCATATAAATATAAGGAGTACACAAAAAAGTCAAAATAAATTTTCAAATTATATGACTAATATAAACATGGTGCCGGAATAAAGAAATTGAAAATAACTCTAACTTTCAAATTAATAATTATAAAGTTATTCATCAGGATGGATCTGAAAAAGCAGGAGGAGGAGTGTGCATTTTCATACACAATTCTTTAGATTTTAAACTTCGTAATGAATTGTACTCAATAACAAAAGATTATGAGTAATTAACAACTAAGGTATTAAACAACACCAGCAAAAGCATAATTTTGCACGTCATATATAGACCGCCTTCAGGTAATATAAAAGCATTTAACAAACACTTTAAACGTTTAATTACAAAAATGATATTTGTGGCAAACTAATTTATTTTGTGGGCGATCTCAATTTAGACTTGCTCGATTATGAAAAAAATAAAAGCGTCAGAAATTTTACCAATATTATATTTCAAAATGGTTTCATTCCAACAATTAACAAACCAACGAGCATAACAGAATATAGTGCTACATTAATTGATCAAATCATAATTAACAAATCCAAAAACATAAAAGTTAAGACTGTAATATTCGTCAATGACATTTCAGACTACTTTCCAGTGTTTATAACTTCACAAAAAAACATCAATAAAATATCAAGAAAGAATAAAACTAAAAATTATTATAGCTTATGATAGTTTTCCTAGCATATTTCAAAGCCACTATAATGAAGCTTTCCCAATTATTAGTAAGTTTATCATAATCAAATTCCAGCAAAATCCTTGGAAAACAACGGGAATAATAAAGTCATAAAAAAAAAACAAAAAAACAACGCTTATACGACAAGTTTATTAAAAAAAAAACTTATGAAAACGAAACAAAATATAAAAACTACAAACGGCTCTTCGAAACAGTTATAAAGTACTCAAAAAGGAAGTATTATACTAATCAGTTATTTAACTACAAAAATGATATACAAAAAATGTGGCGCATAATGAAAGAGTTGATAGGTAAAAAAATCATTAGCACAAATGGATTTCCCAAAATAATCGTGAAAATACTTATGATTCTTTAATCGCTAATTTTTTCAATCATGCGTTTGTTAATACGGGCCCAAGTTTGGCCTCAAAAATAAAAAACAGTAAAACTAGCTTTGAATCATACTTAACCTCTAATAGCAATCTTATGGATAATAAAGAGTTATCTGAAAAAGAACTACTTGATGCTGTAAATTTATGAAAATCAAATAAAACGTAATGGAGTTGATGATGTAAGTAGCAATATAATAATTAAATCAATATCTTATTTAAAAACTCCGCTTTTACACATTTTCAGTCTTTCTTTAGAACAAGAATCTTTCCTGATATACTAAACGTTGCAAGGGTGGTACCAGTTCTAAAGTTTGGAGTTGCAACTTGAATCGCAAATTATAGACCTATTTCAATACTAGCATGCTCCTCAATAATATTAGAACATATGTACCAAAGACTACTATTTCTTAGATATTAATAACATTCTTTATAATAAACAATTTGGATTCAAAAAAGGCCACTTTACTGATCAGGTAATTGTTCATCTTGTTCATGATATTCTTAAATGTTTTACTTTAGGCGTTTTTATTGATCTCAGCAAGGCTTTTGACACTGTAAATCACTATATTTTATTAACCAAATTAAAAAACTACTGTATTAAACACTCTGAATGCTGAATGGTTTACAGCAAACAAATTATCTCTAAATTTAACTAAAACAAAATATACTTTTTTCCATCGTTATCATAAACGAGAAAAAACTCCATTAAAACTTCCAATTTTTTGTATTAACAGTTGCGAAATAAAAAGAGAAGTACCATTAAAATTTCTAGGAGTACTCCTTGACAAAAATTTAACAACGAGAGATCATATATATTGAAGGTAAAATATCAAGGAACACGGGGATACTTTAAAGCGCAAAACCTTTTTTAAATTCAATTTGTTCAAAACTCTTATATTTTTCTTTTATTCATTTCTATTTTAATTGCGCCAATACTGCATGGTGTAGTACCAATAAAAATAAATCAAAAAAACTCTTTAATATGCAATGTTACAAATCTCAAAAATATCCAATGAAAGCCGCTATACACCCTGCCAACCTTTATTTACTATGTTAAATATCTACCAAATAAATATTTATCATCTTCAAATTTTTATGTTCAAAATTAATGAAAGTATTATTCCTAACACTTTTAATCTCTTATTCAAAACTAATTAGAATAGATACTTAACTAGATATTCAAGTAACTCCTATATACAACCCAAAAGTTATTTTAATTTCAATTAGGGGACCAAAGGCATGGAATAAAATACTCATAACTGAACTTAAAACTCTTACAATGTTAAATGAGTTTAAGGCTAAACTTAGACAGTTGTTACTAAAAAATGATCTACCACAAAACTATTTCAAAAAATCCAAAATATCCTTACGATTGATCTATCAATTAAATGAAAAGTATATTAATTTTAGAAACGCTTAAATTAAATGCACTTCGTAACTTTTCAAATTTATGTTTTTGTTGTTTAATATGTGTTGTTATTCTTTTTATTATTTGATCCTTAGACTTTGGTTTTGTTATTTGAAGTTTAATATTTAAAAAAATAATAATAATAACAAAAATTAATTCATGATTTTATAATAAATATAAATTAAACTAATCCGTGCTTTTAGAAGAATATATTTAACTAAATAGCTCTTCCTGTTATTTTTTAATAATAGATGTTTTATTTATTTCTTTACCAATTTTACGTTTGTTTATTTTATGTTGTTAACGGAAGTGCTTATTTTTAAATAAAACTTTATATTTGCGGAATTTATCAAGGGGCTCGGCGATAAGAAATATTAGTGTTCTTCTTGCCCCTGCTATATATATATATATATCTTATTATTAACATACGGTTTGTATATATTTAAACGGCAAAAAAAAAAAAAAAATTTCGAACTTTGAAGCCCAATTTAAAAATTACTTATATTAAAAATGTATATAAATAATGTACCGTACTATTATTTCTCTTTAACTTACCCATACAAGATCCATGTCTAGTAGGTTTAAGTTGAGCAGCTTTGAAAAAAATAAAACTGAATTATCGAACTAAAACAAACAACTTTGATGAGAAATAATAGAGCGGCACATTATTTATATATATTTTACAATTAATAACTTTTAAATCTGGCTTCAAAGTTCAAGATAGTTGCATAAAACAATATTTTAATATTTTAAGACTTTCTTACATTTATTTTTTCTCTTCTCTTACTAAACAAATCAGGTATATGCGAAGTCTCGCATAATAAAAGTTACAAATTACTGCTCATTGAAAATACTACTTTCCTTTAATGTTATAAATTATAAATTTTTTGTTGCCAGATAGAAGTTATAGTTTTTTTAGTTATAGACTAGTATATAGATAGAGATTATATAGTTATAGATTATATAGTTATAGACAAGTAATTTTTCTTTGGGCTCTGCGAGGCTCATACTTTTAAAGAATTGTGTTGCAGCTTACCCCGTTCACCGTTGCAGCTTACCCCCGTGCGAATTTAGTTTTTTTCTCCCCACAGAGTTAAAAAAACCCTGTTATTTTAGAATAAGCCCTATTCAAGTGGTTATTTTTTTCTTTAATTAGTTTAATGTTGGCATACCTCGGACCTTTTAATTTTATATATTTTTGGCCACCGTAGTAACCAAATGCACAAAGCTTCTATTTTTGGGTCAGGGTAACAACAACGGTTTTTTCTATGTCTAATAGCACCTGTCCATCATCATCTGTAAATACACTGAGGTATAATAACATCTGTCCAACGATTTGTGAAATTTCATTGATGTCTAATAACATCTGTGTACAAAAAATATGATTATTACAGATGTAGTTACATATTTTCAATTATATTAAATGTAACTACAGGATTTTATGAAATTATTAAATTATAATGCATTATTTTAACCAGATGTAGTTTTATATATGATTTTTTTCAGATATAGTTAAATCTGGAAAAATAATAAATATAAATCCATTTTTTTAACCAGATGTAGTTGCATATAAGATTTTTTCCAGATGTAATTACATCTGTAGGAAATTCTTCCAGATGTTATTGAACTTGGAGAAAAATTACCAGATGTAGTTACATGTTCCAAAAGATGTTGTTAAGGGTCATTGAATTACCAGTTGATATTGGACAGACGTTGTTGGAGTAAAAAAAAATACAGATATTCTTGGACAAAAGTGTACAGATGATTTTGGAATACTCTATAGATATTGTTGGACAGATGTAATAATCTTTTACCTTTTTTAGACTTTATAGATATTGTTGGACAGATGTAGTGTTTTATTCTTTTTTAACTAACTAGCCTTCGACTTGTTTTGCTTAAACTTAGATTAATGGCCAACATTATGTGCTAAAATTTAGGAGCACATAGGCTTATATAGAATAACAAAAACATTTAATTTTACCTCTCGAATATAGTTACTAAAAAAAAGTTATATGCTAAACAAGTTGGCCCAAGATTTTATTCTGTTATGACTTTATCATGTTTCAGAGACTATTGCCAAACCATAACAATTTAATTCTATAAACATGAGTTAGCGATTTTCCTTTCACAACGTATTACCAATGTTGCATGTTGGGCTATAGCTGGCGTCAAACCACGGGCCTCTTGATTCTGAACCAGAACTTTAAGCTTTGCGCCACCGTTGAACATATTATTAATAAAATAGTTGCCAAACACCATGTAACAACTCTTTATTATTAAATTAAAAATTATAAAGAACTTGTTTTAGCCAAAAGTTTTTTTTTTAATCTAATTTTATATTTTCCGTTTTAAGAAAAATGTCTCTAATATCTAAAAAAAAACTTTTTTTTGTTATCTAAAAAAAATCTTTTTGTTAACGAGATCATAAAGTTCTAGCACAGAACGTCATTATATTAACAGTGGTACACCTTTTTTCATAAATATTTTTGTTCAAGTGAGGAAAATTCCTAACATGAAAATTTATTCAGTATTGCCTTCGATATAAGACTTCAAATAAAAAGGCATAATCAACGATGCCTATACCCGTTCTTCACATATAAGTATCACTTTAACTTCGACGGATATAACCATCGTTCAGAGTTGTAAAAGGGTTAATACTGTAGTAATAGCAGTTAATCAATTTAAAAAATTTGGAAAAAGAAATTATGAAGCATATTGCGAGTTAGGTTTAAAGTCTATAAATTGGAGAGTATGTGAGATGGCAAACTTAAATAAAAAATGACTCAAGAGTCAGTCAGAGCCGACGACACCAGGAGGCCAGGTTTTTTAAGAAGTTTCTAGATATGGAGGATTTTTTTTAGAAATTGACGATTGTGCCCCTCCACTTTGAAACTCGTGACGTTGGCCATGGTAGTACCAAGTAAACTGATGTTTACTTTTAGTTATTTTTTTTCAACGCAAGCATTCAACAAGAGCGGACGCAATTTTACTACGAGAAGAATTTAAAAAAAAAAAAAAAAAAATACATTTACATTTGTACTTTACATTTGGAAAAATATTCAAGTTTAATCTTAAGAAAAACTTATTTCTATTTTTATCACACATATATACTATGGCAGTAACACTTAAAGAAATAAAAACAATGTTAAAAGAAATGTTTAAAGAATTCAAAAAAGAAACTGAAGAAATGTTTCGTAAACAAGAGAAAACTGTTATCGATATTATAGGCGCTAATATAAAAATCATTAACGACAGATTAGACAAAGCTGAGATTAATATCAACGTGAATGTAAACAAAATTAAAGAACTCTCAAAGGAATTGGAAGATATTAAGGTTAGTCTAAACTACAACGAAGAACTAGTTGACAAAAAAATACGTAACAACAATAAACAACTTGATAAAAAATTCGAACATACTAATATTGAAAAATATATAAAGGAAAAGCAACGAAACCTGGAAGATAGATCAAGAAGAAATAACCTACGAATCGATGGAATTGATGAAAATAGACAAGAATCATGGGGGGACTCTGGAGAAAAAGTTCAGCATTCTTCTGGCAAAATCTTGGACTGAAAAATATCGAAATTGAGCGTGCCCACCGCAATGGGTTGAAGAAAGATGGACGACCGAGGACAATAGTTCTTAACCTGCAGAAATATATAGACAAAATAAGAATCTTGAAAGAATCTCATCGACTTAAAGGCACAAATTGCTTCATTAACGAAGACTTTTCTCGTGAGGCCGTTGTCATTCGGAAAAAGTTATTTGCGGAAGTTAAACAAAAGCGCTCAAATGGTGAAAATGTATCGGTAAGATATGACAAAATTGTTTATCTTAACAAAAATTTTGAAAACAATCTTAACAAATAACTAGCACTTCTAAAAATAAATCCTTTTTTTTTTTTTTTTTTTTTTTTTGTTTCCATTTATTATCATGGGTATGACTAATAACTATGAATCCCTTTTTTTTAATTTATATGAAACAAATCTCTTTTCTTCAGAAGAAAACCTAGACCCTGAAAATAATTTTTATCGCAGTATTTTATCTGATTGTTCTTATCATTTTCCGAACCAACTAGAAGGGTTTCTTTTTAAGAATGCTCGCGAAAAAACTAATAAGCAAATTGTAATTCTCCACCTCAATATAAGAAGTTTGAAATGCAATTATGAAAAACTTTTAGATCTATAAGAAGAAGCTAAACACATTTTTAATATTATTTGTTTAACTGAAACTTGGATCACAGTAGATGAAATAAATAGTAATTTTGATATTCCTCACTTTAATATAATTTCTATGGAGAGAAAAACGAATAAGCGCGGCGGTGGAGTATTAATTTATGTTCACGAAAATTTTGAGTATTGTTTTAGGAATGATTTGAGCGTTTCTGACAGTGATAAAGAAGTTGTAACTATTGAATTTACAAATAATCAAACTAAAAACATTTTACTAAGCTGTTGTTATCGGCCACCTGACGGCGTGAGCGAAAACCTGAGCATGTTCTTACAACAAATCATAAAAAAAGGAAATAATGATAAAAAAGAAAACTATATAGTCGGAGACTTAAATATGAACTGTTTTCTCTATAATGACGACCATAAAATTAAGAATTTTTATGACGCAATTTTTGAAACAGGGTCAGTTACGATATAAATCGACCCACAAGAGTTACAATAAATACAGCGACTCTTATAGATAATATTATAACTACTGATATTCTCAATAATAATATACAATTAGGTATCATAAAAACTGGTATATCAGATCATTTTCCTCTATTTCTGAAACTTAATAAAACAAACTCAGAAAGAAACATCAATACCAAAAAAGTAATAAGAAAACGCATTTATAATGAGACTTATATTAAGTTATTTAAAGACCAACTATCATTACTGCATTGGAAAAATATAAATTTTGATGATAACGCTAATAATATTTATGAAACTTTTTTCAAAACTTTTTTTTCTGTTTATGAAGTTAATTTCCCAATCATAGAAAAAGCAATAACAACAAAGAATATCAATACATCCTGGATTACTAAAGGTTTTAAAAAATCATCCAGAATAAAACAAAAATTATATATAAATTTTTTAAAAACAAAAACAGCTTCAAGCAAAAAAATTTATAAGAACTGCAAAAACCTATGTGAAAAAATTTGCAAAAACTTGAAGAAAAATTATTACTCCCAATTATTCAATACATTTAAAAACGACACAAAGCGCACGTAGCAAATAATGAAGGAAATTATTGGCAAAAAAAAATCATGCTCCGGTTTCCTGCCACAAATGGTTAGAGTCGATAACAAAAGTTTACATGAACCAAAAACTCAAGAATTTAACAAATACTTCACTCATATAGGACCAACACTGTCTGAAAAAATCCCTAAAACCAAATCTTTGTTTACTGATTATTTAGAATCCCTGGATAATTGCATTTGTTCAGATGAGTTATCTTCCGAATTAAGTTTTGATGAGTTCGAAAGAGCCTTCAAATCTGTTAAAAAAAATAAGGCAATTGGAGCAGATCAAATTAATGGAAACGTGATTATAGATTGCTTTGAACAAATTAAAGATGTTCTATTTAAAATCTTTAAGGCTTCTATCCATCAAGGAGTATTCCCAGAACAATTAAAAATTGCCAAAATTATTCCTATTTTTAAAGAAGGGGACAAATCTGAAATCAGTAATTATCGCCCCATCTCTGTTCTCTCCACATTTTCGAAAATCCTAGAAAAAATTATGTTCAACAGATTATACAAATACTTTCATGATAATCTACTTTACATTAATCAATTTGGTTTCAAGAAAGATAACTCAACTGAACATGCTATTATCCAATTTGTACGTGAAATCTCAAAATCATTTGAAAAATCACAATATACACTAGAAATTTTTATTGACCTATCAAAAGCTTTTGATACGGTCGATCACCATATTTTGATTCATAAACTCAAATACTACGGAATAAAAAATAAAATTTTAAAATGGTTTAAAAGTTATCTATCTAATCGAAAACAGTTTGTATTATTTAACAATGATTATCAATCCACTTTTCTTAATACTTGTGGAGTTTCACAAGGTTCAATTCTTGGACCTCTCCTTTTTTAATTTATATAAATGACTTAAATAAAGCTTCAAAACTAATGAGCATTATGTATGCAGATGATACAAACCTATTCCTTTCTAACTATGATATCGCTGAACTTTTTAAAACAATGAACGAAGAACTCAGACATATATCTAATTGGTTTAAGTGTAATAAGTTAACCTTAAATATTAATAAAACAAAATGGGTTTTATTTCATTCGATTACAAAAAAACGATTTCTCCCTACAAATTTACCTCAAATTTTTATCGATCAAAAGGAAATCAAAAGAGATTCTGTTACAAAATTTTTAGGTGTTTATCTTGATGAAAATATTACTTGGAATCACCATGTTGATTATATAAGCACAAAAATTTCTAAAAACATGGGGATCCTATATAAATTACGAATCTATCTCAATAAGAAAGTCTTAATACAACTTTATTACTAATTTATACATAGTTATTTAAATTATGCCAATATTGCTTGGGGAAGTACTGAAAAAAGGAAGTTGCAACGTCTTTATCTTCGTCAGAAACGCGCAATCCGTATAATCAATTTTGCAAATCGCTTCTCTCATTCGAAGCATTATTTTATGGAAATGAGAATTTTGAATATATACGAGTTAAATGTATTTAATACTTTATGTTTTGTATATATGTGGATAAATAACTTATCCGTAGCCGTTTTCAAAGATCTTTTTTCTCTTAAACCAATCAGTAAATATACTTTGAGAAATAATAACTTTTTAAATGAACCTTTTTGTCAAACAAACTTTAACCAATTTTGTATTACCTATCGAGCGCTACACCTTTGGAATAAACTTGTTTTGTCGAATTTTAATTTTAAAGTACCTATTACTTTTTGCCTTTTTAAAAAAAAACTGAAAAATCTCATTCTTTCATTAGATAATATTTTGAGTTATTATTAGTAGTAAAAGTTAAAAATATTTTTTGGTCTACTTTTTTATTGTTTATATACATGTTTACGTTTATAGAATTTTATTCCTACTAATTTTATTTATTGTTCATATACTTTTTACTTTTTAACTTCCACATTGGCTTACTCTTGTATACAATTCTGATGACAAGATCATCTTGATCTTTCTTCAGATCAGATTATTTACCTTGTAGTTTTGTAAAAGTTTATTAACTTTTTTTTATCTTATCTTTGTTAAATGCTTATTTGAGGTTCTGACAACAAGATCCTTGTGATCTTCTTTCAGATACCTTGTTTATATTTGTTATTTTTTTATCATTGTAAGTTTATATTATTATTTTTACTATTTTTTATTTTAAGCTGTACAACGAATAACAAATGTAAACCAAAAAAAAAAAAAAAAAAAAAGTTATTCTTATTTTTAGTTATTCTTATTACAAATATGGAAATATTACCTATTTAATAAAAACATAACAAAATGATTATACTGATTAGACGATTAAAAAAGAACTACTGAAATAGCATTCTAAAATAACAGCAAAGTTCCTTCTGAAATCAAAAATGAAAGTTTTTAGAAAACATTGATAATAGTATTAAAAAATTTAGTTTGGAATCAAAAAGCAGTTTCTTTTTAACATTAACCCTGAAGAAAGTCCAAAATCAAGCTACCAAAACAGTTTCTTCTATTAAACATAGAACCTCTGAGGATAGAAGAGCTGTGTTAGACCTCACAACACTCGAATAAGTAAGAAAAAGAGGTTATTTAATCCAGATTTTTTAATACATGTACAAAATTGATAAAGCAAACTTCCACCTATCTCTGAGTTGCCCATCATCATCAAAGTACATTATATGAAGTCATAATCAGTGGCTGGCACAGCAACGAGTATTGTACTGCATACAGAGAGAGTAGTTCTTCACAAACCGTGTTGTGTGTCAGTGGAATACCCTGCTGCAAACAGGATAAAACATTGTTTTTTATTTTTCAAAACTTGAAAAATTCTTATGGATAGTTAACGTTACGGATAAAAGGTAAGTGAAATAAATCCAAATTATTGACCTCTGAAAGTAAACTAAACTAATTAAGTACTGTTTATAATTACTGCAATAAATCAAATTAAAAAAAAAATTACAAATTTTTAGATTATTTTTTGTATTTTATTTGTTCTAATTAAAAAAAATAGCATATACATATTTAAGTATGTACATATTGTTGTCTTTATCTTAACATTTAAGTCAATGTGCGCACCTTTAATTGAGTCCACTCCTACCTGTTAGTCTGAACATGAATAAAACGTTATTCGAACAATATCCAATATTATTTTAGTTGCGGTATTTTTAAATATATTTTTGTCGCTATTTCAGTAATGCTTTTACAACGCACTCAGCCTCAATATTTGTTTAACGGTTGTTTTAAACTATAAAACGGAACAACCAAAACAAGTTCGATAAAAAAAAACGTAGATGTCCACTATTTAAAAACTTACAAGTCAAAAAAATAAAATAATGGTAATAAATTTAATCTTTGAAAACTGTATTTTTAAAAACGGTAAAAATGACGTACTCTTTTTTAATGTTCAGACGAGCACTTGCAATACTGAATTATCTGCGCAGATAGTTCAGTATGGAATAAAAAATTAATAGACTGTGTAACAGTATTTTATAAGTACTGCTGCAACAGCGGCTCGACAACTAAATTATTAGGTTAATCACAGTTGTTTGTACCAAAAATTAAGTTTTTATCAATAGCCACAGTTGATCAACAGTTCATCAGTTGATCACAGTTGATCATCAGATTATCAGTAGTCACAGTTCATGTTGATATCAGATAAAAACAACATTTTTTTGCTCAATGTGGTAAAGAGACTTTTTTTTCAAAAACTGTTACGATTTTTATAATTATATTGTAAATAAATTGAAATTCTAGATAATCAAAAAAGATTTACTCACTTGTAAATATTATTTGCGCTTGTTTCATTTTCATGTCGAAAAAAATTGTTCATGTTTCCATTTTCACCTTGCAGCTTCTTCAAGAGCATTTCAGTGCAAAACCACACGTTAGGCACATGAAACTTAAACTCATACCGAAACTTAATGCCGAAACCAAACTTTTTTGAGGCTTGCATCAAAATATTTTTATTCCATCATTTTAAAAATATTTTCATCTTGAATATGTTTTTAACTAATTGAATAACTGCCTAATTTCAATTTTAGGCAATTATGAAATTTTATTTAGAAATTATAATAATTTATAAATTTTTTTAATAATTTTTAAGATATAAATGGTATTTTATACTCTTTTCAAAAAATAAATATTAAATTTCAAGTGGCAATAAAATAAATTAATAATATTTAAGACCGCTTCTACAACGAAATTACCGTCCGACAAAGTTGAAGTGTAAAATTCACGTTTTTTGGCCACACTGTAAATACTGTATGGTTTAAAGTTTCACAATAACTTTAATATGACAAAAATTTAAAAGTATGTTAAACCTTGCTTACAAAAACACAGGTTAACTAAATTTTTTGTCATCTCGAACTGTTTTTTCACGTGAACATCTTATGTTTTTATTACCTGAAAATCAGAAACAACTGTTTTCGTTAAGTCAAACATTCGTTTCATTAAAACACTTTCATTGGTAATTTGAAGGTTTGAGCTATAACAGTTTAATTATACATTCCTATAGCAAAGCACGTGTAGACCAATGCTCATACCACTACTTCGTTGCTTAATTGAATTGTACTCAATTTTTCTAAATATAACACGTGTTATTACATTTGTCAGTCATCGACTCTTTAATAATTTCTTTAAATCTTAATAGTTTTATGAATAAGCTATAATTTTAATACTTGACATAAGACACAATTTTTTATATATATTTAGAAAACAGTACGTATGTAACACGAGGCTACTAAAAATTTGTACAAAAAAGAATTGCTCATAATTGTCATTTAAATTATACTATTGTTCCACAACTGATCAAATAAGTTAGGATAGCAATAGTAGATCATCTTATAACTGAAACTGTCAACAGCGTAGCAAATTTTAGTCTTAAGCGGGCAAAGAAGATTTTCAAAGTATTCTGCACTGAAATTTTGTTACTTAATCTCGTAACTTAAGTTGAATTTTTTTTTCAGGGGGTTAATATTTTTTGCTTTGAAATCATTTGAATAGACTCTCTGTTTTAGGTGAGCCCAAAATGTCTCAATGGGCCTTAATTACAGTACATTTGGTGGATTATCAATATAAGAAACATTAATTTTATTAAACTTCTTATAAGTTTCAATTGTTAGCTTTCCATAATGACAGCTTGCACCATCAGGCCAAAATATATATTTTATATTTTTGTTATGCGAATTAATGAAGGGAGCAATTTTCTTTTCAATGCATTCTTTGAAATATATTTTTGTATCAATGGCATTATTTTTAATTGCAAAGAAAGGCTTTGATTTACCAAATCTACTGATTGCAATCCATACTAAAACTTTCGCTTGAAACTTTGATTTAAACTTATATTTAATATTATTTTCAGTTATGTTTTTATCTTGACTATAAAAGCCATCATTTCCTGGTGCTATTGGCTGCTCAATGTAAAATAGGACTCGTCATCCATGATAATTTCAAACTCATTTGATTGTCGGAAAAAAGTTTTCAAAAGATTTAACAGTCGTTGTTTTTGTTTATTTATTTGAATTTTAGAGCTTTTTTTCTTTTGAAATATTATAAGTCCATGCATGTTAAAAATTTTATAAACATAACTTTTATGAATTCCATATTTTAATGCAAGCTTTCTCTGGGAAATTCCAACTTTATTTTCAGCCTTGTTAATGAGTGAAGTAGTTTTTTTCATGTCCATTTTGTATGGTTTTCTGCCGCTTCCTGACTTTCTTTTAAGGTCAATATTGTCGTCAACTCTTTTAATAATATTATAAATTGTTCGTCTTGCAACTTTCATTTGCAAAAAATGATGCACTGTAAATGTTTTCGCTTTGTCTATGTTATCTAAATAGAAGTTTCCAATAAGCTTTCGTTTTCGTTTTCTTTAGTTCCATCCATTCTATTTATATAACTTTAATTGCCAAAATCAGTATCAGATTATGATATCAGATTATGAAATAAGAATGTCTCGTGAATATATTTAACTTCGAACTGCAGAAATATTCAAATTTGTTCACGAGTTTTGAACGCTCAAATTTTGTGCAAATTTTTAGTAGTCTTTTGTTATATTTTTAAAGCGTATGTTTTATATCTTTTTTTAAATATATTTAACAAACGTGGAATTATATATATTTGTATATATTTATTTATTTATTGATTTACTTGTTGAGATATTAAAAAAGTAATATGTGGGTTTTTATTTACTTGCTGTGAGATACAAAAGCATCAACATCTGAAGTTTTCATGGGTGTTATATTATACTGTATATTAAGCTACAATATATTAAAAGTAATAATTAAATTATATTTGATTCATACATCTAACCAGGGCCGTGCAGAGGGTGAGTCACCCGAGAAAATTATTCGGGGCTCCGATCTCTAGGAGGCCCCCAACAGTGATTGACCAAAGAAAATTTACCTGATAAACTTCTGAGTTTTTTTTCCTTCTTTTTTTTTTCCCATCCTATTGTCATTACACCTCAAAGCAAACAAATTAATTTGCACACACACATATAGTACAAAATGTTTAATGCTACCATCAATAGAGCATGCGAGTTTTATCATAGTCAATAGAAATAACCTTGGTCTGGAAAAGCTGTTTAAATCTTATTTAATAAGCTTCTTGAATTTTGCGGGGAAAGTTATGTGATCAAATCAAATGAACTTAATTTATTTAATTATTTATGTATATTATATATACTATATTAATATATATATATATATATATATATCTATATATATATATATATATATATATATATAGACAAAAGTACTTGAAAAAAATAAAAATGTAACGCATGTATCCATCAGGAACATCAAATTTAAAAGTTAGCAAAGCAAAAGAAGCGGCTCTACAAAATGGGTGGCAAATATTATTTGATGTTGAAATTACAGCTATTCCCGAGACATTAGATGGCCTTTCCACTAGCTCAACGCAACAAAAAGATTACAGTAGTATGCAAACTTCTCTTACTGGTAATAGTGCTGACCGTGGCAGTACAAACATAATATCCACTTTTAAAGACCGTCAAATTGGTGATTGTGATAATACTTCTACAAGGGCCACTAGCACTGATGGACCAGCTTTGAAAACCCTGGAACGAATCTTGGATGTAAATCTGTTTCTTGGTTAACGTGAATTGGTTTTTCGCGGAAAATCTGACCTTATTAGAGATTCTTATATTGGAATTTTCTTAGGATTGCTAGAACTGATTTCGCATTATGACCCAATTCTCAAGGATTACATGTTCCTTAAAGTTAATCGCAATACAAGGGTCAACGGCTTCAAGTGCCTGTCAAATTGTTCTCAAAATGAATTCATCGGTCTTTGTGCAGCTGAGGTTCGCAATTGAATTATAAGAATGCAAGTCTAAGAAGTATTTTTCAACTTGATTGATGTCACTCCTGACGTGCGTCATACTGAACAAACTACGTTTGTTATTCGATATGTACATGAAGACACATCTTCTCTGCTTGTCCACAACTCTGGGAAGTATTACAAAAGAGGCTCCATTGTGAATCTATGCATGAGTAATCTGGAACACGATGAACTAAAAGACTTGACAGAGTTTAGCCTTTCTTTAATCAGTCAAACCATTATATATTTAAAAGAAGTTCAGAGCTTGAACCTTACGCCTAAAAAAACTGAGATTGGAGGTGCCTTGAAATATATAAATTTCTTGAAAATATGACTATTTGTTTAAATTTATATATAATAATTTCAAGTTTACATATAATTGTGCGTTCCATTATTTTACAGGCAATTGAAATGAGTGAAACCGGTCGGTAGTTTCATGCTAAGGTTTTTTTTGCCTTTTTTGAACAAAGAAATTTTTTGTACCAAACAACTCTTTAAAAATATACCTAAGTTGAATGGCGAAGGTTGATGCACAATTCTTTAAAATAGCTGAATGTAAGTTATTCACACTTTCTTCATATGATTTGTTTTCTTCCAAATTTTTAACCTTAGATGAACATCTTCAAATGTAAAATCTTCATTTTTTATAATGAATGTTTCAGTAGTTTTTAAATCAAAAGAAAGCAGAAGACCATCATCTTCTTTCACATATGCAGCTTCAACCTTTTTTAAAGATATAAGCAAGGTTTTTTGAAATTTGTTTAGTTTTTATCATTTGCTTCCTTTAATGCTTTTCAGAATCTTTGAATGCTTGTTGATTCTTCATGTAGCTGTAGAAGAGCTCTAGCTCTTTTTACAAGATTAAACTTAAATTTTGTCGAACTTTTTTATTCTCGTCTGCTGCACTTTTGCAAACCATTTTGTATTTAGATTTCAACACCAGGTCTTTCCATTTATACGAGCAGTTATATCTTTAACTTTGTTTGCTTCTAATAAGAAACTTTAACCTTGCATTAACCCAGGCTGGTCTGCTTTTTAAACAGTTCAATATCTTTTTAATTGGAGTAAAGTGATTAAATGCCACCTCGTTGCAAAAAACTTGATCATCAAATATTTCTTGTACATTTTTATTACTGAAGCATTGTATCCAGTCAGCATTTGAAATTAGATCAGATATGAGTTCAAAATTAAAATTAGCGAACATAAATCTGCTGGATTGCTTTATCAGACAAGATAAAACTGAAACATGTTATTAGATGTTTTGTTTCCCAAAACAAACTTCAAATTTACTTCATTAATACTTTCTGACTGAGTTGTAAAGACTAAGTTGTATTCACAAGTTGTTCATCTTAAAGCTGGAAAGTTAGTATGTCAATATGCTGATAAAGAAAACTATCATTTAAAATATCTGTAGATTTACATTCAATTCCATTCTCATATGAAATTGCATCAACACAGCCATTTGACCAGTTGATTGATTGGATATTGAAGTCGCCATGATCAGTAAGTCTTTAAGCTTATTTTTGATTATATATTTGCGTGCCAGGCCGAAAACCACATCAAATTCTGCCATAAATAATAATCATCTTGCATGTTTATACATCCAAGTAAATACTTGTCATTATAAAAATAAATGACTGCCCACTCTTGTTCTTGTTTATGGAGATTTAGAACAGCATTATTTAATTCATAGGAGTCTAATGAGTAGTCAACATGCAAACAAACACCACCGTCTTTTCGTCCTACTGATCTGTCAAAAAAAAAACCTAAAAATTTTGTTGCCACGTGAAAGTTTTGCCAACTTACCCCGAAAAGGGCAGATCCAGCATTTTTTGGTCTTTGAGATAGCTAACTTCTTGACATGGAGTAAACTCCAAACATTTATATTTTTATACTTATGTCAAATATGATTTGTAAAAAACTGCAATGATTGGAGCTTGGGAACAAAAAAGCCCCAAAATTCTCCCCCTCCCTGCCTATTTTTATTTTTTGTACTATTTCCAACTAGATTTATATTCATCAATAGATTTTAAATTTCATAGTAAAATATTTAAGTGTTTCAAAATTTGTGACCATAATTTTAAACCCCCCTCAATTTTGTTTAAATCCCCTCAATTTTGACCTCATTATGACTATAGTTTAAACTCCCCTCAATTTGAGGGGGTTGCAAATTTTATATGGTTATAGTTTTTGAATTAATTTATTTTAAGTTTAAATTCCTTTAAAGATGATGTTTTACGATAATCGGAATTAGTTTCCAAGATTTGGGTCCTTGGTAAGATAGAGATTTCAATCCATATTTTGTTGTAAGAATATTAGTGGAGCTTGGCTTTTCATATCTCAGATTTGATTCAAGATACTTAAAAACTTCATTCAGAAATACAGGTGAAATTTGTAATTTTTTTTTGAAAATCTCAGTACTAAACAATCTAGGTTTTTTTGCTGTATTGTTAAAGTAACACTATTTAGTAAGAGAGTTTCAAATGGAGATTCATAGTCTCTGTAGATAATTCTTTTTTAAAGCTTTCTCATGGATTTAGGCGCTTATTTAGTTTCTTACTGTAAAACATCCTTTTAAGTTTGAAGTTATTAATGCAGAAAGTATAAGTTTACGTTGTTTGAAAGACATATGATGCGATTCTTGAAAGTGGGTTTACTTTTCTGCTGGCATATTTGCATGTGTTTACATGCACTTCGAAGGAAAGTTTGTTGTTGAATTTTATTCCAGGTAATTTAACATTTTCGAATGTTTTAATTGTTAAATTAGAAATAGTAACTTCAAGTTTGCTTTTTTTGCTAATGATAAGGATATATTTTTCAGGATTTGCCTTGATTCCATTATTTCCAAACCATCTTAACAATTGATTTGCGGCTTTTTGGAGTTTGGTAGTTACAGAAATAACGTCTTTTCTTGTACAGTACGGAGTATTGTCTTTTGCATATCCAGCAATTTTAACGTCAGGAAGGAAAAAAATAAATCACATTTAAAATTGTTAAATAACAGAGGTCCGAGATTTGAACCTTGCGGAACCCCGTACAGCATATCAGTGTAACAGCTGAATTCATCATTTATTGTTACTTTTTGTTTTCTACTCATTAGTTAGGAAGACATAAACATTATACTGTCTCCACTAAAACCATAGGCATCTAGTTTGGCCATTAGTAACGCATTGGATATGCAATCAAAGGCTTTAGAGAGATCAGTTAGTAAAACGCCAAAGAATCCGTTGTGATCTAATGCTTTTCTCCATTTTTCTGTCATTGCAATCAAACATTGTTGAGCACTATAACCTTTACAAAAACCGTATTGATGTTTAGATAAAATTGTTTCAAAGAAGCTAGCTATGTCCTCATACATACATTTTTCATATACCTTAGATATGTTGGATAGAATACTGATTGGTCTGTAGTTGCTTTTATCTGCTTTCAAGCCTTTTTTATGTATTAGAGTAATACCAGCATTTTTTAATAGGTCTGGAAAAATGTTGTTTGTAATAGCGTAGTTATAGTCTTTATGCATAAAATCAGAAGAAACAATAATGTTATCCTTGAATATTCTAGTTGGTATATCGTCCTTTTGTAGTGCTCTAGATTTATCTAGCTTAAAAGTATGGTTAGATACCTTTTTGAAGGTTGTATGTTGGAAAGAAAAGGGTATAAAATTATAATTGCAATAATACTTGGATTCGATTTGTATTTAAATATTGAATTTTCTATTGGGTCATGGATTAATGCTTTGTTAGTTTCAGTGATCGGTTTGATGTACAACTGCAATATAGTCTCTTTATAATATGCGTTAAAATTATCGGCCACAAGTTTATCATCTGATATTGTAGAACCATTTTCCACTAAAACAATTTTTTCTTTAAGGTGTGAGTTCTCCTTAAAACATGGCTTCACTGTTTTCCAAAAGGTTTTATTGTCGGTAACATTTTTAGTTTGAAAATTTTCAAAAAATAACTTTTTAGTATTTCTTAGGAGTCCTACACAATAATTTCTTTGTCGGTTATATACTTTTTAACTAGATTCCGTTTTATTCAAGCGATAACGGTTTAGTAATCTTGACCAATTAAAGTAATTAAAGCTTATTTAAAGTGACTACTACGGTATGTTTAAATCCAAAAACTTAGATTTTGTACGTTTTTTTAAATTTATATCCTTTATTTGTCCATTTTAAAAATTTTCGTTATCAAAGTATTTGAAGCATCTGTATGTAACTATTCTTCGTTTTTGCTTAGGTAAATTACATCTCAAGACCAAGTTTTGCAGTTTAGGAAAGTTGGATAAACCTATTTAAATTGCATTTGATTAGCAAAAATATTTCCGAGCATTTTTTAAGATGAGGTCGATTACTTTTGGTTTATGTATATTTTTAAAACAGCTTGGTACTTTTATAAGAGATATTAATTTATACATAATACAAAACTCTTCCATAAATTCATTTTTCATCTCAGCATCAAAATCGCCCATGACTATTAAATATTCATTTTTTCCAGAAAAATAAATTTATAAAAAACTGATCGATTGACGAGGTTTTAGGATTATAACGGCAGACAATCAACTATTTTCTGTTTCTTAAATTTATTTCTACAAAAAAGAATTCATAATTACTATCATCATTAGTTTTTGTTAGTATCTTGGAAGGTTAGTATCTTAGAAGGTTTTTATTATTTTTTTTTTTTATTTTTTTTATTTTTTTATTTTAGGTGCTCCAAGAAGCCCTAACGGTCTTGTCACAAAGCACCGCGGAAGTGCATTTAACCAGGAAGTTCACGCCTCCTTCCTTACCGTGACGCGAAAATATGTCCCGAGCTCGTTTCGAACCTGGATCTGCTGCTTATAAAGCGAGCGTTCTAACCACTGCGCCACGGCCGCAAGGTTAGTATCTTAGAAGGTTAGTATCTTAGAAGGTTAGTATCTTAGAAGGTATATCTTCTCTAATATATAGCATTATTCCAACTCCAAGTTTTGATCGATCTCATCTATATGGTTTGGAATACCCTTCAATGAGGAATCGTGTTGAGAGGAAGGAGTGGTTGATTTTAGTTTCAGATATTATTAGTATATCAATATTGTCTTGAGTTATTTCTTTTAAAGGTTCAAATTTATTTTTGATTGAATTAATGTTTATGTGACCGATTATTATTGATCGGCAAAACTTCCTTCTAGGCCCATAAAAGTATTATCATTTTTATACGCTCAGAAAGAAGTTTTGTCGATCATTTCAATTATATATTTGTAAGATACAAGAGTTTCTGATAGCTGATGATAATCTTCTTTCTTTTTTTTTAGTTCAACTGACAGAAGAGTTGATGGGGTAGATTGGTTAAAGTTAGAATTTGATTTCGGAGAGCGGTATATTTTCATATATAAGTTTACGTTTAGGCTGATTTTTGATAAAGTTTATCACTAATTGATCAATTTGTATTGTAGTTTGCAAGATTGCTTGTAGTTTGCAAGATTGCAAGACTTCACTATAGTGAATAATAAAAGGTCAATTATTTAGGTTTTATGTGATTTTTAGCACTTTCTGATGAAAGGCAGAATATCATGAAAAGGAAATATTGTTTATATCAAACTTTAGATCCCTTATAGACATCAATATTAAATCTTACAAGAGCAAAAAAATTTATTGTATGCTATAAAGATATCTTTTTTTTAATTTTTTAAATTATTTTTCGTCATTTTGCACATTTTACAATGTTATCTATAAATTTAAATAAATATATATAATTACAAGCTGACTGGGGCAAATAGAAGACAAAATGACTTATTATCAAGCCCCTTTGTGAAATACAAAAAAATACAATAAAATTTTATATCTTCCATTATTATATAAAAAAGTGAAATTAATAAGTTTAAAAAAAAAATAAAAAATTGAAGGTTAAAAAAGAACTTAAAGTTAAAAAAAGAAGATTTAAGATAAAGTTAAAATAAAAAATAACAAATAAAAAATTACAAATACATACTCGTAAACATATTCAAGACAATAAAAAAAAAAAAATTAAATTCGCTACATATGCATATACATATTCAATACAATATTAAAACTAAATAAAGTTCATAAAAAATTTAAAATACAAAATTATTTCAATTTTTTTAAAAAAATGAGAAAATGTACGTAATGTTTAAATTTAGTAAGTGTTTTTTTATAGTTCTTTTAAATGTAGCGTGTTTTGTAAACCCATTAACAGCTAACCGTACTAGCTCGTGCGAAGTTACACGGAAGATGATGCGCTGTTGTAACTATTGCTTTGAAGCGGCCGACAATGATAGCACTGACAACATCGTTTGGTTGTGCGTTCCATAGGCGAGCGACGTGGTTATTGAAGAAATTATAACAAACGAGGCAGTTATTGTCCATTTCATGATGAAAGCGCTTACGATGATCGTAGCTTGGTGAATCAATATGCCAGCTAACTGAGTCAATATTGTTTTCGATTGTACCTAAATGAGGTAAAATTAACAAATTTTCTAGCTGTACTTTTATTTCTTGTATATATTTGAATAAATATTGTAATATAGAACAAAAAAAAAAAGAAAACGTATGGAGAAAGTGAATTTATTACCAAGGGTCTTTGAAGAAATCACATATTTTAGGCGAATGCCAGGGAAAATTTTTGTTCAAAATAGGTAAGTAAGAAACAAAAACCTTTTCAAAAAATGCAAATAATAAAATAAAATAGCGAATCAGCAATGACGTATTTAGAAAAAATCAAAAACAAGATAAATAATTAAACCAAATGAGTTCGCCGCAAAACCCTATTTCCAAGAAGTGGTATTCAAAGACGCTACCAAATAATTCCCAGTGCTTGAAAATTACCTTACAATGTTTGAGCAGTTTGTCTGAAGAATGTCATTGTTATGTTGAGCCCCAAACGCGTTGTCCTGTTTTCTTGATAAAGTAGGAACTTGACAACAAGTATGTTATATAACTTTAGAAGTTCTGTAACATCCATATAGTCAACTAGAAGTTGTTGTTCTAAACATGGATGTTATAAAAGTTTTAACATTCGATGCTTTCAACTGGAAATGTTATAATCTCGAAAAATGCAATAGCTAAGGCAACTTTAAAGACAACTTCTAAAGGTATGATAAATTATTTGATTTGCAGAGCAATAATCTGTGGGCTAATATGCAAGGTAGATAATGCGGTCAAATGTGTCTTGCAATTCGCTTAGCCCGGGCTGAAATTATTTTTGAATAATATTATCGTTGATTTTTATTTGTACCTCAATCAAAGAAATTGCACCCGTTGCTGCATTTAGTATAGCGGCAAATGCAGTGAATTTTGCAATTTAAAATTTTATTGATAATGTATTTATTTTTGTGAATATCATATATATAAATAAAATTTAAAACGTTGATTAGAATTTTTTAGGTATTTGGCGGAAAATATTTAACATTTTAATAAAAATGTTTCCACGCTTGAACCGATAATTAAAAAAAGAAAAAAAGTCAACTCGTATTTTTTAAGAAAATTTAGTAAGAAAACATATAGATGAAGGTTTTGATGCTAAAATGAACTTGATCTCACGGAACTCTGTCCAAAATGCAGAAACCTACAAGAAAAAGATATTAATTTTTTATCCTCGATATTATTATACAACTGTTATGATCTTTTTAAATGAATGGTATACTTTTTTTTTTTTTTTACAAAACGGAAAAGTGTCAAAGGTGCACACTTCCTGGAAATGAAAAGAGTAACTATTTCAATACTTAGAAAATACAAGTAGTTGCTGAAGTGCAAGTAGTTGAGATGTTACGTTAGCATCAACGCAATATTCAACGCAATATTCAACGCAATATTCTCAATGGCAACTATAAAAAATTTTAAAAGGGGAAACGGAATGTATAATAAAACTAAAAACGTAAAAAACAATCAAAACCAATAAAAAATAAGTTAACAAAAATAATTAATAAATAAAATTACAAAAACTTAGTTACAAAGTTGACTTTTCAAAAATCTATTTATATTATACAACATAAATTCCGATAAAGAAACTTCCCAGATTAAACAAAATCTATCCGAGATGTAAACTAAAACATAATGGTATTTTTAATCACTAAAAAAGTATTATTTTACTGAAAAAACCCAACTCTAAGAATTTAACCAACCAATGAAATCAAGAGCAAACGCTAACGTCAAACCTTTTTGTGGGGAACATTAAGGTATTCTTGGCAAAACTCCAACACCAACACCACCATCGTGCATGCTCATTTCTGTAGTAAGAGTCCATGCATTTGTCCATGGATCATACGTTTCAATAGAACTTAGATTTGCTGCACCATTATAACCCCCGATTGCAAAAATCTTTCCGCCCAATGTAACTGTTGAAACACGGCTTCGACGTTGAGTCATCGATGCAACGTTTGTCCACTGATTGTTGCATGGATCGTAAAACTCTACAGAACTTAAAAATGATGTTCCATCATAACCACCACAAGCATACACTCGACCGTTTAAAACTGTTAAGCCAAGGCGACATCGCCTTGTTGTCATTGGTGCTATAGCACGCCACTGTCGCAATGTGCTATCATACATTTCACCGCTAGCAAAAATAGTTAAACCATCGTGTCCACCAGCACAATACAGTTTACCTATAAATAAATGTAATATAAATAAACTGCAATACATCATCAAGATTAAAAATTAAAATAAAATAAACTTATGTTAAACTTTACAAAAATTTATAAAAACTCTTACCATTCAAGGTGCTTACGCCAGCAGCACTTCTCAGTGTCGACATTGAAGCAACAAATCTCCACTGATTCAATTCTGCATCATAACATTCCACACTATTTAAAGATGAGTTTCCGTCATAACCACCTACTACAAAAATTTTGTTGCCTAATACTGCTGCTCCAACTGCGCTTCGACGGATGTTCATAGGACATACCTTTTTCCAGCTAAAATTAAATTATTTTTCTTAGCCTTATCATCTCTATATATATTTATAAATAATTTATACTTACATAGTGATCGAAAAATGACCTTACTCGAAAATCAATATATACTAACATAGACAGCAAAAGATTCAAGTACAGTACTGTATTGCAAACATTTCAATAAAAATAATTTAATTAAAAAAAAAAAATTGAAAAAAAAAGAAGGCAAATAATTTTTTTTTTCTTCAATATTTAAAAAAAAAAATCTTCAAAATATCCTATGGGAAAACAAACAAATTAACGGAAAATAAAATACTTTTTACTTAATTATTCAGTAAGTTTAAAATTTTTTTCGGATTGATAGCTGATTTGAATTTTTATAAGCTATTTTAAAAATAGTTTAAAATAAATTTGTCAAGTTAAAAATTTAATTTTATGTGATTTTGTTTCAAAACATCTTAACTAGTTGAGCTATATTATAAAGTTTCAACACACGTTCGGATTTAAAACTTTAAAAACTTAAATCTACTACTAAAGGGTGGCCATTTTGAATTTCAATAAGGTTTATTTAGTCAGTATTTAAAATAAATGTCTAGTTAAACAATTTATCTTTCTGAAAATTTATTTCAAGGCTAAAATTGAATAATCATGCAAGGTTAGATGCAATTGTGAATGCCATTCTTTTTTTATTATTCATTATTCTAAACTCCATTTTAATATATGTATGTTTGTTTTCTGTTTAAATCTCTGATGTGGTGTTGTGGTGTGACACCCAGTTGTGGTGTAATACACCAAAACCAGGTGTGATTACAATCCTCTCTTAACTGTATAACTCTGAAAAACAAACCTTGATGAACAAGACCCCAGCACGGAGAAACAAATTGATCGCGGAATTACCAGGGACGTGGTGGGGATCAAATTCGAAACTTCTTACTTATGAGGCAAGCACTCTACCGCTACATCGCTACCACATTAAAAATTGAATTATTATTAAAAACATGATTAAAGTACATAAAACACTAAACATTTTATACAAATATTTATGATCTTCAAAGTAACTTGATAATGAATCTAGTATCACTTACCCTGCTAACACTAAAGCTTTTGTAATTCTTAATCTTTTACTTACATTTTCCAAACAATACTAATCAGTTACCTTCAATCCTTGAATATGTCTCGTCTCTGAACCTAGTTTGTGCTCAGACTCACCTTATCATAACACTTTTTAATGCTACCTTAAAGCTGACTGTTTATCTTTTAGGATTTTCTTTGTGATAAAGATTCCTTCTAAGATTCTCTTTGTGATAGTCCTTAGACTGATAACTTTCGCCTTGTATAAAAAGATAAAGCAAAACTATTTGCAAAGAAATTTTCCTATAACTCATGTCTTAAATCTAATGATCACATTCTTTTTGTAATCCCAAAGAAATTGCTTAATCCATTGTTAGGTACCCAAATCATTTGGGCTTCATTTGGAAGTTATTTCTCTTTTAAACTCTTCTACAGCTTGTGGCTAAATTTCTCAAAAATGCCACCGATTTTAAAATTTCTGATAGAGGGAACCTTTCCTTCCTTTACACACCTCCTGCCTTACAACTCCTTTCACTCTTTCCAACTTATATTTTCAAATAAATAACAACAATGGTGATGATACAAATGTATCATTACCATTATCAAAGTTGTTAGCCTAATCAATTGTAAATATATAGACATAAAAATTTATAATTTAAATTAAAACTTTTATCTCTGATAAATTAAAAGTTCATTATCAGATAATTAAATTGATTTTCCCCAATAAATCTTATTGGTTCCATGAACATACTACTACTGTGTCTTTTTTTAAAGGGGATTTTAATTAAATTTCTGATGAACTAATATAAAAACCTTGGAAAGATTTAGTTTTGTATAAGCCCCAGTTTTTAGGTCTGTGATTATGGAAATATGTATATATATATACATATATTTATACATATTTCATATATGTGTATATATATATACATATATATATATATATATATATATATATATATATATATATATATATATATATATATATATATATATATATATATATATATATATATTTGAGTAAAAAAAATGAGTAAAAAATTAACTGATAACCTATTAGTTAACATTATAATTAACAAATTTTTAAGTATTAATTTTTTTTTTGCGTTTTAAACTTTGCTTACATTCAAAATAAAATATTAACATCCTACAAGTTTTTATTTACATTATAAACACAAACATTCTATTGGCCATTTGCTTGCATAAATTATTTAAAATATCCCTCCAAGATTGAACCAGTTGTCTGGTACTGGTGGGACAAAAAGAGCAAAGGTTCGTAAAGAAAATGAGAAGAAAAATAAACAAAAAATATTTAGATTGCATTTGTTGAACAAAAAATAAAGAAAAGCGTGAGCAGATAGTTAATTTATTTTTAAATCTTGTGACTTCTATAAAAGCAAAATTAAAAGAATTCTTTTAATCAATATTTCTTTACAGTTTGATGACATTGAGATCAATATAAACGATTCCAAAGAGTTGCAAAATATCTTGGAGTCCTCAAGGTATTGAAGGCTCCTAAAAAATCAGCTAGATTTTTAAATTGTTAGTCACAGGGACCAACAAATATATAAAAAAGATCTTGATACACAAACTAGACCAGCTTCTAACAACCCTGCTCATGGAAATCATTATTCTTTTTTTTTTTTTTTTCCCTTTAATTATTTTCGCTTATAATTCTTTATATATTTTATTTAATGAGTTTCTTTTATGCGTTGCTTTAAAAATTATTTTTTAACTATATGAGTTTACTCATAGAGTGAATTTGTATTTAAATGTAATTTAATGTAAAATTTAAATGTAATTTAATGTAAAATAAAGATTTTAAATTTTAAATTACATACTTTAATGGGTAGATAAATTATTATTATTATTTATTTTATTAATTGTTTTAGCAAAACTTCAAAAAAGTAATAATATGTAAATATCATAAATCACTATAATACAAACAATGATATTGAAAATTAAAAAAAAATAAAAATAAAATAATAATAACAAGTATGAAATTCTAAAACCCATTATTTAAATTCTGTTGATATTCATTTTTACTAATTATTTCAGATTCTATACCAGTTTAAAAAATATTTTATTTATTAAACAGTAATGATAATTATTATAATAGTAATAGTAATAATATATCAATGCTGAAACAGAGATAATGTATCCCTGCAGAACCAGGTTATTGCAGCCATTGCTATAAATACAGGGGTGGCGGTACAGTAGGGGCTTCAGCCCCCTCACTTTTAAAAGTGTGTGGGCTTTTGGTAACATAGCCCCCCCCCCCTTTTTTTTTTTTTTTCTTGTTTTAAGTCACAACTTTAAGCCACTAGAGGTCAATTAGTATTTTGTATTTGAAATACTAACTTAACATATTTGCTTTGAATCACATTTTACAAGCTTCTAGGGAGCAATCAGCGATTTGTATTTGAAATAATAACTTTATGTGTTTGCTTTGAACAATGCTTTACCTTTCACAAGGGAGTGAATATTATATAAATCTATACATAAGCACATTTTACATAATTCACAACTCCTAATCTTACAACTAGTATTTCCTTACAACGACAAAGAGCCATGACGGAACCATCTTATAAAAAACAGCAAACACTGATTTCTTACTTTGTACATGACAAGCATTCCTCAAGTCCAACTTTACAAATGGAAAAAATTATTCAAGAAGGAAACAAAATTGAAAAAACTTTTCCTGCTTGTTCCTGGTGTGAGTGGAATGCTGAAAAAACAGAAATAAATCCTGCTGATATTGAAGCAACCAAAAAAATGTATGGCAAACAACTTACATTTTTCAATGAAAAATGGATTATAGATTACCCTTGGATTCATCATGTCATTCCAAAAAGAAAGTATTTTGCTATATTTGCATTGGTGCTGTCAAGAAAAACTGGTATCTTTTTCAAAATGCGATGAACATCGCATCAAAGACGAAAGTCTTTTGACAATTGGTTATGATAATTGGAAAAAGGCTGTAGAAAGACTGAGAAAACACGACCTATCATCATTTCATAAGGAGGCACAGGAAAAATTATTTACACTACGTGCAGCAGATTTAAAAACCATACATCAAATGATAAGTGAAATGCATGATAAGCAATGCGATGAGCATTACAAGTGTTTAATTCTGTAATCTTTACATTAAAATGTGTTACTTAACAAGGCTTAGCTACTCGATGGAATGATGAAATTGAAGGCAATCAGTTACTTTTAATGAGGAGTGAAGATTATCCACTTCTATTGAGCTGGCTGTCAAACAGTAAGTACATTTCTCATGATATTATTAACAAGATGATAGAACTAATGGCAAATTATGTGCTAAGAAATGTATGATATTAAATCAAGAATTTTTTTTCTCTGTAATATGCGATGAAACTCAAGACATTTACGGTATTGAGCAAATGTCTACATGTGTTCGATCAGTTTCTGAAAATTTTACAATATACGAAGATTTTCCTGGTCTCTATGTAGTTGATGCTACCAACAGTAAGTCACAATATGTGATGTTTTATTAAGATGTGGACTAGACAAGAAAAAGGTGCGGGGGCAAAGTTACAATGCTGGCACCTTAATGTCAGGGAATCTAAGTGGTGTTGCTAAACTATTTCAAGATGGTGTCAATGAAGCAATTTTTATATTGTTACACACATTGGCTCAACCTAGTTCTTCAAGATGCTTGTAAACAAGTCAGTTGTATGAACGTGGGACAGGAATTGTGCCAGCTGTTGTATAATTTCATTTGTTTAACTCCAAATAGACTGGTAAGGCTTAAAAAATTACAATGCGATATGCTTGACGAGGATGTCAAACAAATCAATTTAAGTGCTCCTTGCCAAACTTGTTTTACCGCGCGGACCAAATCATATGATTCAATTCTGACAAATTTTCAAGTAATTGTTTTAAAGCTTCAAGAAATTTCTGAATCAAATGATTCTAACAGAGCTAAAGCAGAAGGTTTACTTGATAAATTATTATCATTTCAATTATATTTTGGGCTTCACCTGGCTTATGATATGTTTGCAACTGTAGAGCAAGTCTCTTAACATATGCAATCTGCTGAAGTAGATGCTCAAACAATTGCTTCATCAATAGTGTTATTAAAAATTCAAATATCATCTATGAGATCAGAAACACATTTTAAATAATTTTTTGAATCTTGTGTTAATGAAGGAGTTAAGAAATTTGGTTGCAATTCACCTCATGCTTCTATGCCTCGCCAATGTTTAACTCCTTCTCACTTTGATAATAATACTTTGAACATTCACAAATGGGATACAATGGAATATTACTGAGCTCAGTATTACGAGGTACTTGATGTTATAGATAGTCAATTAAATCAGCAGTTCCCATAAAATTTAATGAAATCAATAATTGCTTTAGAAAGGTTATTGTTGTTACTGCAAATGGTGATACGGACATAAAAGCTTTAGATAATATAAAGGTTTTCTATAAAATGATATATTTTATAAAAAATTAAAAGCTGAACTCTTTCTTTTTAAATCCATTAAGGAAACTTATAACATTACATGTAAAATTAACATCAAACAGGTAATATCAATCACAACTATATTTGATATGTTAAATGACTGTAAAGGAGTCTCAATAATGTTTTCTGAAATATCAAAACTTCTAAAAACTTACTTGGCGACACCGAGAAATCTTTCTCTCATCTAAGAATGATGAAGTCATATAGTCTGTCAACCTTGACTCAGAAGCCATTGAATCATCTTCTACTTCTTCAATTTTATAAATTGAACACCGCGGAAATAGATGTAAAAGCTATACAAAAGATTTTATAAATGGAAAAAGAAAACACCAGAATTTCTTACTTTGGAAAACGTTGCAACATTTTCTTTTAATTTTAAATTTTAGTGAATTATATTTATAGTTGATATTATATTTTATTGAAATTGGATGCATGTGGTTTTCTTTTAAGAATAACTGAAAATTAATATTAGTTTTATAAAGTTTGAAAAATATTTTTAGCCCCTCCATATCTTTTTATTTCCTTTACTTTCCTTACCCTCCTTTTTCCTTTAATTTCCTTACCCTCCACACTTTTTATTTCCTTTCGCCATCCCTGTATAAATATAACCAATATTTATACAGGGAGGAGGACAATCACAAAATGCAAAACGAGCATTTAATTGTAAACGTTGCTGGCAACAACACCACTGCAAATGTAGCTGTCAGTAATCATATCTGGACGGTTGCCTTAAATGAAATTAATGATATTGCATGGGTATCTTCAGTTTTTAAGTTATTCTGCAATTTTTTGTTTGTAAAGAAATTAAATCTTGCTTGACAATTTTATTACCAGTTCAATATTCAATTTATTTCCTTGCCTATGTATATGAATCCCAGATTTATCAATAAATAGAATCGTAAAATTTGACCATTGAATTTTTTTATACCCACGAACAATTTTATACATTTGGATTAAGTCTCCAGTAGTGCTTATTTTTTTGGTTCGTTATTTTAGTCCACTTTGAAGTTTTAATGAAACATTAAATAATTTAATCAATGATTATATATCTATTAATTTGCTTGAAAAATTATTTTGTATCTAATCCTAATATTTAGATAATTTAAACAAAAATAATTCAAAAAGGTTTAAAAAATTATTTGTGTCAACCTTACCATCCAAGCGCAGGATCATATCTTTCAACATCATTTAATCTCACAGTTCCATCAAAACCACCAATTGCATAAAGTTTTCCATCATGAATTGCAACACCTACTCTTGACCTTTGAACAGACATCGGCAGAACATGGTTCCATTTTCCAGAAACTGAATCATATTTTTCTACAATTGATAATGACTCTCCTGATGATGTTAGTCCACCTACAACATAAATCATTCCACATGATTCATTGCATCTTCGTGGAAGAGTTCGTTCACTATTTAATTCCTTTCTACGCTCGGGCATTAACTTGTAATCTTTAGCTTCATCTATCAAATCTCTGCAATATATATTGTTATGAATAATTTCTTCTGTTAAAACTCTGTCACTTAAATACTGAGGAGATAATAAAGGAAGCCGCACATGGGCAAGCAATCTTGGTAAGTATTCTTCTCTTTTTGCAATGTCTACCTTAACCCATGATACAACTGCCTCAAATATTTGTTCCTCAGAACGAACATTTAGGTCATCTTTTTTAATTATTTCTATTAAATTATCAATATTAATTTGCATAAATTCCTCAGACTGTGATACTTCTACAAAATTTTTTTCAAGGAAAGAATTTGCTGCTTTTAAAAGTTTCTCACATAAAAAAGCATCTGCTAAATTTCGTACTGTTAAACAGTTTTCTGGATGCAACTTTTTCATCAAATAATTTATACAAGCATCTTTAACACAGTTAATTTGCATTAAAGATGCAGCAGATAACAAGTTATGGACGTTATCGATTCGCACGTAAAGATTTTCTCCATATATAAAATCAACAAGAGCTTGAAGTGATTTACTATCAACACCATGAATGTATATCTTAGGCGAGGAACTTTCAATCATTTTGTTTGTAAACATGGCACTAAAATAAGGTGTTGTAGCAGCTAAAACTATTTTATGAGCTTTAATTTCATTATCCTCTGCAACTAGAACTACATCACAAAGACAATCATTTTGTTTCAATTTCAAAAAAGATTTCATAATATCACGAAGAATATCAGGTCTAGAGGAAAGTGAAAATATTTCTGACTCCGAAAGACCCTCGTCGTCAATGCTCCTGAGAGAAGAGAAATGGTTATCACTAGGAGAAAAACTGGCTCTATTTGACTTTTCTTCTCGAAACTCATACCCATCCATAGCCATAGCAAGATTTTTTTGAAAAAATTATGCACTTGAACTGATTTAAGACAATTTTTTTTAAATTTGTTTACATATTTAGGTAAAGTGCGCATGCGTTATTTTTAGATAAAATTCTTACTGTAACTATGTGTAGATAAATTACGGATATGAGTCAGAAATTAACACCTGACATTCAGACTTAATAAATCGATAATTTTATTTAGAAGCATGAATTTTTAATTTATATTTTAAATGTAAAATCATATGATAAATTATTGATTATTATAAACGTCAAACTATTAAAGTTAAGTACATGCTTAACGACATAGAGGTTGGAAGCACGTTTTTATTAATTTCTTTTTGGTACATCTTGTTTATTTTATTTAGTTATTATATAATTAAAACTTAATAACTGTTATTTTCAGATATTGCGGTCAACTTCAACCTCCCTTTGCGACACGATTTCTTAGGTGCGAGTAGATGTCAATTGGGGAGAGGGGGTGAGGTGCCTCAAGGTTTTTGCCAACTAAAAAAAAAAGTCTTCTCTAATTTTCCGAATGGAGTTAAAAAGTCTAATTTTTCCATTTTGTCAACTGAATCTAAAAAGAAGTTACAATTTGTGGACTAGAGTACAGAAAAGTCCAAGTTTGTCAACTAATGGTATAAAATTCATTGAATTAGGGTGTCACACAACTACCCTTCGCGCCGGCTATAGTTGTAAAGTAACAAACTGTGTAAACACGTGTCCAGAGGACACGTTTTTTTTTTGGTGTTTTAGAGTAATTGTAAACATTTTAACAAATTAAATTCAATATAGATAAATTAAATTAAAAAAATTACCTGAAAAAAACAAATTTTTTTTTAGATACAATGACAGGTATAGCCGGTGCATGAAAATATTGAATTTAGCCAAGGTAACTACAGATAAATAGAACTTTTTCTAGTAAAGCCAACTTTGCGGTATGAGTGAAAACAAATTTTTCCATGAGTTTTTAATAGAAAAATATGTTGGATCAAAATCAAAAGCTTGAACTTATTGACTTCGCCAACATTTTTTTTTTTTTTGGGTGCTTTACGGTCTTATTAAAAAGCACCGTGGAAGAGCATTTCATAGGAAGTTCACGCCTCCCTCCCAACCGATGTCGCAAAACTTGCCGAAGGGTTGGGGTTCCCCACCCTTCGGCAAGTTTTACGTTTCTGAGGCAAGTGCGTTTCTGAGGCAAGTCTTACCCCACCCTCTGGGCAAGTTTTACGTTTCTGAGGCAAGTGCGCTACCACTGCACCACGGCTGTTATGAATGTATTCGATTACTGGATTTAATTTTATAAAAAAAACTTCCATACCTAAAAAGGGCAACAAAACATACTCATACTAAGAATTTCATTTTTTTAAACAATTTTAGTTTTTTTAAAATATTTTACTTTTTTTTTAAATCAAGAATTATAATTTTAATAAAATTATTAGAGAATCAAACGGATCCAAATTTTATTTTTATAACAATAACGAAGGTTTAAAGCATAAACTTCTCTTATCATAACTTAGATTAAATCTGACATAGATGTCAATTTTCTGTACTACATCTAATCAATAGGGTATATTAAGAAGTTTTGACAGTTTTTGTTCAGCGCAAAATTTAGTAATTGTATAACCGAAATGTAGTGTCAAAATATAGAAGTTGAAAACAATTAAAATTTTCAACTTAAAAATTATAAAGTAGTTAATCAACTTAAAAACTCTGAAAAAACAGATAAAGGATTATATACCTTCACTAACAATTCATTTTTTTACAAACCACAGATTGAATACTGTACAGTAAATAACGATTGTGATTCATTAACAATTAAAATCTAAAGTAAAACAAATAAAAACTTACTTTGTTTTATCTTCTCATGTAATCATGTTTTATCTTCTGGTGATATAAAAAATTTTTTTAAAACACATTTAAAGGTTAATATCAAGTAAAAACGTTTGTAGTGAATGCGTTTACCTTCTAGACGATATGAATTTAAATTTGCTAGAATAAAACTAAAATAGAAACATCAAAAATCAAGTATTTAAAAATGGGTTTGTTCCAACTATATATAAACTAGGGCCCTGCGAATCGGTTCGATTTGCGAACCAAGTGTCGCTTCGATTCGAAAAAAATGATTTAATTTTCGAATCACTATTTAAATTATGAGTGTTGTTGTTTTTTCAGATTTCCAACGCTTTGATGCTATCAAAATGTTTTTATTCAAAAAATGAAAATAACTAATCGAATAATTAATGTAGTCTCTATTAAATTTTTCAGTCAAATTTTTATTTTCTGAAAACTGAAAACAAAACTTACTAATAAAAAGCTCTAAAAAAACATAAAAAAACATATGATTAGTTTTAAACATGATTTTCTTCAAACATTTCAAAAACATTATAATAATGCTTTTGCGAGGACAACAAAAGTTAAAGCAAAAACATATTTGAGCCTATGGGAATAACTACCTGAATATTAAAATAAATGGAAACAAAAAAAAACAAAAAAAAAAACAAAAAAAAAACGTTTGTATGAAAAATTTCTTAAAAAGAGAGCATTTTATGATGATTCCATGTATAAACTTCAAATGGTGTTTTGAAGCTAATTATAAATCTATGCAAGAAAAAAAATATATATCCAAATTAATAGAAACTTAAAGGAGACCTGCAAATAACCAGGAATATCATTAAAGCTTGGTTTCCAATAGTTGTAGAAATGTTGTGCAACAGTTGTGCGTTTTTGTTGTACAACAATTGTTGCCGAGATTGGTTTGATTCTATTTCCGCAACCTTCCGCAACCGCAACATAAATTTTGTTGTACAACCGACGTTAAGTTGTACAACTAACGCAAGAAAGTGTTTCCATTATAAAGCATTAATGTTGTACAACAGTTGTACGACATTTCTACAACTAATGGAAACCAAGCTTAAGGAATTAATAGGTAAAAATATTTAAAAACAAGTCATTTTTAACGTTTAAAAATAAATCCCGGTACTTTTAGCCATGAGTCATATTTAACAGCTACCAAAACAATGATGATTAGCAAAAATTACTAAAATTGAGTCATTAAGTGCTTTTTATTCGTTTAAACAAATATAAATTTACAGGGCTGCATCAAAGAGAAAGAGAAGGGGTATGGGGAAAACAAGACAATATTGCCTTAGGCCCACGGCCTACTTAATAACAGGCCTGAAAGACGCGCAAAATAAAAAAACTGTAGGCGTATGTTTGTAAAAACAAAAATAGAGAAAGTTTTTGTGTGTTTTTTTAGTGTTTATATATATTTTTAGTGTTTATATATACAGTATCGGACAAAACGAGTGCAACCAAATAATGCTAATTTAGTTTCTTTATATAAAAGTGCTACATTTTTTCAATTCAGAGAAATCACTATGTAACTGTTTAGAGACAAAGTTCTTCAAGTTTTATTCATCACAAAGTTCATTATTTGTACACGAAAATTAATAAATTAATCAAAAGTATTAAAAAAAGTCGATTTCCTTCTGGACAAAACAAGTGCAACTCGACAAAATGTTGACAAAGCTGTATTGTACCAAGCTATCAATATTTCGTGGCAAATCCTTTGTTGTCAATCGCAGCCTTGCATCTTCGAGGCATAGATTCGATCAGGAGATCAATAAAACTTTGTGGAATCGCTGCCCAGGCCTTTTGGATTTGTTCAAACAGTTGATCCTTATTACGAACACCTTCACGATTAATTCTGCGGTTGACGATCTCCCACAGGTTCTCGATAGGGTTGAGATCCGGAGGTTGAGGCGGCCAATCCATCACCGATAGGTGGTTGTTTTGAAACCACTGCTTGACTTTTTTTGCAGTGTGTGTTTCGGATCGTTGTCTTGCTTAAAAATACATTTTATTGGTATATTCCATTCAGCATGAGGTAACATAACATCTTTCAGGATATTTTTATAAATGAAACGGTTCATTATTCCATCGTTTCGATGTATTGGACCTAGACCATTAGCAGAAAAACATCCCCAGACCATTACATTGCCTCCACCATGGTTCACGGTCTTATGGCAGTAACGTAAATCGAGGCGTTTTCCGGGCGGTCGACGTACACGGCAAATGCCATCGCTCCCAATGATGTTGGGAACTTCGATTCATCACTGAACAGGACAGCTCGCCATTTCTGCACATTCCAGTCAATATGAGCTGTATCAAACAGGAGTCTTTTCTTCTGGTTTTTTAGTTAAATCAGCGGTTTCTTTGCAGAGCATCGAGAAAACAATCCGGCTTCAACAGCACGTCGTCTGATTGTTCGGTCCGATACAGGCAGCTCTAATTGCTTTTGTATCTCGACTGATGATATCCAGGGATCCTTCTTGACGGATCTGACGATCATAGAATCATCTCTAGAAGTGGTGGAACGCGGTCTTCCACCTTTTTTTATCTGCTGCCAACTTTCCCGTAGAACGATATTTGGAACATAGTCTTGATACGGTCCATTTTTTCACGCGATATTTATCACAAATACTTTTTTGTGACATTCCACATAATCACGCTTCTCAAGGCTTACTGTGTTACATTTAACTTGTGAGGATACAATAATGCTCTGTGGAACAAAACGTTTTGGTTGAATGTGGACTCTATTGATGTAATGAAACACTTGTTGTATTTCACTTCTTGTATTGATATTCTTCGATAAAACACTTTGATAAAACTCACTTCGATAAACTGTCTTGATAATACTGACTGATTGACTTCCATATACTGACTGAATTACATGTCGATTTACATGTCTCTTATATAGTTAAATGAACCTAAGTGAACCTGTTCTGGAAGAATCTAGATGCTTCTTTTCGATGCTTCTGGAAGCTTCTGGAAGCGTCTGGATGCTTCTGAGTGTTTCTGGATATTTCTGGATGCTACTGGAAGCTTCCAGATGCTTCTTCTGGAAACTTCTGGAAGCTTCTGCATGCTCCTGTAAACTTCTGGAAACTTCTGGATACTTCCTTTAATTATTAAAAAACTTCCGTGACGTTGACACGGACCAGACTTAAGAAAATGAAACAAACCAAAAAAGTTGCACTTGTTTTGTCCGCTGCAAAATGGCACTTGTCAACGAAACTCTGCCTGTGTGCTGTCACCTGTCAGCTGATTGCTCATGTCATGGCATGCTATGACTCCAGACTCCTGAACTGTTTGCTGTGGTAGTATAGTTCGTTTCGTTTTTAAGACATGTAAAATTAGAAACACTTTTTAGCATTGTTTGATATTGGTTGCAAATGTTTTGTTCAATACTGTATATATATAAACACACACACACACACACACACACACACACACACTCACACATATAAAAAAATATATATATATTTAAATCAGTTATGTATATAGATATAATACAGTAATGTATTTACATAATATGATCATATTATGTAAATAAATTACTGTATTATATCTATATATCATATGATATACTATACAATATATATTTAAAATCAATTGCTTGTAATTATTTAATAAATAATATTATTTTATTTTTATTTTATATATTTAGCAAAATGTAATCTTTTAAAACAAAAATTACTATAGCATGCCCTTTAAATGTTGTGTAACTGGTAGTAGAGGTAACTATGATAAAGAACATAAAGTTAAACTTTTTCGATTACCAAACAAAAACCGTAATCCTCAAGAAAGAGAAAGTTGGATTAGATCTATTCCAAGAGAAAACATTCCAAATAGTCCAAATACATTCATTTGTGAAAATTCGTCCCTTAAATAAACAACTATTTTCATCTGTGTATTTCAAAGTCAAGTTCCTACATCTCCACCATCAAAAAGAACAACGACAAAATCACTACCATCTACGCGTAACATGAAACCTGATGAAACTTCAGCTCACTTGGATTTGTATGAAATTAGTTATTTTGATGATCTTTGCCTAAAAGTAAGCAAAGAAGATATTCCATTTCCAGTAACATCTTTTACAGTGGATGATGGTTTAATAGTCCAAAGTAAGGATTATATTGATACCGCTGCTATTCCAAAGTTTCTTTTAAAAGTTAAAATGGATATGCGATTTGAAGGTTTTCATTTTGGATCTAGATACTCTATTATACCACTGTGCAGTAATCGAATACATAAAATTACATCTTACTTACAAATTTTAGAAGCTATTAGATATTTACATTCTGTTGAAATGGATCATAAAAAAAACATTGTCCTACAACAAGTTGTTAGCATGCATGCATTAACATTTGTTGGTAATAAAAAATATTCTCCAGAAATTCTAAGTAGGGCTTTGAATATTTTTCAATTTCAAGATCTCTTTACAGTCGTATTAGAGATGACTATGAAATGCCAAGTATTGTAACACTTGGTAAACTTATATCTAAGGTTAGTAAGCTAGAGGATTTTGATTTCCTCAACAAATATTTTATGTAACTAGAAGATCCTCGTCAAAAAAATGTAATTATTATAATCGATGAAGTTTATGTAAAACCACAACTAACGTATCAAGGGGGTAACTTATTTGGAAAAGCAGTAAATACTCCAGAACATTTTGCAACCACTGTTTTGAGTTTTATGATTTGCTCATTATTTGGAGGAAAGAAGTTTTTGTACAAAGCGTTGCCAGTGTATTGTTTAAGTGCTGATTTTCAATATGAACAAGTTGTTGATATGTTAAATTTGATTCGTTCATGTAATGGCATTACCGTTGCAATTTTATGTGATAATAATAAAATCAATCAATCATTCTTTAAAAAATTCAATTTGATTTCTCTATGGCGCACAACTGAAAACATTTTTTTGCTCTATGATTATGTACATTTAATCAAATCTCTTAGAAACAATTGGTTAACTGAAAAAATGCAAGAGTTAAAGTATTCTGACTGCGGCCTTGAAAAAACTGCAAAGTAGGTTGACTTGAAGAAGCTGGTTGAGTCAGAAAATAATTCTATTGTGAAACTATCAAGACTTATAGAACGACAGAATGTTGCTTTATGTCTTAAGATTTTTTGTATTGAAACATTAACTGCACTAAAAATTCATCCAGAAATGCAGGATTCAGGTGAAACTGTTGATTTTATAGAAAATATTGTAGACTTTTTCAAAATCCTAAATGTAAAAAGTCAGTTTGAAGATGTTAAAACTAAAGACTTAAAAAGGGCTGTCTTTGATAACCCTTACTATCAACGATTATAATTTTTACTTGATATAGCAAGTATGTTTGAAAAAATGGTTCCTAAAAAACAAGGACAAAGTGTAAAACAACTTTCCAAGGATACTGCTCTTGCTCTTGCATACACAAGTAGAGGACTGGTCGAGTTAACTAAGCATCTCCTCAGAACTTCACACGAATATGTATGTCTAGGAAATTTTTCGAGTGATCCCATTGAAAAAATGTTTAGTAAGCTACGTCAAGGTTCTGGTGGAACATATTTTATTAATGTTCAACAAGTTTTACAAAAAGTAAACATAAAGAAAACAAAACTTCTCCTTGATTTAAACACAAGTTTTGATGGAATTCAAACAAGTTGTGAACATGCTTGTTTGAAATGTGGATTTTTGCTAAATGATGACAATACCTTTAATGTGTTTCATAATATTTCAAATATGGAGTTAGCCTTGTCTAAGTCTGTAAAAATGGCCTTAGTTTATATTGCAGGATACATCAGTAGAAATGATGTAGATGAATATGATACACAGTTCTAATACGAAGAATTTGGGAAATTTACTAAAGAAATCAACAGAGGAGGCTTGAAGATACCTGGAGACAATATGTGTCAATGGGTGATTTATTGCTACATATTTTTTCATCACAACATGTTATCAGTTTGTAGGACAAGTTTTATAAACATAACAATGATGATAGCAGAAATTTATGGATTTGAAAACATAGATAAGCTTCATGGAAAAATACTATCTAACATATTATTTAACAACTATAGCAAGCTTTACTCACCTCGATCGACAAAAGAACCAGCTTTAAAAGTACTTAAATTGTCACAAAAATGATCACAGCGGAGCAGAAATATAAATGTATGTAAAATATGTTTTGTGAAGTTGTAGGTTTTGTGAAATTTGAAAAGAAATCATTTATATTATTAAAGAAAAGTGCTTTTTTTTAATTAATCGATTAAGAAATGTTATCTTATTGTAAAAGGATTTTAAAATAAACAGCTCTCAACATTTGAAAACAAGCAACTTAGCAGCTAGTATAGCGAATTTTAAATTTTAACTCAACTTATTTGTTTACAAAATTGTTTAAATCGACATATTTGTTTACAAATTATCCGCCTACAGTTTTTTTTTTTTTTTGCGCGTCTTTCAGGCCTGTTATTAAGTAGACCGTGCTTAGGCCCCAATGGTATTTAAGTAGCAGTAGCGCAAAGGTTAACGCGCTTGCCGCAGAAGCTAAAGAAATTGTCCAAAGGTGGCGTTGTGGTTCAACACCACCTCTGGACAATTTCTTTTACTTCTTTTTAAAAAAAATCATCAGTTTTTCCAGCACAAAAAAGCTAAAACTTTGGATCCAATTAACTTCTAAAGATGAAAGATCCCTCATTTTTTAAGTCTTTTTAGGCTCTATACAACTATGTTAATCATATATAAATGTATTGACAAAAAAAAATCGTCTGGAATGGCTATCTACAACCACGACCACTAACACCCTTTCTTGGTGACTTTCTTTTAATATTATGAGAATTTCCCATATTTAAATTTCATTATTTCACTATAATTTAAATAAAATGTTAAATAATTTTGACTTAGAATACATTAGAACAAATAGACAATTAAAAATAATTTTTAAGAAAGCCTGAATTATGTGCGCATTTTAAACAACACAACTTTTAATAATTAAATACATAACTTGGACGAATAAGGCAACATTAAAAAAGCAAAAGAGATAAATTACATAAAGTTTTCAAGGTGTTTGAGACTAATATAAAAAAAGAAAAGAAAATGAAAATGGTTATTAAGGCCGTTGTTAGGCAAAAAAATTAAACCTTCCTGTTCAAAATCGTCAATACTGTAAAAAGTATACATAAACTGTAAAAAACAATTACACTACGTGAGAAAGAACTAAATTTTACGTAAAAATATTTCTTTTGCAAAAAACTCATTTTTTGAAAAAAATAGACTTTCCATTATATAGGAACCACGTAAATTGACTTTTTAATAATTTATTTGAAACAAAAATTAATATAGTAAAACTATAACAATGGATTTTTTGAAAAAAAAGTCTTTTTAGTTCATTTAAAAAAGCATCGGGTTTATAGTCGTTTTTATGCTAAAGCAGTTTTATTGATAATAAAAATCTTTTTAGGGAAAAGTTTTAAAATAAATGTTATTACTAATTCATAATGGCCAAAAAATACTAAAAAGATAAAAGTTTAGGTGTTTTTTTGTGATAAAATAACATCAGACAGAATAAATAATTTTAAATTGTCGTTGGTAGCATTTGGTACGAACGATCATAGCAAAAACATCCTGAAAATTTCAGAATGTCTTAAAAAATGCTATAATTTCAAAATGAAAAAGAAATGACGCAAAATCAAGAAATCATGTTTTGAAATTAGTCGATGAAAACAAAATTAAAAACACATTAAAATCATTTAACAAAAAAAATATTATAAAACGTGTTTTTCTAATTTGAAAAACACACACACATTACAAGATCATCATTTAACATCAAATAATCAACATCACAAACATCAACAGATAAGAAAAGCCGTTAAGTTTTTTTTAGTTAAAACATGTCAACGGAATTGACATGTTTTAACTGAATACAATTATCGAATTAGTAAACCGAATAACTAATTTGAAAAAAAAATTTACACTTAAATTATTTATAGATCTGCCAAATACATTTGACACAAGCACAGTACTCATTACTTTTAAAAACAATGATATATTTATAGTGTAAGATACAAAACATTTGATGGAGTAAGAAGCTACTTTACTGACAGAAAGCAAATTTTTTATTTTTATTTTTATGTTTAATATGATATAAAAATTATTTTTACAATGCACGTTTAAATACATATACAATAGAAGAGAATGCATAAATATATACCAATAATTACAAAAAAATTAAAGTAAATTTAAAGCAGAGAGGGGCACAAAGAAGATAAGGAAAACATTACATTTTATCAGTACGGATTCTGTTTCTAATATAAAAAATCAACTTCTGTAATGTATTTGCATTATAACATTTTTTTTTAAAATTACATATCATTAGCTCTTCATATACTAAGAAAATATAATTACAAAAAAACGTTTAGATAAAAAAAGTCGATTTATTAAAAATAGGTAGAAGCTCAAAGAAGATACGGATGACTAAAGTTACCATAATCTTTTTATATAGCCCCAATATGGGCTTGACGAGTTAAATATGAAATAAGATAAATAACTATGTAAAATTCCAATAAAAAATGAAAACTTACATAAATATTTCCATAAATATTTTAGTAAATAAGTAAGTAAATAGTATATTAGTTATTATAAATTTAGCTATAAAAATTTCAAAAAAAAACAATTATTTTATAAAAAAATTTTAATGGGTCCCTAATATTATATAAAAAAAAGTTTTCCAAAAGTATGTCATGTTGGGTCTCAAAAGAAGCAAAATTTTATAAAAATTTCGAAAAAAAACTATTATTTTATAAAAAAATTATTATTTAAGATTTTTTTAAAGTTATTATCAAAAAAATCAACTTTTTTCATTTTTAGTTTAAAAAGGTCATTTTTTCTGCAATAAACTATAAAATGACAATTTTTAAAAAAAAAAAATTGTTTTTTTATAAAATACTTGTTATTTTTGAAATTTTTACAAAATTTTGCTTCTTTTGAGACTCAACATGACATACTTTTGAAAAAAATTTTTTTATATAATATTAGGGACCCATTAAAATTTTAAAAGTCTTGGGGCACCTCAAGATAATTTCCTAGAGCATTGATATTTTTCCAGAGTATTTCTGAAATGAATAGACAACTTTTGCACACCCAGGCGAAATGAATTGTAAAAAAAACTAAAATTCACTGCACCCTAATAAATATTAGCGTTTAAATATACTCACAAATTCTTTTAAAAATAAAAAATAAGAGACAATCAAACAAATAAAAAACTAAAAATAATTGAATTCATTTTGAATGTTCATTTAGAAAAAACATTTCATTTAAAAATTTTAATTTTTATTAGAAACTTAAAGGAGTTTTACGATTTTACCGTATTTAAACTCTTTGATTATTGAAAAGTGTTCAGTAGTTTTAGTCCACGGTATGCTCCCAGCCGGAATTTGGTCTTAAAAAGATGTCTTCTGAACATTCTGAGCGTCTTTTGAACGTTCAAAGGACGTCTTTTTAGGAACAAATGCCGACTGGGCTTTTCCATATTCAGAATACTTGTTAGTATTCCATTGGTATTTTATAAGAGCATTGTTTTTGTTCATATTTTCAGTAAATTTATCATTAACATGTTTTGGAATCAAGCTATTATTATATCTATACATTAAAATCAAGTGTTGGTAAATATTGATTTCATATATATTCATCATTTACATGTCTATCAATAATGGTTTTGCATGTTTATTTGTTTTGTTTATATCTAAGTCTGCATGCTTAAGAAAATATTTTTTTAAGTTATGTTAGTAGCCCACTGTAATATTGGAACAGTAAATGAAACAATGTATTAGGCTAAAATAAACGAGTTTTAAACATTCTGACGTTAGATACGTACATCAAACCAATTGAATTACTCATTTTTAATTGAATATAAACTATAGGTCACTGTTTAAAATAAAGATATTTGTGTAGTCAACGAACATTATCGAGTGAAGCGTTGCTGGTGCGTTATCTAAATGATATAATTATTAGTTCTCCTAATTTATCATTAATAACATATCGTTTTCGTTCACAGAAGTAGCTTTTTAACCATTCATAGGTTTTATTTATTACTTGGTAGTATTTTTTTTTAAAGGAATGAGGTGATCAGCTGTATTAAATGATTTTGATAAGTCGATAAATAATCCTAGAGTTAAGTTATTATTTTCAAATCCTTTAGTAACTTGGTCTACTATTTCAATTAGTGCGTGTTCAGTTAATTATTTTTTCCAAAAACCATACTGTTTTGTGTAAAATAAATTATTTTCAAAAAAAATGGTAAAAATTCGTTTATAAATAACAAGTTCAAATTTTTTTTAAAGTACAGAAAGTACTGATTCAGGTCTATTAGAAATTTTTAACTAATTTTTTATTTTGTAAACTGGACATGCATTTTTTAATTTTAACATTAAAATTTTCCCTGAAGCATTGATACTTCCGGGAAAATCTCTTTATTTATTGAAAGTTTTATAAAATAAATCAAAGGTCTGGAAATGTACTTTTTGTTTGATATAATTATAATACTAGAAACGACATCAAAGCCAGATGATTTATTCTTTTTAAAATAAGAAAAAGTTTAATGTATAATTTTGTAATGTATTTTATTAAAATTTTCTGAACAAAGGTTAGAAATAATTCTGTGTGCAAAAGAAAAAGATGAGTCATGAGATATCACTTTACAGCAGAACCAAGATAAAATTGATGCAATTGCAACTTTTTTGAAAAGAACGATTTCAAGCCTTGTATAATAAATCTAGTGCTTATTTTTTGAGGGGATATATGAATTATTATTTTTTCTTCCATACTTAACAATATTATTATTTGAATGCTGTGTATAACTCATTTTCGACATTTTTTGACTCATTTACGATTACTTTTGCACACAGAATTTATCTCGAAAAAAGAACTTTTTAAAAACGATACTTCAAAACAATGTTTACAAATAATTAGTTACTGGATAAATGAACATTCGTAAATCAGGGCCGCTGAGAACTTTCATAACACTCGGAGTATCGTAGCAATTAGACGCAAATTATGCATATTTTTAAAATAAAAGCATGTAGTTAACTTACTTAAACTTTAATAGGAAAAACTGGATTTAATCTGGAATCTAACACAGATTCTTTGAAACTAATATTAAAAACTTTTTTTTTTGCTTTTTTATTTGCAAAAATTATTACTATTGTTTTATCATTTTACGACACAGTTATATCTAATTTATCTTTAACATGTATGTTTGATAGACATTCTTAAATCTTATGTTTTATAGGGGCTCTAAAAACATTTTTTTTAAATCAATTTTAGTATACTTATCGGTCGTTGCGTTAACAAATTTGATTTAGAATGGATATAGATTGGAAAATAGGCTATAGACCATTTGAGTATATTTGGTTGAGAAAGCCTAAAGCGCTTCCAGAAATGAAAAAGGAAGACTTCTTTAAACTATTATGATGCGAAATATCTCTCATAAAGTTGTCTTCTAATTCAAGCTTTAATTTTTACCAGTTTATGATTTTTTAACCGGATGAATAAGAATCTTAACAAAACTGTTTTTACAATCCCAATTTCAAATTGAATTTGTTGAATGGAATGAAGAAGCTTAATGTTAAAGGTTTTCAGTTCAAGTTTATTCAAGTATAAAAAAAACTGCATATCGAGGTTCATTACGATTTTGCTATCATCATTTGTTTTGCACAAAATTCTGTTTCAAGAAAAGTCATCTGCCCATCATGGATCAATTTTTAGTTAAAAGTAAAGCAACTTTAAATGAGTTTATAGTAGGTACATTAATTACATCATGCGCTAATTTATTCCAACGGTCTGCAACACGGTTTTTAAAAATGTGCTAAGTTTCTGGGTAACCTTTGATTAGTTGGGGTTTTACACAGGTAGTTTTTAATTAATTACATATAATTAAATATATATATTAATAAATATATATTTGATGAAAAAGCGCAAACGCACCAACGTTTTTAAACTTGGTTTTAAACAACTCTCTAGTTTATTCAATGGCAATTCTTTGTGACTAGACCTGATGGTTATATTAAAATTTTAAATAAAACAGTTCTTAAAAAATTTATTAAAGAAATAAATTTTTTAAGAACTGCTTTATTTAAAATTTTAATATAACCATCAGGTCTAGTCACAAAGAATTGCCATTGAATAAACTAGAGAGTTGTTTAAAACCAAGTTTAAAAACGTTGGTGCGTTTGCGCTTTTTCATCAAATATATATTTATTAATATATATATATTTAATTATATGTAATTAATTAAAAACTACCTGTGTAAAACCCCAACTAATCAAAGGTTACCCAGAAACTTAGCACATTTTTAAAAACTGTACTTCTTTGGTAGTAATAATATATATATATTTAATTATATGTAATTAATTAAAAACTACCTGTGTAAAACCCCAACTAATCAAAGGTTACCCAGAAACTTAGCACATTTTTAAAAACTGTACTTCTTTGGTAGTATAAACAAAGCAAGTTATTTGCTATGCACATCACCAAATAAATTTATTTTATGCCTCATCAATAAAAACAAATTTTTTACTTTTTTACAATTATAATTTCATAATTATTTTTTTTTTATCTTTCGGACAAACAAGGAAAACTGCGATACTCCAATTTACTCGTAATATTGCTGAATCTTTTGAAAAATCTCAATATACGTAAGGTGTTTTTATCGACTTATCAAAAGCCTTTGAAACCTTCAACCACAAATCCTTTTTAAAAAAATAGAGTATTAAGATATTAAAGAAAATATTTTAATAATACTTCAAAGATATTTAAGCAACCAAGCAGTTTGTTTACAGTAATACAACTGTCTCTTCCAAATTATTAGATATAACATATGGGTCCGTCAAGGTTCTATACAAGGATTTCTTCTCTTTCAAATTTACATTAATGATCCCCCTGAAGTCTCAAATTTAATTTTGCCGATGATACTAATCTCTTTTTATCTCATAACGACATAACAACATAACAACATAAAAATATGAACATTGAGTTAACAAAAGTTTCTGACTAGTTTAAAATGAATAAGCTGTCACTAAATGTTGAGAAAACTAATTGGATACTTTTTCATCAAACTTCAAAAAAAAGCTACTGCCTACTCTCTTTTCTTATTACTGTCTGTACTTTCTTATTATTGACAAAATTCAAATAAATAGAGAACTAACTACTAACTTTTTAGGAATCAATATTGATGAAAACCTTAGTTGGAAGTATCACATTGATTTGTTATGCAACAAAGTTGCTCGAAGTATAAGAGTTGTGTACAAAGCCAGAAATGCTTTAAATATGCACAGTTTAACACAAGTTTATTTCTCTGTAATCTGTAATCAATTGCCATATAAATTATGCAAATATTGCCTGGGGTAATATCAATAAATCTAAACTGCTACCTTTTTATCGTCAGCAGAACTATGCTGCTCGTCTTATCAATTATAAGGATCGATTTGCTCATGCTAAATCATTATTATTTCAAATGCAAATTCCTAATATTTCTCCTGTTTCTTTTCATAATCTATTTACCTTAAAAGATAAAAATAAATATAACTTAAGAAATGATAATCTAATTCAGCAACCTTTTTCTCTAACTAATTTTGGAAAGTCATGTATTTCATTTTGAGGAGCTTTTCTTTGGAACAAAATAGTTTTAAAAAATTTTGATTTTTCTATTGAATGGAATTATCTTTCATTGAAGAAAAACTAAAAGAAATTATTTTGTCTTTTGAATACATATTTTTATACTTTTAAGTTCTTCTGAAAATGAATATGAAGTAACATAAGCTAATATGTAATCGTATATCTGATCCACATCTTATGTGTTTATGAAAACAGTACTTTCAAAAACATTTTTTGTATTTATATATAAAAGTATCAAGAATTTCTTTATATCAATTTTATTTATATATTCTTACGAAATTTATGTTCTTGCTAATTATTACTGCGACATTTTTTTTTTTTTTTATATTTCATGTTAATTTAATGTACTTAATATTCACGAGCGGTTCTCAATAATAAGACCTGAAGGTCTTTGCGAGTCTCCGCGTTCTTTTTTTATTTTATTTTTATTTTTATACCTGTATATTTTGTTATATTTTTTTTATTGCATAACGATCTTAACTATCTTATTGTATAAATTTAATAATATTTAAGAAAAGAACAAAACATAAAAAAAAAATTTTTTTGTAACCTCGGCCGCGGCAATCAGACCATTTTTAGTCCACCCTTTTCTAATTTTTTAGTAATCTCTATTGCAAGACCTTCTTCGGCTTTTTGGATTTAATGAAACCCACAAATCTTTCCTCAAATATACAGGTTTCATTATTGGTGTGGACATACTGATTACTCGGGTTATCTGCTCCTTATGAGAGGCATTTGTAGTGCAGTCAAACAGAACCAGAGTAGTATTTATCTTTTTTGATGATTGACAATATTTCATTTCTGACATTCTGCCCGATTAACTCAATCAGCTCATTTTGAGTTTGAGGAGAATAGTAGGACGCTGTCTTTTTCTTTGCTTTTACAGATGCAATGCGTTCAGTCATTAAAGAATAATAATGGCTTATCAACTTTATTAAGTTCAGAAAAATTCCACTGTTTTGTTGACCGTTAACTTCTGTTGTGCTCCGAAGGGTAAGATTGTTCTTTCAAGATGTCTGTTCACTTTTTCTTCTTTCCATTGATAAGTTTCTACAGATCAGAATCCATAACCTTCCTTCTTAAAAGTTTTTTTCAAGAGTTTTTCAATAAATGTAACATCTTTGGTGTTCATTGCTGTTTTAATGTTCAGGAATTCTTGGGTTTAGTTTTTTCCACTTACAAAATCTTTTTGAAATTTCTGAAAAATTGTTGATTTTCGTTGTTAAAAAAATAAATACAAAACAACGAATCTTTTTTATTGCTGTACAGCAATAAAAAAGATTCGTTAATTCTAATTAATTCCAATGGCGAAAAAAATTTTCACTATCGGAATAAAATTTTTTAAACTATTTTTTAATGAAGTGTAAAATTCTGTTGTTGTCAAAATCTTACTGCGTGTTTAGGAAAAATATTCTCCTTCTTGCTTTTATAAGATGGAGTTTATGCAAAGAGGCAAAGCTTTATATAGTTTAACATCAAAGAGCCCTCAATAAATATTTGTTTCTATGCAATAATTATTTTCTTAACTTATTGTTTTTCGGGAATTTTGCGCCCTCTCATGTTTAGTGCCTCGGACCACCCTTATTGCGGCTGTGCTAGCACCCCCAATTTCGTGGCGCCCGAGGCACGTATTTCCCTTTTGCCCCTACCTCTCCGGGGCCGAGAGGTAGGGGCAAAAGGGAAATACGTGAAATAAAAAATATATAAATATATATTTTTATATATATATATATATATATATATATATATATATATATATATATATATATATATATATATATGTATATATATATGCACTTATCTCTACCAATAAATCTTCCAAATACCTTCTAAGCAGCTCTATTTGCTTAATAGACAACTATATACTCCAGTTTTGATTAAAAGTTGTCACTTTTTGGTTGCTTAGAATAAGGAACTGATCTTGAATGTAATCTCTCTTCTGTAACAACATGGGACTAGCAACAACTCGAAAATTGTAACCCAGACAAAAATCAGTTATTTAATGCTAACAATTAACAATATTTTGTTGACATTCCCGTATTGATGAATAGCAATACATTTATTTAGTCCTCTATTCTACACCATCTCATCAAAACAATATATACAATTTAACATCTGGCAGAGTTGTTAGTCCTTTGCCTTGACCATGCTTTAAGACCAAAAATTGAGACCTTAGCCTTGGTCTTGGCCTTTAAACTGTTTGCCTTGGCCTTGATCTTAGCCTTGAAAACTTTGGCGTTGGCCTTGATTGTTTTGGCCTTAGCTTTATATTTTTTTATTGATTTTGTTGAATTCTACGCGTAACCTTGGTCTATTTTTACGAAATGTGGTTTCATTATTACTGCACTTGGTACTTACAGTTTTGTTAATAATTGGCTATAACGCAAGGCAAAAATTGAAGTCTTTTGGTCTTGAAAATGTTTGCGTAGGCCATGGCCTTGAAACTCATTATCTTGGTCTTGACCTTAAAGCTCTTGGCCTTGGTCTTGGCTTTGACCTTGTAACGTGTGGCCTTGGTCTTGCTATTTTTGGCCTTGTTAACAACTCTGGCATCAGCTAAGGTTGTCTCTCTTTATTGTATTTAAGATTTTCTAAATCCTGATTTCAGAGAGTAGAATCAGGAATTAGAAAAGAGTTTAAAAAGTTTTAAAAAGAAAAAACATTTTTTACAAAAAGGAAAACAATTTAAAAAAAAAGAGGAAAATAGTTTATTTAAAGATAAAAAAATCTCATGTAAAATCTTTAAATTTTGTTTTTCAACTTTAAAATACTCTTAAAGAAGATATATAATTTATCCTACCATCATACTATAATAAACAACATTAAATCAGTGTAAAAAATAAAAAAATAGAAATACCAACTAAAACTTGAAATTTAAGCAAATTCGCTAAAATTTGAAAAAAATTCTAATACATTTTTTCAACTTAATTATTAGCTATATTTTTTATTAATGTTCACTTATTAGATAGTTGCATTAAAATTACGTTGTTATATTAAACGCATTGTACAGCTTATACTGAATTAATAGCGATTTATGGGGTCATTATCAGTCCTGTTTGTTTATCTGCGATTTCTCTCAACAACAGCGCCATCGGGTGCATACCATAAAAACCAAAAAATCTCTTTATACCCTCAATACTCGTATCACTAAAATTTCTTGAAACAGCGTTGGAAAAAATGTTTTCTATCCAAAATTTAATAAGCCTATGGCATATCGATAGGAAAGGCGATAGGGGTGAGCCCCCATCCCTCTCTCTTAAATGATTAAAAAACTTATATTTGTGATTAATACTAGGTGTTTGTAAAAATTTATAAAAAACATGCAATGCTAACAAAAATATTAAAATAACTTGAATTAATTTAATTTTATTGAAACACAACAATTTGACTACGATTAGAGAGTTTAGTTGTTTAACTAAATACATTTAAAAAATCTTAATTTGTTGATTGTTTTACCAACTTATATTACAAGTTCTAATTTTCAATTTTCCAACAAAATGGTCAATCACTTTTTTTATTATGTTCGATCTCCACTTTTTAAAATTTTGAATTATTGATTTTGTTATGTGCCTCAAAAAAATGATATTTTACTGTATTGAAATCTAAGTTATAACCCAAAAATTTGCGAAGAAAGCATAAGTAATAAAAATCTTTTTACATGCTGTTTTTACTTTTTAAATCGTTTTATCTCAAAACTCAGAAATGTGGAGATAAGTTTTAAGTACAAGTGAAGTAAGTTTTTTTCCGTTGAAAGTTGGTCATGTAAAAGAAGATTACATCAAAAAGAAATTTATTTTTACATGTAAAAGGTAATTAGTATATAAACTAAATTACATAATAAATTGTTCCTCAAAATGTAATTTATATTTACATATAAAAATAACTAATTTAAATAAAATTATCATCGTAATTGTAACAAAAAACTTGCATCTAAAAATGAATTACGTAAAAGTAATATGCTACCAAATGTAAATTATTTTTACAAATAAAACAATTTTTTTTAAGTGGGGATTTTTTATTTTAAAAGAAATAAAAATTTTTTTATCAAAAATAAAACTTAAATTACATAAGCTTACATTTTATATAATTTGTAAAGTGAACTAAAAGTAATCTATAGAAAATAAGTAAGTAAAATAAGTATGTAAAATTATGTAACTTATATTCTACTATAACTTTGAGAGGATTTTGAGCAACAATAATGCAAAAAGTAAATTTTCAAGTAACTGACATTTAGTTTACGGCGATAATTAGTCTGCGTGGTTTTAGGTATTTCTTCCCTGTAAAGTTTGAAAACATCAATAACAGGTTTCTGCCTATGATTAAACGCCTCTCTATTTACAATCCATGATATTTAAAAATATTCAATGCCTGGCCAACCATTTGAAAGGTCTTGAATTCAGATAAAGCTAAAACATACCAGTGAGCAGAAGACGCATATACCCATGGGAGACTCAGACAATTTGAAAAGCATAACTAGCATAACTATTAGTTTTTTAAACAAGTTTTTTGCGTAAAAGTTTTTATTAAATAAAAACCAAAAAGAGAGCGTTTAAACCCGTCCTGGATTAAGGGGGCTACAATCCCATATCCCGCAGAGTCCCTAGTTTTTTTTAGAAAATCCTTTTCTTTTCTAAGGTTTTTTTTCCACTTTAATAGAAAAATTGCCCACCTGCACGAAAATATTCCCAGTCCCTGCAAGTCTTAATGCGGCACTTGTTTGAAAAAAAAAGCTTGAGCAAATGTGTAAAAGAAACTTGAAAATTTCAAGATCGCGCTTGAGAAAGTCAAACTTGAAAAACTTAAAAGGCGTTCAATGGCGTAATCGGAAAAAAAAACTTTTTAACCAAAAGCGTCAGAGTATTTGAAAAGGATAAACCTTTTAAATAAAGCAAATTAACTATATATTTTAAAAAATACTTCTGAGTTTTATTATTCAAAATATTAATTTAAAAAAAGTAAATTAAAAGGTGTTACAAAAATAACAATTTTTACTTTTGTAAAATTTATTTTTTAAATCCTTTCGTTCATTTAAATCCAGTGATTTTTTATTAATTTAGTTCCCAGTGGACACGCGTCTTCTGGGGGACGTCCGTCAGAAGTCTCACGGACGTCCAGACGTCGATAAGACGTCCGATGGATGTCCCCCGGACAACGTTTGCCCACTGAAAACCTAATAATTTAATAAGAAATTACGAGATTTAAATAAACATGCTTGTGTTATCTTCAATTTTATCAAAGACTCTAACTACAACGTCACAGCTGCTTAACATTCAAATGGCATATATGCTATGCAGTAATTAGCAAAGCATACATATCGAACGCAAGGTTTTTATTATTCATTTTTCTCGTTAAAATTTTTATTATAAAAAAATTTAACTCCTACAAGGCTGCAAGCAAACACTAATTAAGTTGGGAGTTAGTGGAAAATTAATTAAAAATTATGGCAAGAGTTTTCAATGCCAGGACGAATATGGTATATATATATTTTTTTGTTTTTGTTTTTGTTTATGTAATTCACTTCCCCAAGGCCGAGAAGGCCACTACAGATGAGGAGGCTACTTGTGGTTATAACCCTCTCTCAACTCTATAACTCCAAAACACGAACCTTGACGAACAAGGCTGCTGCGCGGAGAAACAAGTTAAGCGCGGTACTACCAGGGATGTGGTAGCAATCGAACTCGGAATCTCTCGCTTATGAAGCGAGCGCTCTACCACTACACCACTACCGCATATATAAAGGTAGAGAACAAAATCTGGAAAAGAAAATGGTTAACAGGAGTTAGATTTCATCTAATGTACGACAGAATATTTTTATTTATATTTCTTTTAATATAAATTTTTCTATATAACTTTTTACCACGCCATTACTATTTACAAAATTATAATGGGAATTGTTTTTTTAATTTCATGTTTGCGTTCAAGAATGGTTTTCCTTAACTTCAAAAAACGACTTGAAATCTGGTTTTTCAAGAACAAATTCATTTCAAATTTTTTTCTTGCATTACACTTTAGTCAGACTTCAAATTTGAAGTATAACTTGAAAATTCAAGTTAAAATTTCAGACTTGAAGTATGCCTTCAAATTTCAAGTTCGCTTCTTGCATTCCACCTTGTATCTCAAAATTTGCGCAATTAGACATCATAGTATTATTGGTTATCCATAAAGTCTTTAAATAAGTTTAATATGGTTTTTAACAACACATAAAAAACCTAACTATATAATAATACTATTATTTAAAGATGCTGTTGATTAAATAGTTCTAATCGGTTTAGTAATAAAAGAAATCAGAGCCGACGCACAGTGACTCAAAACAACAAAAAAATGGTAATAAACCCCTCACAACTTTTCTCTAAATTAAGTACCCTTTTTTAAATAATATTAAATTGCAATAATTTTTTATTTCAAAAGTATAAATAATTTTGTAATAAAACTTTTATTTTGTATTTTATAGTAAAAAGAAGTGAAAAAGTTTGTTATTATTTTCAAAAAAATCTGAAAAATGTGAGATTTTTATTTAACTAAAAAAGAGTAGTTTTAATTTAAATAAAAGTTTATATTTATTTCGAAGATAATCTTTTGGCTCTATATATTTCAAATTTACTAAAAAGAAAAAAAAAGTCTGATTTTTTTGTTTAAGTTTAAGAAATTTTTGAAAAAAAAGACAGCAAGTAATTGTATTTTTTTGGTTTATATATCAGCTAAAAAAATGTTCCACCGAGTTCCAAAAATATATATTTTTTTTCTTATTAATTAACATTTCTACTTTTAAAATATAAAGGGATTACTGCGGTCTCATGCGGTATTGGAAGTTATAAAAGAAATACAAATGTTGTTAAACACATAAAAACCTTGTTTTTCGCCATTTTTGAAAGTATTTTGTTATAATCAAAACAAATTAAAATGGCGGGAAACTTAAATTTTAATTTTTTACTTGTACTACTTGCTCTAATATAGTTTTTAAATCATAAATATTAAATATAGTTTTAAAAAACTTGCTTTTGTCATTGTATACTATTTGAAAGTTTGTTAAAATATTTATTGACAATTTTAAAGAACGATTTATTATTCGATAAGTACATTATGTTTGAAAAAGCTTAACTGAACAACTTTATTATTTCCTGTAATATAAAGTTAACTTAGTAATATAGTGTTTTTACAGGATGTAACAATGTGATAATTGTTAAAGCCATAGCAAAATAAAGTTTTAAACAGTGTAAAATAAAAAAATATATAATGTAATTTAAAATGTTTATGATATATTAGTTTTATTATATTGATGGTTCTTAAAAACAATAGCAATGAAAAGATTAGATCTTATCCCAAATATACGTGAATTAGGAGTGGATAAATTAAGATTATGGAAGGATTTACTTAAGGTGGTAAGCTGGTAAAAAAACATGAAAAACTAGTATTTTCTTTTTTAATGTTTTGTATTCAAAATTTATCATAGATTTTAACCATTTATCATAGGGTATTTTAACCATACCCTAAAAAACAAGGTTTTTTAGGGTATGGTTAAAATTTTGTTTTAAAAATTTTTTAAATATTTTCTTCATCTATTGAAAAATATAATTCGGTACTCCCATTATGGCGATGGCGATACTGAATCCTTTAAAAAAGTTAAAGAATCAAAGCCATATGGTGAAGATTTGGAACCTATAAAATCTGAATGTGTTGGCCATGTTCAAAAGAGACTTGGCACACGGCTCCGCAAACTTCGTGTTAGCATGAAAGGTAAAACCTTATCAAATGGCAAAGGACTTAGCGGAAAAGGAAGATTAACTGATAATATTGTTAACAAAATGCAGAACTATTTTGGCATGGCTATTCGCCAAAACTCTCTTTCAAATTGGAATGGTAACAAAAATACTGCTTTGTGTATGACGAAAAAGGAGTACTGGCAGTATTGTGGCACTGTACAGGTATTAAAGATTCTGGAGTTCGTCACCAGTTTTGTCCCTGCTAGTAATGATAGTTGGTGTAACCCGCACTAATGATAGTTGGTGTAATTACTGGAAAAATATCAAGCGGTACAAACCATCAGTTACTTTACTAATTGCAGTGAAAACTGCAATCTATCCAATTTTTAAGGATTTACGTAGTGATGATCTTTTGAGTCGCTGTTTAGATGGATCCACTCAAAACCCAAATGAGGCTCTGAATCAAATTGTGTGGAAAAGACGTCCAAAAGATTCTTTTGTTTCAAAAACCACTGCAGAAATTGGAGTTGTATCTGCAATAATAAGTTTTGGTATATATGATGGTATATCTGGACTTGTACGACTTTTTGATAAAATGAAATTGTCTTTTGGAACAAAAACAATTATAGGTTCAATCAAGAAAGACACACTTCGGATTCAAAATATAAATAAAAAATCAACCAAAAAGAGTATGGAAAGAAGAAAATTGATTAGAGCAATGAGAAAAGGATATTTAGACAAAGAAAAAGAACTAGAAGGAGAGGAATCATACCAACTTGGAAATTTTTGAGATTTTTTTTTTTTATGTATTGTTTTCTTGGTTTTTTAAAATCTTGTTGTAGGTTAACTAAAACATAGATTTTGGAAGATCTATTTGAGCTTTAATCTTGAAATTTTCAACACTTGTTTAAATTATAGAGCACTAGTGCCTAAAGCAGAATAAACCTATATACTCAAGTACTTAATGAGAAACCAGTCACTGAGCATTGAACTATTTATCTAAAAAATTCAAAATTAAAAGAATCTTCGCCATTTTGAAACGGTTGATCAATTTTTAAAAATTTTGCTTTAGGCACTATATATTTATATATTCTTTTACTGTAGCAAATTTCATACTGATACTAGTTATAGATCTCTTAATAACCATGTTTTGGTTTTTAGCTTATTTTTAAAATTTTTGCTGACTCATCAAAAAACAATTAACTTTTTGAAGATTTTTTTTTTTGTAATATTTATTTTTATGATGACTGTTGTGTGTTAATTTCAGTTTCAAACAATAAATATTAAACATTCTAGTTTTTTTACCAGCTTACCACCTTAATGAAATAAAAAATACTGAAGAAATTCGCAAAGAAAACTTAAATAAAGTAAAGGTTGTTTTAGTTATATTTATTTGAAAGGTGAAGAAAAAACTAAAACAATGTGGACGAAATTATGATACATTTATACAAAAACAAAATCTTTGGCATCTAAAATCTTATGAACAATAAAAATATCCATTTTGGTTCTGGAAGGCCCCATAAACAATGGAGTGTTCTTGGAGAGCGAAGCAAAAGAAAAAAAATAAAAGAACTAGCCACTGAACATCATGAAGCTCTATTTTTAGCTTCTGCAAAAAGTGCAAATGCTGCTGGAGAAAAAAAAAAGGCTCCATTATAAAAAACAATATTTCTAATGTTTTAGAGATAGAAAAAGTTGATGAAACTTTGGATAAAACCTTTCCCATTAATATGAGTGTAGAGGAAGCTCTTGCGTTAAATATGAACACAGATCTCAGCGAAAATATAAACAATATCAAATGATCAAAAACTCAGCTCTTGTACACAATGTGCATATTTATCCTAACTTGCACGATTTTTCAAGGAAAAATTGAAATACTGAGAATATACACTTTTCTGAAATTTCTGCAAAGTGTACTCTTTAAAGCATGTTAGATCACACTGTAAGTAGAATAACTGAAATGATTTATATGCCTAATTGTGGTCAAGGTAACGAAATATTTGGAGTTTTATATGGAAAGAATGGTTTTTATGGAGCATCAAGCCAAAGTATTTATAAACAGAAATACGAGACAAGCAACACAAGTATAGAACTTAAATGTAAAGAAAATCTTTTTAGTACAGCTTTTGTGCCTCTATTGCTCAAAGTAGAAGATGTCGAAATTCGGAAAAATGGAAATCCTTCAAGTTGTCACTTTTGTAGACCTCTTCATCTACAATATAAAAAAGAGAATTTTATCAAGAGAAGGAGAATCAGATCTAAAAAATCAAATAAATACCTTATAGATGTTTCGCAAAGTTTTTGTTATTGCAGGAAGAAAGGTGACCTTTAATATCAGCTATAGAGTTGATCTTACAATGTTTGATAATAAGGTAGTTAACGCACTTACAGAGTCAAAATCCACTTAATCCTGCAATGTGCGATGTGCGATGCTAAACCCAACGAAATGAACAATATTGATTTATTAAAAGCAAAAACTGAGAATGAGTCAGCCTTGGGGCTCGGAATTTCAGCTTTGCATTGCTGTATAAAATGCTTGGAATTTATTCTCCATTTGAGTTACAAAATTGAAATTAAAAAATATAAGCCAAAAACAATTTAGGAAAAATTATCTGTAGACTTAAAAAAAAAGAGATTCATGTACTCTTCACGGAACGGTTAAGCCAATATGTTGACATGCCTAAAACTGGGTCTGGAAATACCAATGACCAATTTAGCCAATTGGGGTATATTCGGAAGATGCATTGGAAAGTTTAAATAAACAGATAAGAAATTCTAGACTTAAGCACACGGCAAAAACATCATGGTTAAACGCAATGATGAATCAGATGCACTATCTTCTAGTAAGATCAGATTTAAAAGAATTAAGCGTATCTTTTAGAAAACTTAGGAGCTATTGAGGAAACCGTTACCAGATAAAGTTATTAAATTAATTGTAATGTAAATAATAAAATAAATGTAACAAAATATATCTTTTTTTCTCTATGTAATAACATCTTTTAAAAACCTTTTTTTTTTAATATCAGGTAGAGTAATATATCAAGATAATGTGTTTGTCTTGAAGATTCTAAAACTTGAAGAAAAAATTATTTGTACGCGTATATACCTTTAATGCGCGCATACGCGCATTATACGCGTTGAAGCTGCACGTAAAAAAAATTTATTAACAAATTTGAAATCTTTGACCCAAAAAATATTATTTTGATATATAACATTATTTATTTACAATTTATGTCAAATTTTATTTAATTTTTGCTGTTTTTTGATCGTTTTGAGTCACTGTGCGACGGGACACGTCATCCCCCTCCCCCACTTTTTTCTAAAGGACTTTTTTTTTATATATATATATATAAAAAAATCTAGTTATGAAGGACTTTTTTTACAAATTGATGATTGTGCACCCTTCTCTCCCTTTCCCCCACTTCGAAACCCGTGTCGTTGGCCCTAGAAATTTCCAAATTTTCAAAGTTAAAAGTTTTAAATAATTAATTTTATTGTATAGCAGTATTAGCAAAAATAAAATAGTCTAATACTAACCGAAGAACAATTAGCCTTAACATGTACTGATACAAAGTATTGGATCAGTACATGTTAAGGCTAATTCTATTTTCTTCACTGTATACGTATAATAATCCTATAAAAGACGTCTAAAATACGTTTGAATGTAGACGTTATATGGACATTCGTTCTAAACGTTAATCTATATTTCATTCTAAACGGATAATCGACTAAATCTGAAAGTTTTGTCTAAAAGTTGATTTGACGTTTAGTAGACGTTTGTGTGTTTACTGGGAAACTTCATTATGTCTTGTCAACCAAAACAAGACGAAAGCTTGTCTATCACTTTGCAGTCTTTCTAAGCGCATTCCTAAATTGTGTTCACAAATTGCTGGGAAAGAAAACAGGTCACACAATTGTTCAAAATCTGATCTTTCTTCAGTTCATAACTTCATAACTTCAGTTACATAACTTCAGTTATGTAAGAAGTACATTTGTCGACATGAAGTCAAAAGATTTCTAACCAAAGGCCATCACGAAGAAAATCACGGAAAGAATCCCAGTCAGCTTTACTGTAGTTGTAAGAGGTACGATAATAGGGGGATTCAGGTGATAAAGAAGAATGAGATATTAGTTTAAGAGAGATCAAACTGTGATCAGAAGCACCTAAGGGTGCACTGAGCACTGACTAGGATCAGAAACAAGACAAATGAGTTGGAAAGTTGACTCTTAGGTTATTTCAGTTAGGGATTGAGAAAGGCTAAAGTTGTGGGCTTTAATGCCTGCTCAAGAGTCACTGACACTTGAGCCAAGCCATTCAGTGTGATAAGCATTATAGTCACTGACATCAACAATATTAGCTGATGGATAAAGAAAAAGGGCTTGGTCAATATGATCAGAAATAACATCAAAAAGAGTGCAGTCTTAAGATGAAGGAAAGCAATATAGAATAAAGAGATAGGCGTGAAGTGGTGCCAAACGAAAGCAAATAAAAGAATAGTCTGTGGATTTAAACCTAGTTTCACGACAAATGGGTGAATTTTTACGAATGTAAATGCCCGGGCCAAGCATGTGACTATTGGAGTCTTTACGAATTAAAGGAAGATAACCATCAACACTAAGATCACAAGATGAGACAGCTGAACTCAAATTAGTCTCACAAAGAGCAAGTAGGTCTGGTGAACTTTGCAAGAGATAAGACTCAGCAAAAAAAAGTTACTTCAAAAACCACGGATATTAGTGAATGATAGGTTTAGAGAACTTGGTGATTACGATGGTTTTTTGTGTTTTATAGTTTTTGGTAATATAGTATTTCTGAGTTCAAATAGTTTGCATCATATAGAAAAATTTAGGTACGTTTATAGTACGATAATATTTTTCGAAGACAAAACAATTTAAAACATCTTTTAAAACATAAAAGACATCTTTTGCATTTTGAATTAGAAGATAATTCATATAAGTATTCAGTTGGCTGTTAATTTAAGTACACAATCAGATAAAACAAATCACAATCAAATAAAATAATACAACGAGTTTTTCATTCATTATTTTCAAAAATGTTCAAACCTCTAACCCTATTTGAAAAAAGGAAAACTTTTATATTATCATAGGTGCGGAAAATAATAAACTAGTCTAAACAGCAGACTTCTAAGCCTGTTCTCCATTCAGAATTTTTTGCCCTTTAGGGGAAATTTTTGCGCAGAAGTTTTGAGCATGCTCAAAAAGTTGAAAAACTTCAAGCGGAATTTTATCTCTATTCACCAATGCGTGGAATTTTTAAGTGTTTTTGTTTTTTGTTAAATAAAATGGTTTTAAACAGAAGAAAGTTACTAAAAAAAGAAAATAGCTTTACTGATGATATTAAAAAAGCGTCTCTTATTAAGAAAATGTAGAAAACATCGTATGTGGATGGCGAGGAATTTTTATAAAAAATTCCTTGCATCCACATACGATGTGGATGTAGGAATTTTTCAGAAAAGATTATTTAACGTATTAGTAAAAGATTTAAAATTGATTGACAGTGAATATTTTTTTCAGAGTTTTTGCATGAGTTTACAAAGCCTTTTATATCTAAATCTTCTCTAAGACGCTCATTTTCAACTGCTAAAAAAAGGTTATGTATTACATTAAGATAACTTGCTACTGGCGACGCTCAGATAGCAATTGCAATAAGTTTTAGATTGAGTCCTACAACTGTAGGAAGAATTATTAAAGAAACATGTAAAGTTATGTGTAATGCTTTGTGTAAAAAAAGATATTTAATAGCACCATCTTCACAACAACAATAGCTTAAAATATCTTCAGAACTCTACGAACGATGGAATTTTCCTCAGGTGCAATAGATGGTAACCATGAAGTTATTTAGTTATCAGTTCAAAGTGGTTCAACGTTTTTTTTTTAAATTTAGCGCTCTAATTTTAGCAACGTGTAATGCAAAATACGAATTCACTTTGGTTGATATATGTGGCTTTGGGCGTCAAAGCGACGGTGGTAACTACAATAACAGCAAAGTTGGATCCGTTATCGACAATAATCTATTCAATTTTTCTGATCCATCAAATATAAGTGCTTATTCAGAATCTTTAAAATTTTTCTACACCTTTTTAGGCGACGAAGCATTTACATTAAAACCGCACATGTATACGACGAGGCATTTGCATATATAACCGCAAACAGGGATAAAGAAACTAAAAAAAATCTTTTTCAGACTTACATACCGCAGATACTACGGAGCGACAACGGCACAAATTCACATCTTCAGAATTCCGAAAATTTAGTTGAAAGCGGGAGTTTAAACATTTAACTTGTGGTCAACAGTATCAACAATCAAACAGAATGGCTTAGAGACGCGCAAATAGCAAAAAACTTTGCTAATCAAGCAAAAAAGATCAAATCAAGATCTTTACATAGCTCTACTAGAGGTAAAAAATACTCCTGTTGACGGTTTTGCATCACCTACTTAATTCACAAGTGGAAGAAGATTGAGATCAACACTGATGACAGCGATACTAATGAATCAAAAGACGTGTTCATAAGTAAAGGAAAACTGTCGAAAAATACATACAATGATCGAAATACAAATCACGGTGAATTAACAAACAGCAACATTACTACCACAAGACCAGGAAGGATTTAGAGGGAACCTAAATATTATTTGATAACGACATGCATTTTTAAAAGAAGGAAAGTGTAATGATTGTTACTTTGAAATACATTTCAAATTACTTTAAGTATATTTATTTTTATTTCTTTGAGATTTTTTTCTGATGATGAACAGTTTCCATAGATCATATGCACATGGGCAATCATTTCATCTTCCGGAATTTCTTTTACCGTTTCATTGGTGTGTGATCTGGATAACGTATCTGTTAGAATCATTTCTTTACCAGCTTTATAAATTAAATTAATGTCATATTTTTGCAACCTTAAAAATATCCTTCGAAGTCGCGGAGGAGTATCTGCTAACGGTTTCTTCATAATATTTTTTAACGGTTTATGATCAGGATACATATACTGTCAGTTGTCAAAACACTGATTTGAACTTAGATACAGTGTGTAATGATTGTTACGCAAACAATTTCCTTTAGACAATAATTTCCAACAATCGTTCAGAATAACGATTAGCGATTGCGGAATAAGTAATTCATTTCGAGAATTACACTGAAAATGACTGCTAAAGTATTTCCTAAGAGCACGAGGAATTCTTACTATAAAAGCCGTAGCGCTAAACTCAATCTTGGTTGAAATAACGACACGAGAAGACTAAACACTGTTAGTATAGCAGTTAAGTATATAGATATAGAAATGTATGTCGAAGAAATATTTAAGCAATTTTCTTTCTTATAATAAATACAAAACATTACACAATGTTTGATGAAAGTAATAACATAGAGTTCCAGGTCGAACCAAATATAATCACAACAAATTAGCTAAACAAGTTGGTAATAGCAAATTGCTACGATTGCTATTACCAAAGCATTGCTCAAGTCGTACTAAAAAAAGACCCAAAAATAAAAATTTCATTGATACATTACTTGTTGAAATTTTTACAACAACTAAATAAAGCTGATGTAATTGATAACATGGATTCTGATGATATTGTAGAAGTTTAATAAGTAGGTTAAAGAAACTTCCAAAAAAGAAAAATCGTTTGACAAGATTAGGAATTAAAGAAGTGTTATTTAATTTAAAATTTGAAGAACAATGTTTTTTTTTTTAATATAATGTTTATATTTTTGAAGAAAAAGTAAAAACTTCTTGTCAATTTTTATATTCCATTGATTGTGTGAATACAAATCTCTAATATTCTTCATCAAAAGGATTCAATTTACTATTAACTATTCTATCTTGCCATAATATTAAACCTACCTCCGAATTAAAGTAATTTTTATCATTATTTTCTATAAACTTTGCTTCTTTTATAAAACTATGAGCTCCGAAACATTGAACTAATTAAAGTCCTTGATAATTATTTATTTTTTCTCCAATGACCAGGCATACATTCATTTGGTCCTTCTTGATCAATATAGTCACTTGGACAATGTAAAAAACTGTCTGTTTTTGTTTGTATCTTTATTACTTAGGTCGTTAGGAACGTTCGTAGAACTTCATCTGTAAACATACAATGAGACAGGAAATAATTAAATACTTATATATCATTTTAAACTATGTTTAATTATGATCTTTTAAGTGCTTGTTGAAATATTTTGAATGTTTATTAAAAAAGTTATTAAATTTTATTTTATACGTTAAAAAAAAAATAATTTGAAAATGGAAAATTTCAATATCGAGCATATATTAAAACCCGTGCTCTACTTGGAGTTTCAGCACAAGCCATATCCGATGAATTGGTTTTAGTTCATGGTAACTAAGCTCTAAAATATAGTACAGTTGCCAAGTGGGCTACTTTATTTAAAGATGGTAGAGAGAGTCTCGAAGATGATCCTCGCTCAGGGCACCCTCGAACCACGTATACAGCTGAGAATATTGAACGCGTGCGAGCCATTATTGAAGAAAATCCGCATGCAACACATGATATAATTGAAGCCCTGACATCGATTAATCGTTTTACAATCAACGAAATCATTCACAACTCACTTAAAAAAAGAAAATAAACGTCACGTTAGATACCCCACAAATTAACCGATTAAAATCGCAAGAATAGAGTTGAGGCATGTAAGGAAAATTTAGCTCTTTTCAGAAACGGCCCATGGAGACAATGTGATATTATTCCAGAGGATGAGTCGTGGTTTTGTTTGAGATATTGAAATAATATGCATTCTACCTCATTGTACACATCGCCTTTAACCACTTGACACACAGCTTAATAAAGTAGTTAAACATATGTGATCAAAGGTCATGTCTAATTACTTACCTGAAACTGATGATATTTCTTTGCCTTGTTGCAACTTTCACATTATTTTTAACAAAGTACGGCCCAACATACTTACAAATATAGGATTGATTGTTAATGCGTTTTACCATTGCGGTTTACATCCCCTAAAAAATACACTGAAAAACTTTGAATACAAAAAAAAGGTGTTTAATATAACAAAACTTCACCAAGGAGACCATAATTTATCTATTTTAAGGACTATTGTACCTTCTCAAAAAAAAAAAAAAGCAAATCTACTCAGTCAAAACATTGCTCTCATTATATCGCCAGATAATGTAACCCTGACCATGACCCTGAAAGGAACTAAAACCTTAAAAAGACTGCAATAAAAAATGTGGTCAGACTTGTTAAACAGAAGTCAAAAAAATATCAAGATAAATTAGTCAAAACAAAGAAGTTATTTTTTTTAGCTGATTTCACCTAAGTTCATCAAGTGGTTTTATTCTATAAAAAAACACGGATAAAAACTTTTGTTTTGTTTGTACAGTTGTTTGGGGAGAAGCAAATAAAGACTGGCTTAAATATTTAAGTTGCAATCAGTGGGCACGATGTATCAGTGGAGCTGATACATGTGCAAATTGTGTCTTTTAAATTCTTATACAGTCATAGTAGTAATAAATTTTTCGTTATTGCTCCAACGTGCTATTTTGTACGCTAGCGCAGTTAGATGATTTTGATTTATGCCAAAATTTGATATTTTCTAGAAAAAGTTTAACAAATGACGTCCTTTTAAATGTTTTAAAAATCAGGAACCCAACTCAGTAATTCTATCTTGTCGTTATCTGTAAGCTACTTCAGTAATTCTACCTGTAGGCCTTCAATAGTTCTACCAACATCACTTCGAGGTTTACTATTCTAGATAAGATAGTTAAAGATTTATTTTTTTATTTATATTTTTAATTTTGCCGTAGAAAGTTACAATTTATAAAATAACATAAATAATAAAACAAATGGCTGTAGCAAGAATAAGACATCAGTTTATCTTATCACCAAGTCCCATTGTGACTTTATTGCAAATCGTTTTTTAAGATAAAATATATAAAATCGTGATAAATGCTTGTGATAAAATATATATAAAATGTGTAAAAACTACGTTTCACAATTGATATAACTGTTTATATATAAATTGGTTTCGTAAATAAATTTAAAACAAATAAAAGTAAAAGCAAATAAAGTAAATTGTGCTATTTTATATTTTTTTACTAAAAAAGAAAAAGAAGATTCAAGTCCGTAAATGATAAAAAACGCTTTGATTCAGATATAAACTGCTCAAGTGTATTTCTTTTGATAGCAAAAATCTGGGGAAAAAATTATTATGCAATAAAGAATAGTGATTGTTTTTTTGCGTCAATGATATTTTATAAAATATCATTGACGCAAACGGTTAAAATTTAGAGAAGGCCGTTTTCTCCAAACTTAAAATTTAAGTGGAAAATATACGCTCCAAGTTACAAGAATTAAAGTTTTTAAATGAAAAAATTCCACCTCCTAATACCATGTTGAAGAAATCAATTCCAAAATATAACGATTATATAATAGTTATGGCTTACCCGAGAGTGGACAACTTTGTTGGCATACTGATGTACAGCAAAGAAAAGTACTTGCTCTTGTGCAATCCTATGGGTGCGGAAAAAATTTATTATACTTTTGATCGTTTTTCTTTAAATGATCAAAAAAAGGCATTATGATAGATGAGCTTACTAAAAAGCAAGGCTTTAATAATACTCTTAGAACTCATGAAGAATCATCTAAAAGTTATTTAACTGAAAGAGCTCTCGCTTGTATTAGAATCACAAATATCATATCCAACAAATGCTTATACTGCTGGAACAAACAATGAGTTGTTTTATGATAATACTAAGGAAGTGTCAGAGGCAGAGTTTTTATTAAAGGTTGCATTTAGAGACAAGAGTCTTATATTGCTTCCCACATCTGCTGCTGGACCTGACGTTTGGTACCACACTGATAAACCTAAGAGACCTGGTGTTGTGGCAATAAAATCTAACTGTCATAAAGAACCTCTCTTAAAACTTTAAAAAAAAGCTCTTTAGTCTCTTAATCCAGAAAAGATGTTTTCTGCAATGAATTACCTAAAGCATCAAAGGAGTATTGGAAAAATTCAGTGCATACTCTTTCTCAAGTAAATTATTATTGTTGTATTTTCTCTGCTGCAGGATTTACTGAGGATGTTTATTATATAATTTCAACCGAAAAAATCCAAAATACATTATAAATTTATATCACCTTGACGATGTAAAAAGTGAGTTTAAAGAATATTATAAGATTTTAGGTCACAAACTCTAATTATCTTGAGATATTGTTTTAGTATCATTAGGTCGAAACCTAATGATGCTAAAACGATATCTCAAGATAGTTAGAATATGTTAAGTTACAGTGAAAAACTTGAAAGAAAAAAAGAAACTTTTGCTTCTTATTGTAAAGAACGCAGTATTGCGCAGAGTTGTTTAAATAATGGAAAGAGAAAAAAAAAGAAATAAAGAGTGTAATAGATAATTTTAAATTGCAATAAGGAGTAACTAATTTCTTCATATACTTATTAAAAAACTAATTTTTCATATACTTATTAAAAGCTAATTTAATTTTTTCATCATATAAATTATTCTTTAGTTTTTATGCTTTTATTTATTTATCTAATCTTTAACTAGAAGTAATTGAAGTCCCGAGACAAAAATAGACAAAGATTATATAATAATAAAGATAACAATAAATATAAACAATACACAAAATTAATAAAATTTAAAATATATTATTATATTTTATTTTTTTATTAGTTTTACCATTTTTTGTATTATAGCAAACATTCTTTTTTTTAATTTTGTTTATTGTTTATTCATTTAAGATAAATAATCTTTTCATTTATTTTTGATACTCCTAATTTCTTATTTGCTTTTAATTTATATGTAAAATAATCACTTTGTTAAAATTAATTTTCTCTTTCTTTTATATATATATATATATATATATATATATATATATATATATATATATATACATATATATATATATGCAGGGGCTGATCCAGCTATTTTTGCAAAAAATTACAATGGTCAGAGTCTGGGAACAAATAAGCCCTAAAATTTAAGCCACAACTGCCCCGAAAGTGAGAGCAACAAGTAGATAAAAATTTTTTTTTACGATTCTTAACTAAAATTATATTCATCGATAAATTTTAATAGTGCTCGGTGTTTAAGGAAATAACTTTTGTATTTTTCATGCACAAGATGTTAAAGTGCAAATATGGCCAAAGTCACCCTAGCTTACGGTTACTTTTTTAACAAAATTATTGGTTGTAGGATTTTATTTTCTAACAAAAGTTTTAAAGGGTCACTTATGTTTCTTTAAAAGAACATTTTCAATGAATTTGAGTAAATCATACTTGCATTTTTTTAAAAGTTCATGGAAAAGAAAAACGCTTTAGTTTATAATATTCAACAATTTTATTATCATTTTTTTTTTTTAATACAGATTGTTTTATAACAATTTAAAAATAAATTAACAATAAAAAATATAACGCAATTTCAAATTTATTAACAGTAATATAAAAACTTGATGATTGACATTTATTGATATCTATTGACTTTTATTGATAGGTTTCACATTAATTCTATAGTAAAAAAAATGCTTGTTAAATACTGAGCTAAGAAAACCAAAATAAATTTTATATATATATATATATATATATATATATATATATATATATATATATATATATATATATATATATGTATATATATATATATATATATATATATATATATATATATATATATATATATATATATATATATATATATTATTACCATGAGTTCAGGAAGTTTGATTGGTTGATGCTTCATATCCAAACTCGGTTTAAGACTTGGGTCCAAATTTGTACTATGGACAATCACGTGACGTCCGCTAAAGGTCTTTTTATAGAAAATAAATAAAACAACTGTCATTTTCTTTTATACCTTAAAGTAAAAAAAGTATTTCTCTAACTATTATCTTTATTAGATTTTAAACAACCCAGTGACAAAAATAGGTTTAAATGCTTTTGATAGAACCTAATTAACTTTATATTAACTTTTTTAAACAAAATTCTTGTAAATTATTTTAATTTAGTTTACGGTATGGTTTGGTTTATTTTTAAATGAACCAACTAAATCACTCCTAAAATGGTGGCAAAACTAGGTATTTACACAAAGAAAACACAAATACAAAAATTTAAATATCCTATAAGAAAACCGTTTTCTTAAAGGATATTTAAATTTTTGTATTTGTGTTTTCTTTGTGCGTTTTCTAAAACGCATTAAAGACTGTGGCTAGAAAAAAACGTTTGATCAAAAATATGTAATACCAAAACATTTTTATTTTCGGTGAGTGTAAAACCTATTGACTTAAAAATCAAGTATTAATTATAAGATAAAAAAACTTTTTAATTTATGATGAAAAAAAACTTATTATTTTATTTTCCAAGTAAAGTAGCTGCTGTCATTTATTTTAATTTTGATTGATTGTAATTCATAATTCGATCAATGATAATCGAATAGAACCAATAAAAATCATCCCAGCAGATGTGAATTACATGTAAACATGATATCAGCACTCAACGAGTAAATAAATAAGTTAATTCTTTCAAGCTGACAAAAAAACTTTTTAAAAAAGCATCTTTGATAAAGATAAAGTAACGATTAATGTTATGCATAATTATGCTCATTAAAACATAAATATGTATTAAGTTTAAGAAATTTAGTGAAAGACACACTGTAGATATGAGCATTTAATTAGTACCAATCATGAGTTTATGGAAACAAGATTCTATTTTTTACCAATAGAATATCAAAAGAATAAACAAACTTCCATCAACATCAAAAAAGATTAGCTGAAACTAAAAATCATTGAAGTTTTAGTTTTAGTTAATTTAACATTTTTATCTCTTATCTGAGCGACATAATGCGTTTACATCAATGTCATTAACAGACTGACTAAAAGATGAAGAGGTTGCTTATACAGCTGTAATAAAATTGAAAGTTATAACTAAAAATGCTTTAGATACTATCATAAAATTCTACCAAAAAGACTACCAAAAAATCTTCACCGAGAGCAACAAAAACTAAAAATTCTTTCAAAGATCTCTTCATGTAAACAAGATAGACCAGGAATATGACCAGATGATTATTTCAAAACTATGAACTGATATAAATGCACTAAACAAAAATTAATTAAAAAGAGTTAGATCATTTTTCAAATCAATAAATTTTAGCAGAGTATCGAGTAAGCTTTACAACAAACCCCAAACTTGAAAGAATCCTTTTTTTTTTCTTCCTTTTTTTAAGAAGTAAGAAACCCTCTTTTTAATCTTAATTTTAAACACTCTGACTTGTGCTAATATATAGAAAAAATAGAATTATTAGGTGACATTCAAAATTTTTTTTTAATTTAATTTTACAAGAATGACAAAAAAATCAAACAGCTAGACAAATATTGTGTAAAAAAAAATAAAAAATAAAAATAAAATCAACAAACATTTTGTAATGAAAAATCTTCGAACTTTATATTGCATTGTTTATGACAACAACTAGCAGATCTTTACAAAACAAAGAAATAAAAGCAAAAAAAAAAAATTCACTAGATTATTACTATTTCCCTGTTAAATATTTTGTATTCCTAAAAAAAGATTAGTTTCTAAAATGCAATCTACTAAAGTTTTGAAACTTATTGATAACATTTTATAAAAAAACACGTTGAATACAAATTTTTACTTTAATTAGCAAATAAACTTGCAGAGAGGTTAACTAACAATTGCAGAGAGATGAACTAGCAATTGCAGATAGTTGTCAGTTTAATTAGTTTTACATAAATTTAAAAATCATTACTTTTCAACAATTAGAATTCATTATTTAGATTGAAAATAAAGCAATACAGAAAAAAAAAAGCTCATACCGTGGTCGTCAACCTTTTATCTACAGTACTGTGCTTGGTCACATACTCTAAATAACAGTCTTTTATACCACTAAAAAAGTGATCAAAGATTTTTTGAAAAATACACTGGGAAGGACATTAAAAAGATATGGGGAAGACACTAAAAAGATGTTATAAAGAAATACCATATTACAATGCATACCTTTGTTGCAGAGAGTATCTAGATTTAAGTGTTGATTTTTCTATTAAATCCAATTGCTTCATCCGGGCTCTCTATTTAAAAAAAAAAAAAAACTTTTTTATAGAAGCTTGTGTTTCAGAAATAATGGCTTGAGAGATTGATCTTTGAAAAAATAAAAATAAAGCCAACCTTCAGTTTTAAACTTGTATATATGTAAGTGATTTTGAATTTAAAAGTTTTTTTGGGTTTTTTATTCAACATTTTGCACTACTTTTTAAATATTTGTGCTATATTTTTCGTGTAAAAATATATTTACTAACAAAAAGACAAAAAGTTCAACATATGGTATAATCATTTCTCAAAATATGAGTATATCAGCACTCCTGTTATCAGCATGGGCACCTTGTTAATATTACATTAAATGATAAGTTAATACTGACAATATTGCATCAAATAATAATTTAATAATAATTGATACAATATTGATTAAATGATTTTTAATCTTGATAATCTTAATCTTAACAATAACTTAATCTTAATGTTAATCTTTTATTGGTTACAAAAGTTTATCGAATAATAACTCAATAATAATAATTCAATACTTTAATAACAATGTTGACACAAATCTTATAACTAAAGATAAAATGTAAACTTTTTAAATATGTAAAATTTAAGCAAAGCAACATTTTTTTTGAGTTATATAAAAATAAATATTTAGAGCAGATCAATATTATTGAGAGGACAAATACCAAAGACAGAGGGGAAATTATTAGATCTAAATCAATTGATATCTATAAAAAAAGTGTTTTTTTTAATATTTGTTTTTAAAAAAATCTCAACTGTATTTTGGGGAAGCTGATAAAATATTTATTGGGTTCTATTAAATATGGAAAGATCAATAGTTCTGTTAGCCATTTCGTATATCTAAAAAATATCTTGATAATAAAAATTTCTTTATCTTTATTATTTTCTATAAAAAAATAAAATAATAATTAAACCTGAAGACAATTGTAATCAGATGTTCTTTCAACAAAGCTGGAAAAATCAATACAGGATTTCTCTTTTTGCTTTTGACTGTCTTTAAACTGTAAAAAAAATGTAAAAAAAGTTTTTTTTTTTACAAAAAAGAAACCCATAATATATATTTTGACAAAAACTAGCAAAACAGAAAAATTTTAATAATAAGTTTATTCAAGACCATGCTATGAGTTGCTATAAGTAGCAGTAGCTGTAAATTCAAGTTTAATTAAACCTTAATAAAATATTACAGTTGCTAAAGTTAAAATATTACAGTTGCTAAGCATCAAGTAATCGTAACTTCTTTTTTAATATATAATCTCAACAGCAATTGTAGTAAAAAAAAAAAAAAGAAAAAAAAAAGGAAATTCATGAAAAGGAAATTCAATTCATGAAAGAGAAATTCATGAAAAAAAAGGGTTTTCCATGTACTCAAATTTGAACCTTTTGAAAATAGTCACGTTCCTCATTTATTTCCTCTTCCAAACACTTTTGTAAAATCTTCTTCTATAAAAAATAATACTTTTTTTTATTAAAAAGACAATAGATAACAAGTATACATTTTTATTGGTATATAAATTTTGATAATTTATTGATTATATAAATCATAATAATTTACTTATTAACTTGATGTGCAACTTGATAACCTTTAAATAGAATGTTAACAAGTTTAAAAAAGTTGACAGCAGTATGGTATATATCTAGATGTATCTAATTTTAACACAATGTAGTTAACATAATTATTTAACTACTTGTATAACTTTTAAAATTTTTAATTATACATTTAGAGCTTTTTTGCATTTACTTAACATAATATCTTGGATTTTATTCTATGAACTTTGAGAAGCTCAGAATTCAATCCCTACCATGCCCTTGGTAGCACCCCATTTAACTTGTTTCTCTGTGCAGAGACCTCAATCGTTGAGGTTCAAGTTTAGGAGTTAAAGAGTTGTGAGAGGGTTGTAACCACAATAAAATAGCCTCTATGACTGTAGTGGCCCCTCAACCTTGGGGAGGTGAATAACATAAAAATAAAAAAATAAAATAAATAAAAACAAATTCTCTAAATATTTTTCTCATATGTAGCTAATTTCTTGCTTTTCAATAAAGTTTCTTTTTTTAAAGATTCGGAATAAGGATTCGTTTTTTTAGGCATTTATTTGACATATAATTAGCTCATACCATTCTAGTGACATCTTAGAGAAGTGAGTTGAGGAAAAGCCAAGGCATATTTTTATGGGTGTATATTTGTGGGTGCATTTTAATGATGACAATAGACATTATTTTCAGGATTTTTTTATATATAAATCTCAAATTCTTATTGACAATATATGATTATTAAACCATGCGCAGTTTGCTTCTCATATATGAATCTTGGGAGTAAACTTCTAATTTTAAATATAATTGAATTTGTTAGCAGCATATACATCTTTCAACAAATAAAATTTTTTATAGCCCTACAAATATTAAACATCATTATCTAGAAAGTTTTCTTCAAGTTTTCTTGGATTAATAGCTTATGTTATTTTTTTAAACAAATCACCTTAATTGTTCTATCAACAAATTGCATTGAAGTTATCTCTTTATGATGTTTTATATTCTGGAGATCAGACACTAGCAAACATTTACACTAACACATATACAAATAGTTTTGTAAAGATATTTGCATTGCTTCTTATTTCAAAAAGCAATAAAAAAAATAAACTTAAAAAATTTAACCTGATGTTATAATTGTGGTGGCCGGTTCTAGACAAGAATTCAGGAAAGCCTTTCTAGGAAAGAAACATGAAAATTCTTGCTATGATAGAAAAAAACATGATTACTTTTTAGGATAGAATAATTGAAGGATAGAAAAGAAGAAAGAAATACATATATCCTTTCTGGCAAAGAAAAATAAAAAACTTGCTAGCAAAGACTTTTATAGGATAGAAATTGCACAAGTAAAAGTCATTTTCTTTCTAGCAAAGAAAATTGGAAAAACGTACTAGCAAAGAAATTTTAGAAAAGAAATTTTAAAAACGTGCTAGCAAAGAAATTTTAAGAAAAAATTTGCGCGCAATTTGGTAATTACAGTTATGATTTTTAATTGAATAAATGTTATTTAAGTATAATCTAATTCTAACAAAATCTTTGTGAAATAATAAAGATTATCTGAAATTTCTGAATCATTCATCAGTGATTCACTTTTATTATAAATGGTAATTCTGTCCTAGCAAGTTTTTTCGGATTAATGAAATAAAATTCTGTCGTAGCAAGTTTTTTAGATTTATTAAATAAAATTCTTTCCTAGCAAGTTTTTCGCATTTATTAAATAAAATTTTTTCCAAGCAAGTTGTTTACGTTTATTAAAAAATATTCTTTCTTAGAAAGTATTTCAAGTTTCTTTTCAAAATTTCAGCCAAAAAATATTCTTTTGTAAAAATTCTTTTCTAGTAAGGTTTCTTTATTTCTATCATAAAACATTCTATTCTGAAATTATTCTTTCCTAGTTTTCTATCCTCATTTTATTCTTGTCTAGCATGGCACACCATAATTGTTTATATATATATATAAAAAAAAATTGTTTTGGGTTTTGTTGTATTTTTCTGATTAGAGCTTCTAATGTAAAATTTATGTTAAAAAACTTTTTTTAGTGTTATTAATCAAAAATTATTAATTTTTCATCTACTTATATGTTTCCTTGGTGTAAGACCTTCAACAACTTATTTAAGATGCACTTGGCTACACTAATGTAGAATGTACTTGGCTGTACTTATAAAGCAATAACTTAGCTTAGAAAATAATGATTAAATTATAATAACTTAAATTTTAAGACAAAAAAATATAGAAGCATTCAATTAATAACAACAGCAAACAACAACAAAAATAATTAGCAACAACAGCACAAATAATAATAAACTTTAACAGACGAAAAGGCAAACTTAATCTAGGAAAAAAAAAAATTGATTAAAAAAAAAAATCTTTTGTTGTTTTTGGTGGAAAAAGAAAGGCATCGAAAAGTAAGTAGCAATTTATGTTTTAAGTTCTTAAACTTCAAACCTGATTATTTGCGACTAGTTGTACTTTGCTTTCCAGTTTTTCAATTATGACATCGAGACATTTTTTATCTGATTCCACAAGTTTTACATTTTCCACCTCTAATTCAGTTTGAATTTCTTGCCATATCTCTAATGCCTTTAAAGAATTTTAAGGAAAAAAAATTAGCATAGTATCCTTATAAACTTAACTTTTTTTAAATATGTATACGCCAGTCATTTTGAGAAAATTAGGTACATACCCAGCTATAGTTAGAACTAATATGTAAAAACATTTTCAGGTCATTTTGTTGACTTCTACATCCCATTTAAATATAAATTTGTTGAAAAACTATTTTTCAAAATTTAAAAGTAGGGTGTACTCTTTAAAACTATACAAAATAAGGTGTTTAAACAATCTAAATAAAAGTATATTTTTTAATTTTTTTTATTATACATATTTTTTATTAGAAGAATGTTGTCATGCTTTTTTCTTATTTTTGCATAACAAAAACTTTTTTATAAAAAAAAGTTTCTGTTATGCAAAAAATAAATTGATCGATTGTGTAATTGACATATCAAAAATTTATATAAAAATATTAAACCTGTTTTTTAAAACTTTTTAAAAATTGAATAAAATTTGAAAATTTCAAATAACCTACCAGTTGGGGTAACATACATAAATCGGATGGAAATTTTTTGGATGGGAGTTTTTCATACACTTTTTAAAAATCTTTTTTTGCATAAAAAGAAAAAAATATATATATATAAATAAGAAATTTATTATTTAAAAAAAGCTTTATAAATACCACAGACAAAAAACTAAACATTTTAAATCAAGTAATAATTGCTTTTTAACACCTTAGTCCACTACTTCTATTTTTTCATTGCTGAGTGACATCAGATTTTCTGACATTTTTTTTTGTTATTATGTTTCTTCTCCCTTCTAAAACTCTGAAAGTTGAGTTTACTTTATCTACAGTTATTAGTTGTATGCTATGTTATGTTTCATTCGCTTTCATATCCTTGCACAAACTGGGGCATCATTTTAAAAACTTATTCAGAATCATCATTCACAACACATGGTATCTAGATTCAACAATTATTCCCATGATTATTTGAATAAAAAGTTTTTATAGAGAAAAAAGAAGAAGAAAAGAAGTCATTACAGATGCTTTACTTTTTTTTCAAATCCTAAACTCATATTTTTTCAAATATAGAAACAAAGATCAAATTGGTACAATAATGTGCTCCTTTAGTTGAAAATTTATTTTATCTAATTTTCTCAATGATAAGGTTGAATGTTTAGTTAGTAAAAAACTAGTTATCACTTCCACCTCAATAGATATGCTAATACATAACCAATTTTCCTAACCTTATTCATACCACAAACTTTATGTTCATCTTGTAAATATTGTTTTAATTGATATCAATTAAAAAACCTGATAAGTCTTTTAAAATAAAAATATTACAAATGACAAAAACAAAACAAAAAAGCGAAAAACTTAAATAAAATATTTTGAGTTTAATTGTATTAAAACAGTCAATTTTAAATAATTTTAAAGAGTGCATCCTACTTTTTCTATTTTGACGAGCAATTTTTACCAACTTTAACAACTGTTGTGAGGGACATGAAAGTCATCTAATTGACCTAAAAATTTTTTGAGTAAGTTTTAACATAACAGATTCAACTTAAGCTGGCATTCAGTTATCAAAATTTCTTTAAAATGACTCCCCCTAATGTATATATTTAAAATTTGACAACATGAAAACTTATATAATATTTATTACCTTAAAATCCAAATATCTCCTTATAATTGACAGAGCAATTGCTTCTTGTGTGTTTAAGTTACTAACTTTAAAATCTGCAGTTTGAAAAAGAAATTTTTAGACTAAATATATCTAATAAAAATATCTACACATATATTTCTTTTATTGTAGTATCTTATGTTAATACATAAAGAGGAGTTGGGACAAGCATTATATAAGTATGAAATAGATCATATTCACTTAGTCAGAAAAAAATAGACAATTAAATTAAGAAAAAGTCAGCTAAAATTAAAACAACATCTAAAACGAAATAAAAATGACCAATTCTAGTAAACAAACTGTATATTTTAGCTCGTATGTTGTCAGTAACATCAAATATTGAAGAGCTGACTTCAGGTATGTTGACAAGAGAAGCAACACGTTGAAGTTTTGTCATAATTGGTTTTTTTAAATCTACAAAGAAAAAACTTTTTATATAAATATTATAAATATAATATATATTATATATAATATACTATAAATATAATATATATATTATATATATAATATATATTATATATAATATATACTATATATATTATATATATACTATATATTAAATATATAATAAATATTATATATATAATATTTATTATATATTTTATATATATATATATATATATATATATATATATATATATATATATATATATATATATATATATATATATATATATATATATATATATATATGTATTGTTGTTTCGATTATGTTATAATAATCAATTTTTTTTCGATTTTAGAGTGATTAATATTAAGTGAAAGAATCACAAAATAGATCAATAAATAAATAAAAAAGTAAGATGAAAAAAACAACTTTTTCACAGTTCTTAAAGTTTCATGACGTTTGCGGCACTCATCAGCCATATATTTAAATCAAGAAAAATCTGTTCAAAAGTACAATTAAAAAACCATTACAAAATTAAAAAAAAACAATGGAATGAGTTCTGACATCAAATAACAATAATAATAATAATAATAATAATAATAATAATAATAGTAGTAGTAATAATAATAGTATGGAAAAACATCTTTTTTAATTGCCAGTGTCATATTGGGAAAGAGGGAATCTGTTTCTATGTCTACACTTAGAAACAATCTCACTCCTTTTATTCAATTAGTATTAGTATTTTTATAACATAGAATTTCATATTTTTCGGTGAGACATAATTTGCAAGATTTGGATGTTGGATTATATGCTTTACATAGCCTGAGAACTTTCCACTTAACTATAGGAACTAAATTTGCTTCTTTTAACTTCCATACATGTTTTGAAAGCTCAGTATCATTTTTGTATTTAGAGATGTTAAATGATTTAACATGATTAGCGCATCTTAATTTAAAAGGACTTATCCCAATGTAGGATTTTTCATTAGAAGATGAATCAAGATTATCAGTTGTAACAGTTGCTTGATATACAATGTTGCTTGTTAAACATTTATTGAACAACGGACAGAGATTTATATATATATATATATATATATATATATATATATATATATATATATATATATATATATATATATATATATATATATATATATATATATACTTGTATGCATATAATACTATTATACATATATATTAGAATTAAAACGTTTTCAATTTTATTTTATTTTAACATAACCGTTGTTATACGAGTTAATGCAATATGTGATATACAGCATTTTTTTGCACTACCTTAATAAAAACCACCCTCAGGATACATATTTAAAATATTTCTAGAGAAGAACTAAAAAATTTATAACTCTAACTAAATGATTTTTAAATTAAACTAATTTACTCTTGTTTTATTTTGTTAACATTGAATCAATTTTTTTACTACCTAAAATTTTTTACAATTACACAAATTTTCAAACATAAACATGAATATGTGTTTTTGATAATTTGCTAATATGAATCAGCAAATTATCAAAATCAAAGCAATGGCTAATAAAATTAAAAATTTGGAAAAAAGTTCAACATTCTATTCATTACAAAAAAGTAAATAGTGAAGAAGAATTAAGCATTAATTTATAAACATATTGTATTTTTAAAATACCATAATGAATGCATTCATATTGAATATGTAAGAAGTTTTAACAAAAATATGTAGCATTGTCAATTGCATTCAACAAAATGATTAAAGACTTCTGACAATGATAATAACGAGATTATAAATTTAGTTTCTCTAAATTTAAGTTTCTCTAAATTTAAGTTTCTCTGAATTTAAGTTGCTCTAAATTTAAGTTGCTCTAAATTTAAGTTGCTCGATATTTAAGTTTCTCTAAATTTAAGTTGCTTTAAATTTAAGTTTCTCTAAATTTAAGTTGCTCTAAATGTAAGTTGCTCTAAATTTAAGTTGCTCTAAATTTAAGTTAAAATTGGCTAAAATAATCTAAATCTAAATCATCAGATTTCAAAAACATTTCAAACCTTTTTATTAAAAAAAATTGCAAACCTTTTTAATAAAAATTTTTTAAACCTTTTTATCCTACATCAACTCTACTGGCAATATATAAAGTATCTGTTAGAGAATCAGAAAAAATTGAGAAACAAATAATTAAAAACAAATAATTGGGCATTGGACTAAGATTGGACTAAGAATTAACAAACAGATTTTTGAATAATCAGAGTCACAAAGTTTACCAGCTCCACTAAATCTCCACTAGTGTTAAGAAAATTTACTAGCTTAGAAGCAAACACAATTCTAGTTTACTAGATCCAGTAAGTACAATACTACTAGTTTACTAGCTCTGCAAAATCTTAGTGTCACCAGCTCCACTAAATCTTAGTGTTAGGAAATAACTTTCCAAACACCAACTTTTATTTTATAAAACTAAAGAGTTGAAAAATTAATAATATTCAACAAAATAACTAAGGTAAGAGACAAATAAAAAACATTTGAACAACAAAATTTTAGATTTTAAATTTTCAAATAATAAAGTGTAAAAGTACTGAAAAAAATAAAAGTTTATTTTATTAAACAAGTGATTGTATTGCATTACATTATTTAAATATTAACACTGAATTACATAAGACATTTAAATTGTTTCATAAGCATAATTTGTTCTAACTACCAAAAAATTTCAAAAATAAATAAAATATATGAAATAAAACCATTTATGAATGTTCAGTGTTTTTATACCATCTTGTAAGGCTATCCCAGTGAAAAATAAAATCGCGTCCCACATGGGTTCCGCGTGGGTTCCGTGTGGGATTTATGGGATTTATGTGGGACGGATTTTCCCATGTGGTATCCGTATGGAAATTTGTCACCTTAAACCCATGTGGGTAATTCCACATGGGTTACATGTGGGAACCATATGGTATTTACACATATAGGAAATCCCACGTGGGTTTCCTGTGGGATTTGCATGGGAATTAATTTAAAAGCTGGAAACTAAAAAAAAACTAAAAAAAAATTTTTTAAATCGACATTGCATTGCGTTACGTTTATTTTGTGAGAAATTATTTTATATTAATAAAGAGAATGGCAAGCAAGTATGTAAGTACCGCGAATAATTTTTATCTTTCCTTATAGAAATAAGATTAAGATTTGTGCAAATAGACGTATTATTAGGATAATATTATAGTTATTTGAATATAGATCTTGAGTAAATTATTTGCAAACAATTAACTGATGCAAGTTGAAATGTTGTCAAAAACCAATCTTGCATGCATGGGACACTGCAGTGTCCCACAAAGAAATGCAGGTTTGAAAGTCAAAGAATTCCTAATTTTCTCTATTAAAAAAGAAAAAAATAGGATGGGTTTCTGTAACTTTTTTTATGCTCCAAAACTTTTAACTTTAGATATAATAAGGTCCTTAAGACTTAAGAGACTTACGAACTACATTGAGAAACAAAAACAGGATGTTTACAGAAACTTTTCAATTTTTAATCTGGAGTACCACAGTGTTATTGATAATAAAGCTTCTGGATCCAGTTTTCAAAGTAATATGATCTAAGTAATGTTTAAATAAAATAATATGCTTTAAAATGCATATAGTTATACATATAACTCCTGATAGTTAATTATATGTATAACTATTTATACATATAATTTGTTATAAAAACTTATTTTTTAAGGTTATGCTTGAATAAATTAGTACCAATTAATTCAAATTCAAGTTTTAGTTAAAGTTCAAGTTAATGTTTTTATTTATTCATTGTTTTTGTTAATTTTATATTTATTTGTTCAAATTTATCAGTTAGTACTATATTTTACTACAGTAAGAATGTTTATCATTGTTGAACGTGATTTTATGTTGTTATTGATGTTAAATTTATTACGTTTCAATAACTCAGATTGAATCTTAACTGAATTATTGAAAGCTTTGTAGGGGTTTGTTGTATATCAAATGGTGTTGTAAATAAAGTAAAAGTAATATATATATATATATATATATATATATATATATATATATATATATATATATATATATATATATATATATATATAACATTAAAACAATAAAATTGATACAAAATTTCACTTTAAAACGAATACCATTAACATTGTGATGATAATAGCATTAGGAAACTAGTATTTATGTATTATTATTATACTATAAATAAATAGTTTTTTAATTCATTTTATAAAATGGAGACTGACAACTGATAATTAATGGAAATAAATACAAATTATAAAAATCATGTATTATTACTAAATACTATATTAATGCTAGTCTACAAAGTTAAAATCAATTTAGAGCATTGTTATTAGTTCTTTTGCGATTCGCACTTCCACTTCTGTCTCTCAAATTTGTAAAATAGGTGGTCAAAGCTTGCTCAATAGGTAGGTTCTCAGCATAACAATGCTTTTTTCTTACACTTTCTAAAGAGAAATATGGCAAATTGATTACTTATTTTACTTAAATTGTAGGGTCATCTATGCATAATGATGTCAGATGATGACCCGGTTTGTTGAACAACTTCACCCTTTATCAAACTCAGTCAATTTTTTGCCATTTCCCATTGAAAATGATGTCAGTTTTTGTTATCTTATTATGATGGTATATCTGAATTTTTAATATAATATAAAAAATGCATATACCATCAATTTTTTTCTGGTTCAGTTATACATTTATTCTCAACAGTACTAAAAGTAAAAAAAAAAATGCGTAAATTGTTCTTTCAGATAAGCAAGCTAATTTCTGAATTTAAATTGTTTTTCCTATGATCCTCTACAGTTTTAAGCAACAAAAGCAAGAAGTTTTTAGACCACATTGTTGGTGTAAATACCTCTAAAACCTGCTCATAGCTAGCATAAATTGTTTTACTTTTTTTTAAAATAAAATATTTTACTTTTTTTTTTAATTCAATTTTTTAATTGACATTATTTTGGTCTCAACATCTCCTCCCCATTGTCAATTATTGTTAAACTCACACTGCCCCTCTATCTACTGGCATCATTTATGGATGATCCCATAGCCTAAATACTATATATATATATATATATATATATATATATATATATATATATATATATATATATATATTATTTTTACTTTATTTACAACACCATTTGCGATACAACAAACCCTTACAAAGCTTACAATAATTCAGTTAAAATTCAATCTGAGTTATTGAAACGTAATAAATTTAACATCAATTGAAAAGTAAAGCTGTCATCATTTAAAATGTAAAAGGTGTTGTCAAAATATGTTGATAGTAAAATTAAGTTACTAATAAAATCACGTTCAACAATGATAAATATTCTTACTGTAGTAAGAATTAGTACTAGTTTAAAAATTTGAACAAATAAATATAAAATAGTGAAAAAACAATGAACATATAACTTGAACTTGAACTAAATCTTGAATTTGAATTAATTGGTTCTAATTTGTTCAAGCATAACCTTAAAAAATAAGTTTATATAATAAATTTTATGTATAACTAGTTATACATATAGTTAACTATCAGGAGTTATATGTATAACTGCATGCATTTTAAAGCATTTTATTTAATTTATATATTACTTTAGATCATATTACTTTGAATACTGGACCCAAAGACTTTATTCCCAATTACACTGTGGTACTCCAGATTAAAAATTTAAAAGTTTCAGTAAATATCCTGTTTTTGTTCCTCAATGTACTTCGTTAGTCCCTTAAGTTTTATGAACCTTATTATATATAAAGTTAAAAGTTTTGGAGCCTAAAAAAAGTTACAGAAACCTCCTTATCTCCTCCCTATTTTTTTTTTTTTTTTTTAATAAAGAAAATTTGACTTTCAAACCTGCATTTCTTTGTGGGACACTGCAGTGTCCCATGCATGCATGCTTGGTTTTTGACAACATTAGAACTTGCATCAGTCAATTGTTTGCAGATAATATACTCAAGAACTATATTCAAATATCATATGAACATGTTAGAGAATGTTCATATGATATTTGAACATCACAAATTTAATAATATTGTTGTGATATGTTATATAAATAATTCCATAATAGATTATGATATGAAAATAAGATAGGATATGAAGGCAATGATCAAAGAATAAATTTACTTATAGAAATTTAGATGTTTGTTTATTAGTTTCAGAATATTATATTATGTGTGACCGCGGCCTTCTATAATAACAGGCCTTGACATCGCGCAACAAAGTTGTTAAACTGAAGGCCAATTCCTAATACTGTGTTAACATTTTCATCTTTTAACATTAGATGAAAGTTTGTGTTCGCGCTTTTTTAATAAATCTTTAAAATGTGATTGGTTTATAAATTAGATAGCCCAACATCAAGACAATAACGTTGTTATTGTCTTGATGTTGATGTAAGGTTCAAGGCGTTAACTTTGTAAGGTAATAATATTGTCAAACTAACGATAAGTTTTTTTAATAATTAAAATGCCTTAAAAATGCCTTTAAAATGCTTTGTATCTCTTTGCAAGTCGAACTATCTCAACTACAACAAAAATATCAATTTATACAACTACAATATCAATTACAACTACAACAAAAATATCAATACTCAACTACAACAAAAATATTAATTTATAAATTCCCGAAGAATCTAGAGGAGAGAAAAAGATGTAGTGAAGCTATCCCAAGAACTGGTTTTATTGTTACAGACTATACAGCATTATGTCAACTGCATTGGCCAAATGAAGCACCTTTTGAAAGCAAATATGGGAAGCAACGACCTTTAAACCCACCATCTGTTTTTAAAATATTCCGCCTAGTTGTTTAGCCACACCAGCAAGTAAAGTTAGAAAAAATGTAACTTCAAGCGGTTTTCGAAGCATTTTACCAGATGAGTTAAATGATTTTCTAAAAGAGGATGAAATTATATTTGACGATATTCAATCTTTGTTAAGTGATAATAACGATGTTATTGTTTTCCAGCTTAATAAAAAAAGTTTACACATACAATCAAAAATGTACAAACTTGGTGTTTCATTATTTATTTTAGTAATTTTCAATGATTATTCATTTGTAGCTAACCATAATGGCACAATTTGTAATATTTCATATTTAGCTGTAAACAAATTAAAGTTAATAAAAACAAAATCAGCTTTATTTGAAGCAGTTAGATTTTTAAAAAATAAAGAAAGTTCGCTTCAATCAAATATTCTATTCGAACACCTTAATGCTATGAGAAAAGTTAATGTTGGTGAAGTTTTATATACTTCAGATATTATATGTAGAGCATATGAGTATTTTGCTATGCGACGAAGTTTATATGATTGTATGTGTATTGACTACAAGTTGCCAAGTATAAGGACTTTAACCCTGTTGAGATATATTGATAAAACTTTTTTTTTGCTTGAATCAACTTTTATTGGTGTTTTTTATTGTTGGTGATTTTTATTGTTACCATTTTTAGCAAAAAAAATTAAAAATACAGTTATCTTTCTAATATATAGATATATACTTTGTTATGGTTCTGCTTGTTATTGATACTATTTAATATTACATAAATATTCTTAATGAAATTTGAAATACGAAAAATATGATTATCTTTTAACAATTTTTTGGTTTTCTTTTTATATTTCCGTTTTTACTAGAGATTATTATTAGAAAACATAGGCTGCCATTACACCCTACCTAATATAAAAATATATCAATATAAGTAAAAGTGAAAGTTTAATCGGCCTTCAGTTTTTACGGCATTTTGCGCGATGTCAAGGCCTGTTATTATAGAAGTCTACATCATTGAAAAAGTAGGTTTTTACATTTTTGTTTTCGTTTTTTTGTTTAACTACTTTTCCTTATTGATCACTTTTTTTCAGGATTCTCCTCATGGGTTCAAGATCATTACGCATAATATGTGTTCAATTACGCATAAACGTTAGTCATTGTAAGTAATAAATTAGGAAATAATTATTTGTGAAATATTGTAGTCATTAATGACTTCAAACTGGCTAATAATTAAAATTGCTCGACTAATAAGGTTCCTTATTAAAATTGCTCTCTCTCTCTCTCTCTCTCTCTCTCTCTCTCTCTCTCTCTCTCTCTCTCTCTCTCTCTCTCTTTATATATATATATATATTTATATTTATATATATTTGTATTTATATTTTTTTTTTTTTAGAAAATGTTTGAAGAAAGTTAGAAGATACTAAAAACCGATATATATAAGCCGAAGCGATTTAATTAATTCAATTGACAAAAAACGGCGTGTAAATCGCAAAAGAAAAAATAATATTTTTAATATTCGTTTTGGATGTATTGATTAATAGCATTTATTTTTAAATAAATTCATTTTGCAACACGTTTTTTAATTTTATAAAATTTCGTCATAATAGTTTAAGGTAAATCCCACAAAGGTTATAGGTGGAAAACATCACATGTAAAAGATCAAAAATGCTACACGTTTTGAATACCGAATGGGATAAAGTAGCAAATACCAGATTAAGTTAAGCCTCTCTGAAAGCTTCGATGATTAATTTTAAATTACTATTTAAGTAATTTTTAAATTAAAAGAATTTTAAAAATTATCATAGAAGCATTCGGACTTTCATTTGTCTAGTATTGACTACTTTTATACCATTTGGATTAAAATATGTGGCATTTAAGATCTATAACATGTCGTATTTTCCACCTATATCCCATGTAGGATTTACCACATAAAACCCATGTGGGATTTACCATATGAAACCCACATGGGACAAAATAATAATCCCCATATGGGTTACATGTGGTAAAAACCCACGCGTATCCCATATGGGATTTACCATATGGAATCCATGTGGGATTTACCATATGAAACCCACATGGGACAAAATAATAATCCCCACATGGGTTACATGTGGAAAAAATCCACGCGTATCCCATGTGCGCTTTTTCACTGGGATAGCCCTATAAGAATGTAAAAATGTTATAACTGATACATATATATATATATATATATATATATATATATATATATATATATATATATATATATATATATATATATATATATATATATATATATATATATATATATATATATATATATATATATATATTAGGGTGGTGCTAAAAACAACTTATTTTAAAAATGTCAGCTGACAACCCCTAAATGTGTTTTATATTATAAAATAATACTGGATTTAAAAAATTTTTGAATAAAAAATATTATTACGGGTGACACAAGGCCCTTATAAATCAAACAGGTTCCTAATATTATAAAAAAAAAAGTTTTTCAAAAGTATGTCATGTTGGGTCTCAAAAGAAGCAAAATTTTATAAAAATTTCAAAAATAACAATTATTTTTAAAAAAAAATTGTTATTTTATAGTTTATTGCAAAAAAAATGACCTTTTAAACTAAAAATGAAAAAAGTTTATTTTTTTTAATTATAATTTCAAAAAAATCTTAAATAATAGTTTTTTTATAAAATAATTGTTATTTTTAGAATTTGATGTCTTTTGCTTCTTTTGAGACCCAACATGGAACACTTTTGAAAAACTTTTTTTTTTATAATATTAGGAACCTGTTTGATGTATAAGGGCCTTGTGGCACCCGTAAAAATATTTTTTATTCAAAAATTTTTTAAATCCAGTATTATTTTATTATATAAAACACATTTAGGGGTTGTCAGCTGACATTTTTAAAATAAGTTGTTTTTACCACCACCCTAATATATATATATATATATATATATATATATATATATATATATATATATATATATATATATATATATATAAAAATATATATATATATATATAAAATAGTAGAAAATAACTTAACAAAAATTTTTAATTTATAATTACTCTGTTCTTTTAAGAACATTGAGCACTCTATTTTGTAGAATACATTTTAAAGTTGTTTAAATATATATATATATATATATATATATATATATATATATATATATATATATATATATATATATATAAATTGTTGCATTTGAGAGTACGGAAGGTAAAAGATGATTTTTTTGCCAACAAATACATCACTTTTAATTACTTTTGACTTTTATCCAACATTTCCGTGTTGTCAGAAAGTTGAAACCATTAATTTAATTAGAAATTAATCGTTTTTTTTTTTAAAAACCGCAAAAACGCAAATTTAGTTGACCAGAATGTTTTTAAAAACATTCTGAATGTCATATATATATATATATATATATATATATATATATATATATATATATATATATATATATATATATATATATATATATATATATATATATATATATATATATATATATATATATATATATATATATATATATATATATATATATATATATATATATATATATATATGTATATATATATATATATATATTTATATATATATATATATGTATATATATATATATATATGTATATATATATATATATTTATATATATATATATATGTATATATATATATATATATATTTATATATATATATATATATATATATATATATATATATATATATATATATATATATATATATATATATAAATTAGTAGAAAATCACTTAACAAAAATTTTTAATTTATAATTGCTCTGTTCTTTTAAGAACATTGAGCACTCTAATTTGTAGAATACATTTTAAAGTTTAAATGTATATATATATATATATATATATATATATATATATATATATATATATATATATATATATATATATATATATATATATATATATATATATATATATATATATATACAAACACACAGGGGTGGGGTGGAGCTGGCTAGTACAAGTTGATTGTTAAAATTCTGGAAACCAAATTCTAAAAAACTCTAAAATTAAAAAATAAGCCATTTTAATAATATGTTTATGCAAAATATGCAACATTGTGCCAATGTGTCACACACTCGCAAACACATCTTGTGCAACACACTGCACACATCATGTAAGTACATAAAATATTAAGTGCTTGGTTCTTGTTTATAAGTGAGTCACAAGTTGTGAAGCACATGGTATTGCCTACTTTATTATTTTCTTTTTTACTTGTTGCAACTTTTTTTTTTTCATAATTTGTTCATTTTCAACAGATAATACTTACTATAAAAATTTACTTTATTTAGCAAACTTTCATTTGCAAACATACAACTGAAAAATGTTCAGCTACCTAATTTAATTTTAAGGATTAAAAAAATAGCTAGATCAATTGCTATTAGCAGTTCGGAAGCTGAAAGAGGTTTTAGCCTTATGAATTTAATTGCATTAAAATTAAGTACCAGCTTTACAGTAGAATATATAACCAATCAAATGACATTACATTTATTGGGAAAACCCAATTTTTGGGAAAAGCAAATTTTTATTTGTTCATTCGAGACGTAACAAAAGAAAGATTGTTACATTTTGGATGTATATATATATATATATATATATATATATATATTATATATATATATATATACATATATATATATATATATATATATATAAATAGATAGATAGATAGATATAGATATATATAGATATAAATAAAAAATTCATATTTTTATCTAAATTTTTTTATTTTCTCACCATCAATAAGTCCATGCTTACTTCTCAGAACACCCAACCTCTGCTCTTCAGCTATCCAAAAATGAAGAAGGAGATTTCCCAGTGTGCTCTCTTTCTTTCCTTGCCACAACTTTAAATGATCTAAAGTCTGTAACAACTTTTATTTAAATAAACTTAATAATGAAAACAAAAAATAAAAATATCACATGCTTTTGCATTAATTATAGCAAAAAAAAATTTACTTAGCAACAACAAAAAAAACTTATATAAATATTTATAAACAAAATAGTCAAAAGGTAAGTAACAAATATAGTTTCAAAGGTAATATATTATAGCGAAAAGTACCCTTCTATTTTCACTCAAATCCAAAAGAATTCCAAGAGCAGCAGTCTTTATAAGAAAAGAACACTTCTAAAATAGTTAATTTTTTTTTAATGAATCAAAAACAAAAATATATTTTTTTGAAATTAAAAAAACTAAACTAAAATAGATAAAAAAAAAACAAAACAAAATAACAAACCTGCAATATATCTAACAAAACAAAAGCACCTTCGTTTTCTAAGAAGGTAATTTCATTTATTGCGCAACCAATTACACATGCTCTAAATATAAAAACATAATTCTTTGTCATTTGTTATGTTTTTCTTAACAAGAACTTTTTCATGCATTGAAATCTGTTTTAGTTTTTATTATAATTAACAAAATTTATTAAATTTAGATTATTTTAGAATAAAAAAAATGAAATTAAGAAATGACAGACCGAATGCAGTCTAAAGTTGTCAATGCAAGTTTACTAAAATTTAAAACATTGTTTGTGTTATTCAAATAACATCTCAAATACATTAGCAGTGTCTTCACTCCGGATTCACCAAAAAGTTCCTTTAAAATATAAAAAATACTTTTAAAAAAAATTATAAAGAAATATTCTAAGAAAGGAGGGGGGCAGGGGATTGGTAGCAAAATAAAAAAGTGTTACAATAGTAATAATATAACATACAATACTAGTGATGTAAGGCGATGTTAAATCTTTTTCAGTCAAAACACAACAGTTAAATATACTTAATTAAGTCTAGTTTAGCTTTAAATAAGTTAAGATTTTTAACTTCTATTGTTTCGTTTTGTTCCAGACTTTGACTGTTTGTAAAAAAATTCTCACAACTTTGATTTAAATAGTTTTTATCAGTGAATAAATTACAAAAAATTGTCGCAAGCTGTTGCAACTGTATTTGGAACAGGCCAGTACTGATGCAAGCCTGGTGCGCTTCACTAATGTCTGGCAAATTATTGCAAACAGTCATAGTAGCATGCAATTGTATGCCAGAGTTCTGGCAAGTAATTGTGTGCCAATCTGATAGTATTTGTTGATGGGCCAACACTGGCCCAATTGTTAAGGCCACAGAGTTTTGGCTGAATGTCACTTTGCCATAATAATCATTACTTTTACAGTTTTCATTAGGAGCCATGATGAATTTATAAAGGTAAAACTAAAGGTGTTTAAGATACATTTTGTAACATTTTGCTTTGTTAAAATTTGCTAACTTTATAATAAAAATTGTTTAATTTCGTGCAAGTTTACTACAATGATGCGTGCTATCAATAGTGAAATTTAGAATGTTACTAAATGTTATTTCATTGAACCAAAAAACTATAGCTTAATATGTTAATATTATAAAATTCAAGATGTAATTTAACTTTTAATTGCTACATCCTAACTTTTACAGTATTACTTACTTATGGAAAATTTACCATATGTCAATTACTGATTCTAATTACAGTATAACATTTACAGTAATTATATTAAAATTAAGTATATTGCAAAAGCAATTCAACAGCTTATTAGTTTAATGAGTTTGTTATAACATCCTAAATTTCCTTTATGTTAGCACATACCATTGCACTTATATATTTCCTTTGTTAGCACGTAAATTTCCTTTAAGTTAGCACATACACAACATTGTAACACATTTTTCCAGAAATGGCAAGCATTGGGTCATTAATGAGAGGCTATATAATACCGATATGCATGATTTACATTTTGCCAATATTGAATTGTATTTTCCAGTTTATTGCCCATTTTTTTAAAATGTCAATTTGTAAAGTTGTTGTATCCATTTTATTTCAGCAATTAATTTACAATAGTCTGCATAAAACATCATTTAATTTGTTGATTTGGAAGATTATTGATTTACATTAAAAATAAAATGGACCAACCACAGATCCTTATGGTAGACCACTTACTATATATATCTAAGATGATGCACGATCTCCAAGTACATGCTTTTGTTTTCAAAGTTTATATATATATTATTTTTTTACTTATTTTTAAATATTTTTTTTTAAGAAATGAAATTATTTTTATAGGCAATGACAACCCTTTGATTTCTACCACTAAATACTTTGATTTCTACCACTAAATACTAAATGATTTACTGTTTGCAACACGTGTCTGTCAAAAGATACTAAATGATTTACTGTTTGCAACATCTGTCATTACTGTTCCCATTGTTTAGTACTATCAAGTCAAATGTGATTGCTTCATGGAAAGTGGCTCTTAGAGATGTAGAATTTACAATGCATTGGTTTAAAAAACATTCATTAAGAAAATTTACAAATTTTTCAGCCTCAGTAATTACTTCATTTGAGAACCATCTATTTGTATTGTAATTACAATCACTTGTAATTATAAGATCTGTAAAGTTTTTAATCAACTTGCTTGCATTTTTTATATTCAAAATTTTATAATTTGTAAATTCATTTGAATTCGGTGGCCTGTAAATTCAACCTACTAAAATTTTTTTAACTTCAAAGTTTAAACATGTTTGGTTTCTACACAGTTCATAGTTGTTAAGATTACTTCATATGAGTTTTACTAAATTTTTGCATAAATTACAACCCTTCTCTAATTTTTCCATTTGCACAAACACAATGATACAATACATAATTTTTTATAAGTGTATCAGAAAGTTTATTAAACCAAGTTTCAGTAATGCTGATTAAATCTGGAAAATATGTCATTATAGTGTAATGCAATTATTAATTTTATTTTAGTATAAAAACATTTTTTTAAAAATTTTTTCTAGTGATTTATGTAGCACTTAGTTTTTAAAAGAACAATGTTTTTTTTTTGAACTTTTAACAGACTTATGTAATAAATAATTTTACATATATTTAATAAATTCTTTTAAATTGTTTGAGTTACAATAACTATATTATTATTTATTATATTATTAGTTTAAGAAGAAACCTTAGTTAAAATATGAAACTTCAATCAAAAATAAGTAAGCATACTTGAATTTACAAATAAATAAAAACTTTGAATACAAACTACAGTTTTCAAATGAAGAAACATTTTACACATGTTTGGACAATAATTTATTAGTCAAAAAGATTAAAAAAAAAATTATCAAAATTTATAAAATTATTGACAAAAGTAAAAAAAAAATCATCAAATGATTTAGAGTAAATTTATAATAATAAAAATTAATTCATTGCCTAAAAAAATAATTTCATTTCCTAAAAAAAATATTTAAAAATTTAACTCCATAGATAACTTTTAACTGTCATTTTTCTATAAAAATTGTTCTGTCAAAAAACTGAAAGTAAAAAAATAATATATATATAAACTTTGAAAACAAAAACATGTCGATATTTAAGGAAATTTCATCAGATATGAACATTGTTCATATCTGATGACAACATCTTTGTCTAAAAGTCCTTTACATTTTGCTCTAAAAAAATTTCATTATTTTAATAAAAAAAAGCTTTTTTACTTTTGTTCAAAACAATAACTTTATTTAAAATACACAACTGCACTTTTAACTTTAATATACACAACCACACACAGTTTTAACTTTAAAATACACAAATGCACTTTTAACTTTAATATACACAACTGCACACAGTTTTAACTTTAATATACACAACCGCACACAGTTTTTACTTTGAACAACTGCTGCATATGCATAGGTTAATAATATTTCTCATTTGCTTAATTATTTTGAAAATTATTTCAATAGCAGAAAGTCTATTTCAACTGAATTCCTACTTGCAAAAAGAAATAACATACTGGTATAATACTGATTGTTAAGGTGTTACTAATGGAATCTTCATACTGCCTACAAATGAATCTTGTAAAAATGTAAGCACATATAAACCCAGAAAACTTTCAAATTTTCTGGGTTTATATGTGCTTAGAACCAATTAGAACTTTGCTCTAAAAAGCATTGTTCTGTGTTTTTATTATCACCTTAATAAAAAAAGCTTTGTTCTGTGTTTTTACTATCACCATAACAAAAAAGCTTTGTTCTGTGTTTTTAACCTTAACAAAAAAAAATAATAATAATAATAAATATGAATTCACTCTCAACAAGACTTAAAGCCATTATTTAGGAATTGAAAGATTGCAACAAAAAAGAGCAAAAGAACCAAAAAAGACAGAATACTTAAAAAGCTCTAGATTAAATGACCCAGAAAAACATAAAAATAGGAGAGAATTTCAAAGCACTAATTTTCATTAAAAAAAACTAGATAAAACTTTTTTGACCATGAAAAAACAGTTAGTGTAAAAAGATTCCACTACTAAATGTTGAGTTACACAAGATTCTTAGTTAATGGATCAAGTGACGATAGCTCATTTGAGCAGTGACTATGGTCACACTTGAAAGAAAAAAAAAGAGATACAACTTAAGTAGGCCCAACAACATTTAAAATGCAATTTGGGACCTTGTTGAACTGTTTTGCAGTAATGAACTTTTTGAATGAAATTGTTGAACTGTTATGTCGTAAATCTTTTTTTTTTTTAATTTATAAAAAAAGAATTTTAGTGAGTTATATTTTATAGACAAAACTTGGAACACAATGCAAGTTTTCGACAATGGTTTTTATAAAAATCTGCCATTGCTTTGAAATATTTCAAATCTTGTTTAATTTTAAATTTCCAAATTTTGAGAAAGTCCTCCTTATTTTTTTTTGGTTGCTTCATAAAACATGCTAGAGTTTTTGAAAAAATAAAAAAGCAAAAAGGACAACTTATCTCCCAATCTTTTAAAAGCCATTTAAGGATATTTAAGGAGGGTAAAAAATGATTGGGAACCAATTACAAGTTTAAATCTTGCAACTAATAGTACTAGAATTTAATCATTAATGATCTTAAAGCGTCTATAGTAAAGAGAAACATAAACACTAAAACAATAGTAAAATTTTTGTATTTATTTACAAAAACCATAAAACTATGCTAACAAGCAAATACTTTTTTATGGTTGTCATCTTGAGTCAAGATAGAAAGAATAAACAACATGTCACTTTGCATTTCAACATCAAGCTCATCTTTTTCACTTAAACAGCAACGTTGTAAAATTTATAAAAAAAATAAGATGATTATATATATATATATATATATATATATATATATATATATATATATATATATATATAAACCCTCAGAATTAGGAAAAATGAGGTCGGTTATAATTTGCAAACTTCAATCTTTCTGAGGTCGGCATCAGGTCGGCAAAAACTATTTGATACAAAGGTCAAACCATAAAACATAGAAACGAGGCCCTCAAACACTTTTAGGTCAGCATTGTCGAATGCCGACACTAATTCTGAGGTTTGTATATATATATATATATAAATTAGTAAAAAACACTTATCTAACTTTTATCTTCGACTTGAAGTTTCACCATTGCTGGATCATCAGGAAGAGTCCAGCAATGATCCAGCAATGGTGAAACTTCAATTCGAAGATAAAAGTTAGATAAGTGTTTTTTACTAATTTATTATTGCTCTGTTCTTTAAGAACATTGAGCACTCTATTTGTAAAATACACTAACATAATTTACATATATATATATATATATATATATATATATATATATATATATATATATATATATATATATATATATATATATATATATACATATATATATATATATATATATATATATATATATATATATATATATATATATACATATGTAGATTTAGATTAGCATACACACACATACACACACACACATATATATAAAACTTAAATTGCTAGTTTAGATGAGCACTCTGACGTCACACTGAAATAACCTGCAAATAGCCTGACTTGCAAATGAGTGCTGCTACATCGACTGAAGGTTTGGGATGGAGCAGCAATATTTTCTTACATTATTCTTTGTTTTTTTCTTCTTTTTCTGAAAACGTCGTATGCTATAAAGATAAGCAAAACTAGTGAGCAAATGCTTATCTAAATCAGCTATAGAAGATATATTTATATATATGTATATATATATATATATATATAATATATATATATATATATATATATATATATATATATATATATATATATATATATATATATATAGGTGATCCTACAGTTAAGCAGCTAAACATGCTTGGCCTGGGCATTTACATTCATAAGAATTCACCCATTTGACAAGAAACTAGATTTGAATCCACAAACTATTCTTTTATTTTCTTTCGTTTAGCATCACTTCATTTTACCACCATTCTCTTTGTTCTATATGGCTCTCTTTAACTGCACTCTTTTCGATGCTATTTCTGATCGAATTAACCAAGTCCTTTTTCTTTATCCTTTAGCCAATATTGTTGTAGGTGGTGACTTTAATGCTCATCAAACTGAAGCGCAGGTGTTAAGGCCCATAACTTTTGCCTTTCTTAATCTCTAATACTTCCAACTCGCTTTCCAGACAATCCAAATCATTTAACTTCTCTACTCAACTTTTGCCTCGTTTCTGATTCTAGTCAGTGCTCAGTTTCTCCACATTTACCCTAAGGTGCTTCTGATCACGGTTTGATCTCTCTAAAACTATTATCTTGTTCTTCTTCATCATCAGAATCCCCCTAAAGCTGAGTGGGACTCATTCCATAATTTTCTTTGCGATGGCTCTCGGGTAAAAATCTTTTGTCTTCCTGCAACAAATGTGATTCTTATTTAACTTCTTGGATTCAGGCTGGCATGGAATCTTTTAATCTCTTTTGATAATTCCAAGTCAAGCCTCATTCTACTCCGTGGTTTTCTTCGCATTGCACTGATGCTATTTCCAATCAAACCATTACTCCATATCTTTCCGCAAAACAATTCTCCAGAAAAAGTCTGTTTACAATTGCTAGAAACCATTGTAAAAAGGTTTTATCTAACGCCAAAGCCGGCTATTCTCAGGGCACAAAATCTCATATTTCACCTTAAAAATTAGACTCTTGCGACTTCTAAGGAATCTTTAACCATATCTATAACAAGGGTAAATCTGTTATTCCTCCTCTCTTGCATGATTCAGATTTTGTTACCTCACCTAAAAATAAAGCTGAATTGTTTGCTAAGAACTTTTTATCTATCTCGTCTCTTGATTCTACTAATCACATCCTACCTGATATAGCCGACAAACAGGTTGATCCATTTCTTGACATTAATATTACTCCAGCTTCTATACCTAAAGATTTCTTGCGTAGACTCTTCTACAGCTTGTGGTTCGAACAATATACCTGTTATAGTCTTGCAGAAGTGTTCACTGGAGCAGTTGTCCATACTTTCAATAATATTTAACAAGTGCTTATCAGAGTCTTGTTTTCCAGTCTACTGGAAAGAGGAATCTGTTATCCCTATTTACAATACAATTACAAAAATTCTAGAGAGCAATCTGACTCATCTAACTACCGTCCCATTAGTCTTCTTCCAATAAGCAAGGTTTTTGAGTCTTTAATTAACAAACTCTTAATCTCTAATTTTTAAATCTAATAACTTTTGATCATTAATATGGATTTCGATCTTCTTGTTCTAATGCTGATTTGTTAATGGTAATAACCAATAGCTTTTATCATGCTTTAGATAGATAAGGAGAGATTAAGGCTATTGCTCTCGACATTTCTAAAGCCTGTGATAAAATTTGGCATGCTGGCTTCTCGATAAACTTTCTTCTTATGGTGTATTATCATACAGGTAACATCTTCAAGATTATTGAATCCTTCCTTACCAATCATAGTATAAAAGTTGTCCTTGATGGCTAGCACTCTTTTTCATTTCATGTAAAATCAAGGGTTCCTCATGGTTCTAACCTTGGCCCTATACTTTTTTTCATTTAAATTAACATTTTCTCAGAAAATCTCGCATCAAAGGCATTGTTTGCTGACGAAATTACCATTTATTCTCGTCTTAATAAGAAGCCAACACTCTCTGATTGCTTGGATGGGGCATTTGAGCTTGAAAAAGATCTCACTTTTGTGACAGCATAGGCTATCAGTGGCTGATTAACTTAAACTCAGAGAAAACTCAATTTTTAAGCTAATTGTTATCGCAACAATCTAGATCTTTCTATATTTATAAACAGTAACACAGTATAAATCCCAAATTTGCCTTTGTATGGAATACTGTTGCCATATCTGGAATGGATCATCGATTGATGCCCTTTCTCATGTAAACAAGGTGCAAAAATGTATTGTAAACATAGTTAGAGCTGCTTCTGCAGCCAACCTTTAACCATTGTCAAATCGTTGTAATGTTGCTTCTTTTTCCCTTTCCTATAAATACTATAATGGTCGCTGTTCTAAAGAGCAAATGGCTCTTGTGCCATCTACTAAAAATTTATTCTTGTGTTACTTGTCATTCAATCAAGTCTTATTCTTTTACTGTGACTGATCCTAAGCGCTCCAAAAATTTCTATTTGTTTTTTCCTCAAACATCAGTTCTTTGGAATTCGCTTTCTTCATGTTGTTTTCCTGATTCATATAATTTGCAATCTTTAGGTTGTCTGTTAATGCTTTATAAACTTTTCTCTTCTAGGCGCTTTATTAATTTATTATAGGCGCTTTTATTAATTTGTTATTGCTCTGTCCTTTAAGAAGATTGAGCACTCTATTTGTAGAATACACCAACATAATTTATATATATATATATATATATATATATATATATATATATATATATATATATATATATATATATATATATATATATATATATATATATATTCAACACCTTCACTTTCAACAAGGCTGCAAGCAACCATTATTAGAGTTGGAAGTTGCTGGAAGAGAAAACATGAAATTTATAGAGCTAGAAACAATTGACAAACAACTTAAAAGGTTGTTAATTATTTGAATCAGGAAAGCAAGATGAAGGAAGCGAATTCCAAAGAACTGATGTTTGAGGAAAAAAACTAGACAAATGAGAGTTTTTGGAGCACATAGGAACAGTCACAGTAAGAGGATGAGACTTAATTAAGTGATGAGTAACACGAAAATGAATTTTGGTAGATAGCATAAGAGACAATAGCTCTTTAGAGCAGTGCCTATTATAGTATTTGTAAAAAACAGAAAGAGAAGCAACATTATGATGATTGTGATAATGGTTGGGGGTTGGCTGCAAGTGCAGGTCCAACTATGCTTACAATGCCTTTTTGCACCTTGTCTAAAAGAGAAAAAGCATCATCACAGTATTCCATACAAGGCCAGATTTGAGATGTATATAGAGATAAAGAACAGAATCTGAAGTAAGAAAGTGTCAAGCACAATAAAGAGATGCAGCCTTAGCAGATGCTAATTTTGCAATGAATTTGATATATGGTTTCCAAGAAAGATCAGAAGTAAA